>NC_140022.1:4812035-4891422 GCF_964263955.1 Coregonus lavaretus | reverse complement strand
TATTTATTTTGCGTGTCAGTCCTGGAGGAGGTGTGCAGTTTAGAGAGAACATTGGTTACTGGTGTAGATGAGAGAGTCCTTCAAAGTGATAAATAGGGTTCATTGGCTAAAGCAAACCAATCATTGGCTAGTGTTAACTTTGTCAATTCCAGCAAAACAGTCACCTTATATTCAATCCATCTCAAAATTGGTAGAGAATCGCAGGGGTCAAAAAATGTAAAAATCAATTGATTAATCAATTGGTTGATCAATAGTTGAGCTGTGTGAAGTTTTGTCGATCTATGAAATTGTCACAGGAGTAAATCAAGGCTTTGGTGCTTTTTGTGATGGCTTCGACTTGATCGATGGGGGAAACGTTACCTTAGCTGTGACAAAATGGGACTTTGCTATTCTGTCATCAGGAGACCTTGGCCCTGATCAGGACTGGCCGACGTCACAGAACATTCTGAATTAGAGAGACATTTATTGTATAGAGCCGATATGATGTGATGTCAAATCAAATCAGATTTTATTGGTCACATACACATATTTAGCAGATGTTATTGCGTGTGTAGCGAAATGCTTGTCATATCCTACAGTCTATAATCTACATGCTCTTGAACCCATTTGGTCTCTACTGCTTAAAGTGTATTCTGAGGAAAATGCTTGACTATACGAGCGTGAGTAATGTTTATGTAGTGTTTATTTCTGGAGGTCATCTACACCAGTAACCGTGGTCCTCTGTAGCTCAATTGGTAGAGCATGGCGCTTGTAACGCCAGGGTAGTGGGTTCGATCCCCGGGACCATGCATACGTAAAAATGTATGAACACATGACTGTAAGTCGCTTTGGATAAAAGCGTCTGCTAAATGGCATATTATTATTATTATATTATTATGATGTCACAGTGTGTCTCAGCTCCTGATCCAATCATCTCCATGCCTAATTAACCCTTCAGACAGGCTGTTCATCTGACTGTGTGTGTGGTGTGTGTGTGGTGTGTGTGTGTCCTCCTCATGAATCTTTACATATCTGTCTATGTCCCCAACTATTCATTCCTCTGCCCTCCCTTCCTCTCTCCCTCCCCCCTCCCCTTCCTCCTTCCCTGTAGAAGATGGCCTGTTTAAAAGGTGAAAGGTCAATGAGCTCATCTTTCTCAGACCTGGAGTCTAATTGGTTTAACTGAGTGGCCCCTCCTCCCGATACAGCAGGTAGGTTTAATCAACAGGGTCGTCTCACTCCATCTAACTAAAGGAGACTGGAAAAACAATGATATGTTAATGACAGTAAGTAACAAATGCTCCCATTGGGCTAAGACATCAGACCAACATCCACATTTGGTTGATATTTGATTGAATTGTCAACCAACGTGAATTCAACCTGCAAATGTGACACATATGGTAATGGTAAGACTAGTACAGGGCACTTTTTATTGTATTTTATTTTTTAGCAGACACTCTTATCCAGAGCGACTTACAGGAGCAATTAGGGTTAAGTGCCTTGCTTAAGGGCACATCGACATATTTTTCACCTAGTCGGCTCGGGGATTAGAACCTGCGACCTTTCGGTTACTGGCACAACGCTCTTACCCACTAAGCTACCTGCCGCCACTTGCTATAATACTGCAATAACACTTGCTATAACAGTTGCTGTAACAGTTGCTACCTGTGACTGCTGAATCTCTATTTAATCTCTATTTATCTCTGTCACCTCAAGCTTCACTACTCCTCTCCTCCCTGTCCAGGCTGAGCCGGTGTTGTGTTACTATGTGTTTCTGTTCAGGAAGTGGTCCAGCTCAGCGGTGCAAGGGCAGGACGGGACCGGAGGAGGAGTGGAGCTAACTGAGGAATTAGCAATCCTATAATTGGCCGTTCTGTCAGGCCTGGTGACAAGCTGAAAGGCTGCAGCTGTCAATGGACGATTTATCTCCCGCCCAGTCCTGCTCCGCGCCCAACATGAAACTTCAATCGCTAATTAGAACCCTATACTCCACCCTTTTGCCTCCCTCCTCCCCCTGCCACCTCTCTGCCGTGCTCACTCCCGTTATGTCGCTCTCTCTGACCCTTCTCTCCTCCTTCTTTCTCTAATCCCACACCTCAAACCCCAACCATGTGCTCTAATCCCACACCTCAAACCCCAACCTTGTGCTCTAATCCCATACCTCAAACCCCATCCTTGTGCTCTAATCCCACACCTCAAACCCCAACCTTGTGCTCTAATCCCACACATCAAACCCCAACCTTGTATTTGACTTTCCTCCAACTCGTTCTTCATCCCTCGCTCATATATTTTCCTCCATCTATTCCTTTCCCAATCATGACCCTAACTTCTCTTTCTACCCCCTTTCTCTATCCTTCTCCTCTTCTACCTCACTCTCCCTCTTTCCCTTCTCCCCCGTCTCCCATCTCCTCCCCTATCCCTTCTCTTCCCCTCCTCCCTCTGTCACCTTCCTGGTGGCTGCGGTGACAATGCAGCATTATGGAAATAAATAGTTCCATTATGCTGCATTGTGCTCTGTCGTCAGGCCAACCACAGAGAGTTATTAATGGCCCAGGCCTCCTTTGATTAAGACACATGATTTATGAAGAAACACACACTAGTGGCATGTCTCTGTAACACACACGTACGCACACACACATGCACTCACACACACACATCCTCGCAACCAGAGCAAGGGATCTTTCTGTATTTCCATTTTAATTCTGTACTGTCAATGGAAAAGTCTCAGTAGTAGGAGAGAGGTGAGGTGAGAGAGTTATCCTAGACAGATGCAGACACTCAAACCTAATGGAGACGGTAGTTCCACTTTTATGCCCAGTCACCAGATGTCACGACGCTGGGCCGGGGTCATTAAGGCTGTTGCCCAATCAGGGACTTAACGAGTGCTCGTTTGGGCATCTTTCAATTACCGTTTTAGAGGCTGACCACAGAGGACCAGGTAAAAGTGTGTGTGTGTGTGTGTGTGTACATGTCTCTGACTGTAGTGTATGGATGCATGAGTGAGTGTGTGAGGGTCATTTGACTAAAAAAGTTTATTCGTAGTCTGTGTGTGTGTGTGTGTGTGGGGGGGGGTGTATCAGGGCCCATTTATCAGGCCAATTAACCCCTGGCAGCATGTTGTAAAGTGGAGCGGGGGACCAAGCAGAGACCAGGCACTCGCTCTAATTAAACCCCCCCCAACGGCAGCCCCTCCCTAGGCACAAGAGACAAGCAGTCCCCCCCTCTCCCCCTCTCCCCCTCTCCCCTTCCAAACCATCCACCCCCGTGGATCCCTCACCTCTGCACTGTAAACCAGCACACAGCAACACAAGGTGAGACTGGGAGACTCAGTGAACGCAATGGTTGGTTGGACTTTCCCAAAAAATGTTTGCAGTGTTATAATCCCAAATGTCAATGTACAATCCTTAAAGGTGTAATCCGGGATTCAAAAAGTCGGTCACCCCGCCACTTGTTTTAGGTAATGGATGCAAGGACTGACCGTACATGATATCAAAGATAAGTTTAAACCATGTTTTGAAACGTAACCGTGTTTGAATACAATTGCATGGAGTAAAACAGGCTTATATTTGGGGTTCTGATGGGTTACGACAGCTGAACTAAGCTCATGGGGTATTAATAAATTATATTCTTCAACAATCCATGGCTGCAGTATATGCTGTATCAATCATTTTAAAGTAAAAAAAGAACGTACCAATCCCGGATTGCCCAATTAAAGGCGGGGAACAAGGATGAAGAAAACATTGGTAATCGTATCCTTAACCGCTATACACCTCACCTGACCCAATACTAAGTATGTACAAAGGCCTTCTAGTCAATCCATTTGCTCTTTGACCAGGAGAATATACACAAATTACCACTGACACCTCAAAGCCACTACCTAATCCTATTCACATCCAGTGTTTGACTGTTTGATCTAATTGACAGATGATTGTGTTCTTTTCCTCCCTTTAAGTACCTACGTATACTGTATTTAACTAGTAGTTGACCTTTTCAAGCAAGCTCCAAATAGACAATTGAGTGTAATGCTGACTTGTGGCTAATGTATTTTCTGGTTTTGTAGCGAAATGTAATGAATATGCGTACTGTTAAAACGAGTGACATTTAGCATTTGAGCTCTGTGAGTGTGTAAATTGGCGCGGCGCCATGTTGCAGGCTTTTGTTCCATAGACCCGGATTCAAAGGGGGGCTAAGCCGTGGACATCCGTCTGGGGGACAGTATAAAAGGGCCGGCTGTCATTAATAATCTAGTTCCACGCTGTTGCAGGGCCTATTCAGAGTGGCTCCACGCTCTGTTTGAACATAACTAAGCTATAGGTTATATACTATATCCAATGTCCTCATCTCTCTCTCACCCACTTTCTGTATGTCGCTCTCTCTGTCGCTCTCTGTCTTTCTGTCTCTGTCTTTCTGTCTCTCTGTCTTTCTGTCTCTGTCTTTCTGTCTCTGTCTTTCTGTCTCTCTGTCTTTCTGTCTCTCTCTCTCATTCTGTCTCTATCTCTCTCTGTCTTTCTGTCTCTGTCTTTCTGTCTCTCTCTCTCATTCTGTCTCTATCTCTCTCTGTCTTTCTGTCGCTCTGTCTTTCGGTCTCTCTCTCTTTCTGTGTCTCTCTCTCTTTCTGTCTCTCTCTCTCTTTCTGTGTCTCTGTCTTTCGGTCTCTCTCTCTTTCTGTCTCTCTCTCTTTCTGTCTCTCTGTCTTTCGGTCTCTCTCTCTTTCTGTCTCTCTCTCTTTCTGTCTCTCTCTTTCTGTCTCTCTCTCTCTTTCTGTGTCTCTCTGTCTTTCTGTCTTCGACACACGCTCGACCTCTCATCCATCAGTCTCTATTACTTCAAAATGAGAATCACTTTATTAACCCTATTGGGTCACGATCTCATTATTAACCCTATGGGGTCACGATCACCTTAGTAACCCTATTGGGTCACGATCAGTCAACATCTCATTGATGTAATGGCTGTGTGTTTATCATGACTGACAGGTGGAAATGACATCAGTAATATTCTATACCACGCTTCAATATGTCCTAAGTAACATGCAATCCTCAAACAGGCTGATTTCCCCTCATCTCCCTCACCTCTCTCTCTCTCTCTCTCCCTCACTTCTCTCTCTCTCTCCCTCACCTCTCTCTCTCTCACCTCTCTCTCTCTCTCTCTCTCTCTGTCTCTCTCTCTCTCTCTGTCTCTCTCACTCTCTGTCTCTCTCTCTCTTTCTCTCTCTCTCTCTCTCTCTCTCTCTCTCTCTCTCTCTCTCTCTCTCTCTCTCTCTCTCTCTCTCGCTCTCTCTCTCTCTCTCTCTCTCACCACCTCTCCATCATTCTCTCTCTCCTTTGCTTTTTACAGTCCCTACAACCTTATGGTGTCACTGCAGTATCCAATTGGCATAATTGATCCGGGTCAGGTGATAGAGGGACCCATAACAATCACTAGAGGTGAAATAAAAAAACAGCTCTCAGTTATTGCTTTAGTCCACACACACACACACACACACACACACACACACACACACACACACACACACACACACACACACCTCTGTAGATTAGCCATGGTGCTCTATTGTAAAGTGTCTAACTGAGGACGGAGATGCGGTGGTGAGAGTGTGTGATGATTTGACAGGGCTGAGGAGATGAGGAGAGGCTGGTCAGCAGTATGGAGACAGATGAGACAGACTCTGACAGGCTGCCACTCTCCTCAGCCCATCTCATCAGCATGACTGAGCTGTCACAGCCCTATTTCAGGAAAATTAAACAGGCTTACGGTAAAGAGGTCCGCCCGGGCGGGGCCAGGACGCACAGTGTGTTTGTGTGTGTGTGGAGGTGGTAGTGTTTGGAGGTGTTTAAGTGGATTTAGTAGTATGAAAAAGTATGAAAATGTATGCACTCACTACTGCAAGTCGCTCTGGATAAGAGCGTTTACTAAATGACTAAATGTACATTTATGTAAGTGTGTGTACTGGTTTTGTGTGTGTGATGATGATGATGATGAAGTGGATGATGATGACAATGACATTGGAATGTGTGTGTGTGTGTGTGTGTGTGTGTGTGTGTGTGTGTGTGTGTGTGTGTGTGTGTGTGTGTGTGTGCGTGTGCGTATCAGATTGATCATCTGCAGAGCAGCCGTGAGTGTACAGATGGGCACACATTGCTCCTCTCCTCCCCTCCCTCCCCTCCTCTCCTCCTCTCCTCTCCTCCCCTCCCTCCCCTCCTCTACTCCTCTCCTCCCCTCCTTTAAGCACCATCCTCTCCTTTTGACATGGTAATGGCTCCAAATTGATGAAGACATTTCACTCATTCAGCGACAACTCTCTGACAAGCTACACAAACACTCCCCCTCCCATCAATCACCAGGCCCCTCCCCTCCGCCGGCTGCTCGTTGGCTGTGCTGGGCGGTTTAATCAGCTAATTGGCTCTCGCCCCGTCACCCCTAACGACCGGCGCACCGCTAGAGTATCTTGTCGTCTTCGTTGTCTAATCTACTTAAATTAACTCCTGATCCACCAATTAAACCTGCGCTCTCCACTACGGGTGTGTTGGCTTTTGTTCCAGCCCAGCTCTAACACATCTGTTTCAGAGAATCAACCAAACATGGTACTCTGGTCTATTATTAGGCTAAAACATGAGCTGCTCTCATGAGCTGTATGTTACATTTTTATTTTTAAAGAGCAAAATAGTTATACATGAAGGACCGGTGTTGGTGTTAGTGTGTGAGCGACATGGCTATATGTGTGTGTGTGTGTGTTTGTGTGTGAGTCAGTGGAGGCTGCTGAGGGGAGGACGGCTCATAATAATGTCTGGAATGGAGTCAATGGAATGGTATCAACCACATCAAACACGTGGTTTCCAGGTGTTTGATACCATTCCATTGACTCCATTCCAGCCATTATTATGAGCCGTCCTCCCCTCAGCAGCCTCCACTGGTGTGAGTGCATGCATAACTATGCTATGTGTGTGTGTCTTTGCTCTTGTCCCGTTTGCCCGTTTATGCCACTTTCCTGCATCCATCAGCACATTCCCATCCAGCTGGTGAAAGAGTTGTGATGCTTTTAAAAGCATCAATAACACCCCACCTGTTCTGACCCGGTGGCCAATAAAAAATAATCCCCCCCTCCTCACCTAACTACCCCAAAAAATAGGTTTTGTTGAGGTACACTCTCATCTGATCACTTGGCAGAACAACCCTGGGGCCTAAATAAAGAATGAATGAATAAAAATAAATGTCTCCGGGCCAACGTGTTGCTCTCACCGTTGCAGATGAAATGACCTGAAAAGCTGTTACAAATAAATATAATCAATGCAATCAGCTAACTGACATAGGGAATCTCATGCCAGGGAGTAAAATGCCCAGCAGGGATCTCTCAATCTCTCTCCTGCTAATTGCTCCCAGGGGTGACGTTAGCGCGTAGCATTTTGTACACTTAATTAGATTAGAGAGTGCTAGCGCTACTGCTACCGGCCAGGACAGGTTTCAGGGACCCGACCAGGAAAGAGAAGAGAGGGAGAGCGTTGGCCTTGGCGCGTCGCCAGTAATTAAGCCGATACCTTTCCTGATTACGCCAATCCCCCTTAATGAACTCATTATGCATTTTAACCCAAACACTTCCCGGAATTAATGAGCATGCAAAAAGCCGGCTCTTAAAAAAGCTCCCCTGGCTGCCATAAGTGGAACTCATAACTCAGACACTCAATGGGCTGGACATAATGTCCATATGTGTTTGTTTCCTACTCTCCTCTCTCAGGGCAACAGAGCCAATTTAAACGTCTTTGAGAGTAGGACCCTGTCCAGTGTCCAGAAACAATTTGGTCCAATCTTTCATAGGGCCGTTATGGGATCAGGCTTTTGCTCCAGACAAAGAAGAAACACACCTGATGGGACTGATGGAACTAAAAACAAACAAGAGATAACTATTGTAAAATGTATTGTGTCCGTAAAATGTCTAAGTGTTGTTGTCCATTAGTTTACTCCAATTAGGGGAAGGGTGGTAGGGTTAGGGGAAAATAATAAATGAACATATATTTTAAATGATATACAGTGCTTTCGAAAAGTATTCAGACCCCTTGACTTTTTCCACATTTTGTAACGTTACAGCCTTATTCTAAAATTGATTAAATAAATACAAAATCCTCAGCAATCTACACACAATACCCCATAATGACAAAGCAAAAACTGGTTTTTAGAATTTACTGTATATATTTAAAGTTAAACTAATAAATATATTTATAAAAAATATATATTGAGGATTGGAAATGATGCAGACAATTATATTGATAGAAGCCACAATCTATTTGCAATATTAAAGCTGATTAAAGCCCCCCCAAACCCCACAACTGATTAAACTAATAAAGTCTAGATTGAAGACTATGATTCGTTGATTAGTTATATCAGGTGTGTTACTGCTTTGGCTGGAGAAAGAGTCTGCTGCATACACATCAGAACTTTAAAGATAAGATGGATATCCTGGCCATATTGCCTACACACCCAATGTACTGGTGTAGAGGTTTGGGAGACTGTTTATCTGACACACACTCAACTAGCCTAAGCAGGTAGTGATGAAGTGATGATGATTTAGAGAGACCTGGGAACAGTGCAGGGTGGGAGCAGTTCAGCACTGACCCATAATTCCCAGCTCATTAAATAATTCACTAATTGATTCATCACCAAATCAATAAAGCATCCAAATGGTTTATGGTGTGAGCGCCGCTCTGAGTACTGGGGGGGGTGGGGACTAATTACGGTATTGGTAATAGACCTTCACAATGAAACACAATCAAAGATAAAAACACATCTAGACAAGACTTACACCTGCACACAGACACAATCAAACAAAGCAACACACAACGACACACACACCCGTCCATGGCCTTCATGGACTCACAAAGGAAAAGAACAGGAAGTTGGGTGTTGAAATGGAAGCAGCATTGTGTTGACCTTGTGCTTGTATTGCATGACATCATCAGGCAGATGATGGTAAATATAAAGGTGCTGGACCAATGGGGGTCCCTCTCCTCTCTTCCTCAACCTGCTGGGCCAATGGGGGTCCCTCCCTCTCCTGCTCAACCTGCTGGGCCAATGGGAGTCCCTCCCTCTCCTCAACCCGTAAACACAGTCTGTGTGTAATGAATACGGTCCCAGGGGAGTCTGGACAATGGGTGGGCCGACCTCCTGTATGAAGGTGCACTTGGTTGGGGAAAACATTAATTAAAGTGTAATGAATTCCTCTAGTGTTAGTGTGTGTGTTTTCTTGTGTCAGTCGTTTCTGCCGTGGGTTTTGTGTGTGTGAGGTTTATGACTGTCTGAGATTGATTAGGACGAGGAGTGAGGTACGACGTCACTTTGACCCTAGTGACCCACAGGGCTGTAAATCTAGGCGCCTAAACAGTTCCTGATAATTGTTTCATACCTTGCCGTCCACACACACAGCCCATCCAAGACTGTGGCTGTGCACACACACTTAAAGCAATGTAAAGGGATGTGTAAACAGCTACCAGCTGAGGGTTATCTGGCCTGAGCTTCCAGCTGCACCTTCTGGTTCTCTCTGGTATCAGGCTGATCCTTGTTTCTTCACATATAATAATCCCAGTGTAAGTAACATTTAAACATCCAATCAAAACACTGGCCCTGCCCTTTTTTTCAACTGCAAGGGTAGGTATTGGCTAATGTAATGTTACCATGGAGCGTGGATGTGTTGGAGTAAAAAGAGAAAGGACCAATCAGAATCATTATCATTTTATTTCCTGGTTTCAGAGAGGTTTTGCATATGTTCACATATTGAGTGAGCCTTTCTCAGATCTACAGGTCTGGCTAAGCGAAGACAGACAACGTTTGAGACACCGGCAGACTCAGTCTGCTTTGACCAACTTGTAGGACATGGTCTCCCCCGTGTGGAATAAAAGCCACATGACAACCTCAAGACAGTCAGGCCTCTCATAATTCTAAAATGTTGGGAAAAGGGCCCTCTTATACATAACAAATTAAGTTATACCACAAATGTAAAAAAAATAAAAACTATAAAGCATTTAAACATCGATCTTATGAGAAACAAGCAAAGCCTTCAGTGTTGCTAAATTTGTATTTAAAGTATTATCCAATACCCTATTATTTTATCACAATATCTCAAATTCCAGGATTGTTCCATTTAAATCATCAATAATGCCTGCATTCCAACTTCATTAGCCTATTTACAAAATATTCATATAGCATATACATAGACAAATAAACAATGTATCCTTAAATAGATGCACATACAAAAATAATAATTTTTAAAAGCAACCATTAAAAGGTTCCTATCAAGCAACTGTAGTAAGAGTTAACTGAGAAAAACCTGCTGAGAGACTAAAAACAAGATTAACTGATCTTCCTATTGACACTCAAAACAGAATCATGTGAGGTAATGCAAAATACATACAGGCCTAAATGAGTGTCATAAATGGAAAATTGTTACAGTATAGCATTATGTGATGATAAAAAATAAATACAGTTATGATGGACTTGAAAGACATTCGGATGTGATAAGGATGAATCAAGCAGACGTGGGTTCAAAATACTATTTCAGGTATTTCAATTGCTTTTCAATACATTTCAAAACAAGTACTCAGATAACCTTTATTTGAAAAAACAAGTAGTTGAATATTGGAATGTATTTGAAAATACACTTTGAAAGTATTTGAAAATACTCATACACACTGACTCAAATACACTTCCATGCATTTAACCCAGGTATTTGAAAATACTTTCAAATACAATTTGGTCGACTATTTGGTTTTTACAAATAACCATTCAAATACTCAAATAAATAAATAAAATTTGGCCTGCGGATTTGAAAATACTCAAATATACAGAAAAAGTATTTGAACCCAGGTCTGGAATTAAGTTATTATAAAAATCCCTTTGAAGTTGATATCAGATATGGCTGAGTAAGTTTCCATGGCAACCATCTGTCTGGAATTTACCATAGGTCCTTTTCCTGGTCCGGTGCCCCCTTCAACTGTAGTGTCTGATGATATTTTAACCCATGGGGTTTCCTATTCACTAGCAGTCATAAAATGGCTCCACGCAATTCTCAATTTCCACAAGGGGTGCTGGATGTGGAGTTGACCAACACTGTGTAGGAGCATATTGTTGCACATGCATATGGAGGACAGTGAGGACTTGTGACATGCGTCTATGTGGTTTCAACTGCAGAATAGCGTGCGTGTGTGTGTGTGTTTGGGGTAGGATCCCCTGAGCTTCTAAGAGTAGAAGAAAACCGACAAAGTCAGGGTCGCCATCACAACAGTCCAGAGGTCATAAAGTTAATCACCCACAGATGGAGGAACTAGAGAGGAACCAGGCTTGCCAGGGTTCCCCGATCAGGAGCATCATACCATGTTGGTCTGGGTGTTGGGGCTGGAACACGTCATGTCCTGTATCTGGTCCAGGATCCAGTTGACGTCGGGTCTTTCCTGGGGGTTGGACACCATGATGGAGCTCAGCAGGTTCTGCAGGCCTTCAGAGTAACTGGAGGGGAACAACAAAACACCCATAAGACACTGAGAAACTACCAGAGTAACTAGAGAAAAATATATACTGAGAAACTACCAGAGTAACTAGAGAAAAATATATACTGAGAAACTACCAGAGTAACTGGAGAACAAATATATACTGAGAAACTACCAGAGTAACTGGAGAACAAATATATACTGAGAAACTACCAGAGTAACTAGAGAAAAATATATACTGAGAAACTACCAAAGTAACTGGAGAACAAATATATACTGAGAAACTACCAGAGTAACTGGAGAACAAATATATACTGAGAAACTACCAGAGTAACTAGAGAACAAATATATACTGAGAAACTACCAGAGTAACTAGAGAACAAATATATACTGAGAAACTACCTGAGTAACTGGAGAACAAATATATACTGAGAAACTACCAGAGTAACTGGAGAACAAATATATACTGAGAAACTACCAGAGTAACTAGAGAACAAATATATACTGAGAAACTACCAGAGTAACTAGAGAACAAATATATACTGAGAAACTACCAGAGTAACTAGAGAACAAATATATACTGAGAAACTACCTGAGTAACTGGAGAACAAATATATACTGAGAAACTACCAGAGTAACTGGAGAACAAATATATACTGAGAAACTACCAGAGTAACTAGAGAACAAATATATACTGAGAAACTACCAGAGTAACTAGAGAACAAATATATACTGAGAAACTACCAGAGTAACTGGAGAACAAATATATACTGAGAAACTACCAGAGTAACTAGAGAACAAATATATACTGAGAAACTACCAGAGTAACTAGAGAACAAATATATACTGAGAAACTACCTGAGTAACTGGAGAACAAATATATACTGAGAAACTACCAGAGTAACTAGAGAACAAATATATACTGAGAAACTACCAGAGTAACTAGAGAACAAATATATACTGAGAAACTACCAGAGTAACTGGAGAAAAAACACATACTATAAATTGTATAAATTCCATACAACCTAAAAAAGGCCAAGATGAAAAAATGCTTCAACCTATCCAATCCTTTTAGATCTGCAGGAGTGCCTAGGTGGTAGGTGCCGATTTGGAATCAATACATTCTAGTCTGCTAGCCTTGAAAGCTGAGAGGGTGATGGATTGAAGAGTAACTAGGGGGGGACTGGCTGACCTGTAGGGCTGAGGGATGGTGACTTGGGGTTAGGGTTGAGGCTAGGGTTAAGGTTGTGGTTAGGGTTTAGGTTGTGGTTGAGGATGAGGCTAGGGTTAAGGTTGTGGATGAGGGTTAGGGTTAAGGTTGAGCCTAGGGTTGTGGTTGAGCCTAGGGTTGTGGTTGAGCCTAGGGTTAGGGTTGTGGTTGAGCCTAGGGTTGTGGTTGAGCCTAGGGTTGTGGTTGAGCCTAGGGTTGTGGTTGAGCCTAGGGTTGTGGTTGAGCCTAGGGTTGTGGTTGAGCCTAGGGTTGTGGTTGAGCCTAGGGTTGTGGTTGAGCCTAGGGTTGTGGTTGTGGTTGAGGTTAGGGTTGTGGTTGAGCCTAGGGTTAGGGTTGTGGTTGAGCCTAGGGTTAGGGTTGTGGTTGAGCCTAGGGTTAGGGTTGTGGTTGAGCCTAGGGTTAGGGTTGTGGTTGAGCCTAGGGTTAGGGTTGTGGTTGAGCCTAGGGTTAGGGTTGTGGTTGAGCCTAGGGTTAGGGATGTGGTTGAGCCTAGGGGTAGGTTGAGGGTTAGGTTGTGGTTGAGACTAGGGTTAGGTTGTGGTTGAGACTAGGGTTAAGGTTGTGGTTGAGACTAGGGTTAGGTTGTGGTTGAGGCTAGGGGTAGGTTGTGGTTGAGGCTAGGGGTAGGTTGTGGTTGAGGCTAGGGGTAGGTTGTGGTTGAGGCTAGGGTTAATGTTGTGGTTGAGACTAGGGTTAATGTTGTGGTTGAGACTAGGGTTAATGTTGTGGTTGAGACTAGGGTTAATGTTGTGGTTGAGACTAGGGTTAAGGTTGTGGTTGAGACTAGGGTTAAGGTTGTGGTTGAGACTAGGGATAAGGTTGTGGTTGAGACTAGGGTTAAGGTTGTGGTTGAGACTAGGGTTAAGGTTGTGGTTGAGACTAGGGTTAAGGTTGTGGTTGAGGCTAGGGGTAGGTTGTGGTTGAGACTAGGGTTAAGGTTGTGGTTGAGACTAGGGTTAAGGTTGTGGTTGAGACTAGGGTTAAGGCTATGGTTGAGACTAGGGTTAAGGCTGTGGTTGAGACTAGGGTTAAGGTTGTGGTTGAGGCTAGGGGTAGGTTGTGGTTGAGGCTAGGGGTAGGTTGTGGTTGAGGCGAGGGGTAAGGTTGAACCGGGATGTGAACATGAAGCTAGGGTTAAGGGTAGAGTTAGGGTTAGATAGCCAGGGGAACTGACCTACAGGGTTGAGGGATAGTAACTTGGTTAAGGTTAGCTAGCCGGGGGGACTGAGCTGCAGGGTTGAGGGATAGTAACTGGGTTAGGGTTAGCTAGCCGGGGGGACTGACCTGCAGGGTTGAGGGATGGTAACAGGGTTCTGGACAGCGAGGGCCACACTGTCTCCCTTCTGGAACACCATGTCATAGGGCCCTTCCAGGAACATCATGCTGTACAGTACACAACCCAGAGACTGGAGAGAGAGAGCGAATACTGTCTCTACATGGTCAACAAACACCAGGCATGATGGAGACAGAGAGATACCAATCTAACTGGTACTCAACATGTTGACTTCATGGCTAGAGTCAAAACAGCATCGCACAATCCAATGGTAAAGACAATCTCTGTTATGACAAATTGGTCCATGTTATATCTCTTGTACAATACTGACAGTTTCCACAGACCAAAACTAAAGTGAGAAGGGGGTAGTACTGTAGTGTGCGTTACCCAGATGTCTGTGCGGTCATCGATGACGCAGTGGCTCTCCACGTTAAAGAGCTCTGGGGCACGGTACGATATAGTACACCTCTGAGCTGCCCAGTCCTGTACTGTCATGGCCTCCCTGGTCCCCTTGACCTCCATCCTGGAGCGGTTCATAGAACCCAGGTCCATCAGCAGAGGCCTGTCATCCTCCTCCAGGAGTACATTGGTAGGCTTCAGGTCTCTGAGAGAGAGGAGAGGAGAGTGGAGAGAGAGGATAGTGGAGAGAGAGGGAGAGATAGAGAGCGATAGAGGAGAGAAATAAAGAGGAAGAGAGAGAGAGGTAAAGAGAGGGATAGAGATGGAGAGCCTCATTCTAATTTTAACCACAATCATGTGTGTGTAATAGCAGTAGTAGCCTGTACCTGTGTGCGTAGTCTCTGTCATGCATGGCCTTCAGTCCAGAACAGATGCCCTGTAGAACCTTTAGGATGCGTCTCTCTGGCATGAAGCTGCCCTTGTCCCTCAGTTTCTCTAGCACTGACCACAGACTGCCCTTCTGTAGGAGCCCACACACACACACAGGCATGAATACATAGACGCATACATACAGGCATACACACTTTTTCATTTCCACGCTGTAAAACAGTATATCGGCAGATGTATCAGTAACTTTTGTCCCCACAAAAAAAACGGTATCGGACCCAAAACTAAACAACGGTCGGGCTCTAATACACACACACACGCACACACCTGGACGTAGGGCAGCAGTATCCAGGCCTCACTCTTGCCCCCCCGCTCTATGAAGGTGTGCCCGGCCAGGCCCAGGATGTTGGGGTGGCTGAAGAGACGGTGCATCTCCACCTCCGTCTGGGCCTCCCGGTGACCCTCCCGGTCATGGCACAGGATCCTCTTCAGGGCGTAGAAACGCCCATCCTGCACCCCCTCCACCAGGTCCACATAGCTGAACCCTCTGGGAGGAGGGGAGGGATGGAAGGGGGACGGTAAATGACGAGAGAGAGAGCGCAGGAGAAAATGGAGAGGTAGACAAAAACCAGGGTCCTGATCAGTAAGATGTAACGTTACAGAACCCTGAAATACAATTGCATGTGTGTGTGTGTGTGTGGGGGGGGGGGGTGATCGTCTGCCATGTAGAATAGATAAGTGTTTTACTGATGCGGTCGGTTTTACCCTTCATCTAGTTTCTGGATGAAGTAGTATCTTTTGTTGTCGATGGTGATGGAGCCACGGGAACAGATACACAGGGTCTGACCCATCCTCTCTGGGGCATAGCTCAACACACAGACTGACAGAGAGAGAGAGAGAGAGGGAGATATGGAGGGCATAAGAGGTAAAGGAAGACACAGGGTTTAGTGGAATTGAAAGTGAGAGGTCAAGCGCAAAGCCATGGGAGAGAGAGAGTATGGGATATATTTGTGTAAAAAACAGACTGCAACATGAAATCTATGTCATAAATAATTCACTGTCGCCTGTGCGATTGATAATAATAAGCATTTGGTGGGTGCTTATATTTGTCCTATTTACGCATGTGTGAATTGGTAAATGTTTTTCGCATATCCCAACTCTCCCTGAGACACCATTGGAGAGTGGGGTCACGGCCAGGGTCTTCCATTATCAACGGTGACCCTGGAGAAAGTAGGGGTATGTGCCTTGCTCAGGGACGGCCTGTTCAATAGGGCGATATGGGCGACGCACTGCCAAACGGGAAAAGGAAGGGATTTTTTTTCTAATCAATTATATCACGGCAACAGTAGTTATCAGTGTTGTAATCTATACGTCTGATCTGCCACAGTGCCACACTGCCACTAAATGTCGAATCAGGCTAAAGTCGTGCTTCAAATGGCTCCACCCCCTTTTGGGGCGATTTCAGTCAGATTGAAAATCGCCCAGAACTTCTGTCATAGACTCCCATGTAAAATCTATTTTTTTCAAATTTCAGAGCCTTCAATACAATCTCAATGGGTGTCTGTGGGCTTGCACTTACGCGCTTTCGTCATACGTTACGTAACCATGAACGTAACTGAGAAAAGAGTGGATTGTTTGAAAGAAGTTCCTTTTTGTCGGCGAACAAATGAAGATAAATTGGCAACGAAACAATTAGGACCTCCCAGACCAAATTTAATAATTCAACAGGTTTCTACTAAAGGCGGAAAGTCCTACACCCGAGGATTTTCCAAAAATTGGTACGAACGAAAAAAGACATTGCCACTCACTCAACTGGATGACGAGGGATACAGGCTAGCTGTCCGCCGCCACAACGATGAGGTTAGTGTTGATAATCACAAGTTTACTGGATGTGGATATGGTGTAATAAGGGCAGTTTATTCAGAGGTAAATATATCTGGAATCGCGTTCACGGACCCGTTCGTCAAACTCTTAAAAATGAACTTGGGCTGGGAATTGCCAGGAACCTCACGATAAGATATATGCATCAGCATTGCGAGTCTCATGATTCTATACGTATTGCGATTCGATACTGTGATTTTATTGCGCACCATATGTCTGTTGCAGAGGGATCAGAAAGCCATGAGAACGAGTTTTGATCAGTCATGGAAATAAAAGTGCTGAAAACAAATTGGCTCCCAATGTGAAAAGATTGAGAACAAGCTATGAAGGAACAATAATGGTGTTTTGGTGCAGGTACAGCCAACTAGCGCTAAAATATTGCGATATTGTCAATACAGTATATCGTAAAGTATCACTATGTAACTCGATTTCTTTCACCCCAATCCCTCAAATTAACGGTAAATAACTGAATTGTTTGCCCCACATTTAGCTAAGATGATTAGCTAGCCAGCTAAAATGTTTTAGTTAGTTAGCAGTCGCATCTACAATAGTTTACTGTCAATAACATGTCTCCAAAAATGACGTGGTGTCTCCAATTGTGTTGACATTTTACAATTGCAATGCGCATCCATGAGTATCCACTTTCTGTAGCTCAGCTGGTAGAGCATGGTGCTTGTAACGCCAAGGTAGTGGGTTCGATCCCCGGGACCACCCATACACAAAAATGTATGCACGCATGACTGTAAGTCGCTTTGGATAAAAGCGTCTGCTAAATGGCATATTATTATTATTATTATTATTATTATCTGAAGAGAGCCCCGAAACATTGTGTGCAGACATTTTATGCAATAAATGAAGTAGGTTCAATCTAGTAGTTCTGATCTTCTGATTGGTCCTGATGAGTTGGGCGAGGTCCCCTGCAGGCTACTGTCACTGTTGCATTGGCTCTGAGTCGGGTTCTCTGTCTTCAAATGTTCAGCCTAAGAGAGGGGATTTTTGTGTGTGTGTGTGTGTGTGTGTGTGTTTAACAGTGATGATGTGTGTGTGTGTGTGTGTGTTTAACAGTGATGATGTGTGTGTGTGTGTGTGTTTGTGTGTGTGTGTGTCCTCAGAGCAAGAACTCGTGAGTTGGAAGAACTGAGAGGCCTATGGCGTGGGTGTTGTCCTTGGCCACCTGCTGACAAGGCTGACAAGATAGGACCCTTTTGTCCATTGTTATTGGATAGGAACAGAACTTATAACCAGCTCCTGACCTAAATAGATCTTAGCACAACATTTTACTCAACATATCATATTCCATATTCACTATAACAAATATATTTACTACGACATTAGCAAGAACCGCCACATCCTCAGCCGGCTAATCCAGTGTGTGAAGTTTTGCGGAGTGTTTGAGTTAGCTTTGCGAGGCAAAGATGAAACTGAGGGCTCCACCAACCCTGGTAAGCCAACACTTTTGAGATCAGTCAATAAATGCTTCTGGTATTGACTTATATGCTGCCCCTGTCTTCATGTTGTTGCTGGACATATCTTTTTTTAAATGTGTGTAGGTCACCTAAATCATCAGAAAAATTGCCCCTCCTGAGAATTTTTTCAGGAGCCGCCACTGGCCTTGCTCAAGGGCACGTTTCACCTTTCGGTTACTGGCCTAACCGCGCTACAGCGACTCTTGGTTGTAATCTGCCGAAATGATGTGTATTGGTTCTTTACAGCAGTGGCAACACCATAAGCAAATATACTTTCACTAAACCTTTAAAAAAGTGTAGGATTTTGTTTGGTAACGTGGCACACACCGGTAGGAGAATACAAGCGATCTACAAGATAACAGCATAGTCAGCATGCAGATCAATCCTGATTAGCCAATATTATCTGATAGAGATATTGATAAACGTGTGGTGAAAATATATGGGGACATTTACGTTTGTTAGCGTTGTATATAGAAATTACCTTCTGTCTGCGTCCTGTTTTTTGTTTTCTGCTGGTTACTTCCGTGTACATAAAACGCGTAATGATGACGCAGCCTGTGATCTAATGCCGCGTTCAAAAGTGGGAAGTGATTTTCAAGCCGGAGCTCTTGAAAGATGCCGGAGTTGGAATTCCGAGTTGGATGACCGTTCAAATCGTTTTTTTCCGAGTTCCAAGTTGTTTCGAACGCGGTACCAATCAAAGATTGTCTATTATATTGACAAGATAGTCAAGTGAACACTAACAATGGAAATACATGACCTCAAAGATGGAAGGCAGGCGGGATCAATATACGCGAACAGGCCAAAGGACTTATCTTTGTATCCGTGCCATTATAGCGTCTGTGACCGCATGGGCAGCGGCATTGAGGCTATTGCCATGCGCAGTGGCGGCTCCTGAAAAAATTCTCAGGAGGGGCAATTTTTCTGATGATTTAGGTGACCTACACACATTTTAAAAAAGATATGTCCAGCAACAACATGAAGACAGGGGCAGCATATAAGTCAATACCAGAAGCATTTATTGACTGATCTGGGGAGATGGATTCCAGTTTCTGTGACAGATTATAAATAATCTCTGATGCCTTTGTTATATTAGCTTTTGGTTGAATGTACTGTCGTAGTAAATATATAATGTTATAGCTTGGTCTGACTAAAATCTTGTGCATATCCACCCTGTCCAAAGTCTCTACTTGGTCTCAGTTCTCCAGTAAACTTGTGATTATCAACAGTACACAACGGTAACAAACAATTGGGGGAACTCACGGGGCAGATAGTAAGGTCACAGTGACACAGAAAGCAGTTCAATGTCGGGGCTCGGGGGTACAGAGTCGCTCTCTTACCAGGATCGATTTTCCCTGTGACTGTCAGATCGAGGTCCGCTCCGACCAGGGTGAAGCCGGCCGGCTCCACTTCTCTGTCCGGGACTCTGTCATCCAGCCAAGTCTCCCAGCTGTATTGGATTCCGCTGCCAGCAACGTTTTCATTATTTAGTCCGTTCGTAGCGGGTATGTACACGATCAACAAGATCAGTCCAAAACCCACCACTCGAAATCCATGGTTGGCAGAATGTTTGTAAACTAAGTGTACAAATTAAAAACATAAAATAACGCCACTAAGTGTACAAATTAAAAACATAAAATAACGCCACACTGCAGGTCGCAAAGAGACGCTGCTAGCCGCTATTTGCTTAGTTACGTTCATGGTTACGTCACGTATGACGAAAGCGCGTAAGTGCAAGCCCACAGACACCCATAGAGAATGTATTGAAAGCTTTAAAATTTGAAAAAAATAGATTTTACATGACAGGCTATGAGAGACTTCTGGGCGATTTTCAACCTGACTGAAATCGCCCAAAAACGGGCGGGGCCATTTGAAGCACGACTTTAGCCTGATTTGACATTTAGTGGCAGTCAGATCAGATTACAACACTGATAACTACTGTTGCCGTGATATAATTGATTAGAAAAAAAATCCCTTCCTTTTCCCGTTTGGCAGTGCGTCGCCCATATCGCCCTATTGAACAGGCCGTCCCTGGCCATGCGAATACAAGTTATTTTAGTACCTTTATTTAACTAGGCACGCCAGTTAAGAACAACCTACACTGGCCAAACCCGGACGACGCTGGGCCAATTGTGCGCCGCCCTATGGGACTCCCAATCACGGCCGGTTGTGATACAGCCTGGAATCGAACCAGGGGGTCTGTAGTGAAGCCTCAAGCACTTGTCTTAGACCGCTGCGCCACTCGGGAGCCCATGAGTAAGTTTTTTCTCTCGTGCCCATAAGTAAGCGTTTCCCTTTGAATGATAAGAGGAAACGACTTAATATTGCCATCTGCCGGTTGTTAGGCTAGTGCTACGTGTACTCACCTGTTTACAAGCATGTGACAAGTATTTTTGTAGTCGTTGCCGAAATGCCAAGTGCGTCCACTTACATCAGTGCATTCGTAACAACCTAACCATTTTACATTTGTCATTTAGCAGACGCTCTTATCCAGAGCGACTTACAGTTAGTGAGTGCATACATTTGCATACTGGTCCCCCGTAGGAATCGAACCCACAACCCTGGCGTTGCAAGCGCCATGCTCTACCAACTGAGCTCCACGGGACTAACCATAACGAAACTTATATTCGATCAAATAAACATCACGTAGCAAATTAGTAATTAAAGGTTTTGATGTCCAAATTCGACACTTATTGACCTCCATACAAAAGTCCTCACTTTGATCTTATTTTAGTGGGCTGAGTAAAACTTCTCGATTCGCCTCTTCCGCTGGAAAAATCAAGTATTTTATTAAACCAGAGCACCACCCAGTGGACTCAACTTTACTGAGGTGAGTCTCAATAGTCGAAATTAGTTTACTATCCATGTCTCCACTTGTCACCTTTAGGATATTCTGTAAACAATCTAAATAAAATAAATGACATTATGGGGAAAATCCTTCCCCATTACCAGTCTCTGTGAAGATAAGATTCTCCTCACAACACATTGAGGAGCAGGTCAGAAGGCAGGGACCTCTGGCTCTCGTAGCCAATGGGTTGAGAAGATGACACCAGGAGTATGCAATTGAGATAATGCGTTACCTCGACCATAATCTTCTTTCAAGGCACCCTGCTGCTACATTTATATCCCAGGACTGCTCGGCTACTTACCAGTCCATTTGTGTGCTCAATTGCAGAGACTGATGTTTTATAATGTTGCCCTTTAATAGTAATTTAGTGAAATTATAAATGAAACCTCAGGTCAGGACTGAGAGGCAGTTGTGATTGATTTTAACCACTGAAAAAGGAGGGAAAACAGGATGAACTGAGATAAAACAACTTTATTTACAAAGGAGGGGCTACAGCCACAACAGTAACCTGATGTGATAACTCTTAAAATAACAGCCATGGCAAAGAAAATAATAGAATCTGTATAGGGATAAAACCAATAAATTATTTTGGGGTAGCTTAACATGCAATGCAAAATAATCCTCCAAGAGAGTTACTGAATTACATTCATTAAGACCCAACACCATGGGGTTTAGTTTGCTAGTTTTTTGTTTGGCAGTAACTTTAGTGTTTAGGATAGATCTGAAAGCGCAGAAGTATCATTAACTTAAAGGAAACATTATGTTCATGGAGACAGCTTAATCTTCAAGGTTCTGTATGGTTCCATAGTCAACCCTCTAGGAAAAGATTGTCAGACATGAATGGACGTGGTGTCTTTGGTGAAGAAAACATGATTGATGGCGTTAGACAACAATGGAAGGAGCAGGCCATTCCCCACTTCATGGTCAAGTAAAAGGCAGTTCTATCTCTCAGTGATACGTAAGCCAACAGAGGACCCATCCCTCCTTTGAACTCCTCCTCTCCTAATACTCCTCTCCTTCTTCCCCGTCCTCCTCGAATGAGTCGATGCCCACCTCTTCGTAGTCCTTCTCCAGGGCAGCCATGTCTTCCCTGGCCTCAGAAAACTCTCCCTCCTCCATGCCCTCGCCCACGTACCAGTGCACGAATGCCCGCTTGGCGTACATTAGGTCGAACTTGTGGTCAAGACGCGCCCAGGCCTCAGCGATGGCTGTGGTGTTGCTCAACATGCACACAGCTCTCTGGACCTTGGCCAGGTCACCCCCTGGTACCACGGTGGGTGGCTGGTAGTTGATGCCCACCTTGAAACCTGTGGGGCACCAGTCCACGAACTGGATACTCCGCTTTGTCTTGATGTTGCCAATGGCCACGTTGACATCCTTGGGCACCACGTCTCCGCGGTACAGCAGGCAGCACGCCATGTACTTGCCGTGGCGAGGGTCGCACTTTACCATCTGGTTGGCGGGCTCGAAGCAGGAGTTGGTGATCTCAGCCACAGAGAGCTGCTCGTGGTAGGCCTTCTCGGCTGAGATGACGGGGGCATAGGTGGCCAGGGGGAAGTGGATGCGGGGGTAAGGCACCAGGTTGGTCTGGAACTCTGTCAGGTCCACGTTGAGGGCACCGTCGAAGCGGAGAGAGGCGGTGATGGAGGAGACAATCTGGCTGATGAGCCTGTTGAGGTTGGTGTAAGAGGGGCGCTCAATGTCCAGGTTTCTACGGCAGATGTCGTAGATGGCCTCGTTGTCGACCATGAAGGCACAGTCGGAGTGCTCTAGGGTGGTGTGGGTGGTGAGGATGGAGTTGTAGGGCTCCACTACAGCTGTGGACACCTGGGGAGCAGGGTAGATGGCAAACTCCAGCTTGGACTTCTTCCCGAAGTCAACGGAGAGACGCTCCATGAGCAGGGAGGTGAAACCAGAGCCGGTACCTCCTCCAAAGCTGTGGAACACCAGGAAACCTTGGAGCCCTGTGCACTGGTCAGCCTGTCAAGACACAGAAAACAGACATGTTTTCTAGCTCTGATAAGACACATTAAGTCAAGGCTAAAACCCTTTCTCATCAGACATTCACACAAAAAAAATCCATGAGTTATCCTAATATCACCATTGAATCTATCAAATCTGACGGTTTCCCCTCACCAATTTACGGATCCTGTCCAGCACTTGGTCGATGATCTCCTTGCCTATAGTGTAGTGGCCACGGGCGTAATTATTGGCTGCGTCCTCCTTTCCTGAGATCAGCTGCTCGGGGTGAAACAGCTGGCGGTAGGTACCTGTACGCACCTCATCTGAGAAAGGGGAACAGACCAGGGTTAATTAGTCTGTTCTTGATGCTTCTTTTGAACTGTACCACCATATTGATGAAGCGCTCTTCCTACACATCCCCCAGTGTCAATCAGTCAGTGCATTTTCTCTGCATGGTCCCTCAAATACTAACCAATGACAGTGGGCTCCAGGTCTACGAAGATGGCGCGGGGCACGTATTTCCCGATGCCCGTGGCGCTGAAGAAAGTGGTGAAGGAGTCGTCAGTGCTACCGACCGCCTTGTTGTTAGGCATTGTGCCGTCCGGCTGGATCCCGTGCTCCAGGCAGTACAGCTCCCAACAGGTGTTGCCCATCTGGACTCCAGCCTGACCCACATGCACAGAGATACACTCACGCTGGAGAGACAAGAAAACACAGGGTTAGTCAAACAATTAATTTATGGTTTCTTTGAACAGGGATAAAAGACATTAACACATTGAATATAATATAATAATAATAATAATAATAAGCCATTTAGCAGACGCTTTTATCCAAAGCGACACAGTCATGCGTGCAAAAAGTATTATTTTTTTGTGTATGGGTGGTCCCGGGGATCGATCCCACTACCTTGGCGTTACAAGCGCCGTGCTCTACCAGCTGAGCTACAGAGGACCACAGGGTCCGATGCATTGGCGGCACAGTCTGCACTGGATGATGGAAAAACACTTGGCTTTCAATGACGCCAATGGAAAATTGAGTCAGTGGAGCACCCTGACAAACCACTCAACGCATAGGAGTTTATTTGAGGTCGATTAAGGATTTGGGCATCTATTTTCACACTTGTATTACTGCTGTTTCTCACCACCAAGTGGTAGCACTCTACATCAGTGGTTCCCAACCCAGGGTACTAGGTCCCCTGGGGGTACTTGGCCTATACACAGGGGGTACTTGAGAAGACTCATAAGACTATAGGCTTTTACTGGTAAAATGCTCATGAGGGGGTACTTCAGGCAGAGCAACATTCAGTTGGTGGTACAGTAATGGAAAAAGGTTGGGAACCACTGCTCTACACTAACAGAGGAAATAAACGGAACCTGCCCATGTCTGAGTGACAAATGAGCAAGCCGCCAGAGTTACGAGCCAAAGTTATGAGTTGTGTGTATATTTGCACGGTGACCCAATTTGTTAGCAGTGTGTTGAAATGGGACTATGACTGCACTGTTCTTCCTAGCATGGCTTAGCTAACTCTGCAGTGAGTCAGATCTGCCCTACTTTAATACTGAACTGTATGCAGCTACCATCTCAGAAGCCTAGCCACATCTTAACGGGTGACTACCGGTATTGACATAGCCATTAACCTAGTCTGAGGCCATGTAACTGATCTATCAAGAGTGTAAAAAACATGAACAACACCTGCTCTTTCCATGACAGACTGACCAGGTGAAAACTATGAGCCCTTATTGATGTCACTTGTTAAATCAGTGTAGATGAAGGAGATGGGTTAAAGAAGGATTTTAAAGCCTCATGACAATTTACATGGATTGTGTATGTATGGCATTCAGAGGGTGAATGGGCAAGACAAAATATTTAAGTGCCTTTGAATGGGGTATGGTAGATGCCAGGCACACTGCTTTGGGTCAAGAACTGCAACGTATGCTGGGTTTTCCACGCTCAACAGTTTCCTGTGTGTATCAAGAATGGTCCACCACCCAAAGGACATCCAACCAACTTGACAACTGTGGGAAGCATTGGAGTCAACATGGGCCAGTATGCCTGTGGAACACTTGAAAACTTGTAGAGCCATGCCCCGACAAATTGAGGCTGTTGGGAGGGCAAAAGGGGGTGTAACTAAATATTAGAAAAGGTGTTTTGTAAACTCAGTGTACTTTACATACAGTATATTCATCCACACCCATTGCTGACGGGTGAATAAAAATCAAGCACAGTCATGCAATCTCCATAGACAAACAATGGTCTTACTGAAGAGCTCTGTGACTTTGGTCTGGGACTGTTTTCCATGTTTCGGGCTAGCCCCCTTAGTTCCAGTGAAGGGACACCTTAACGCTACAGCATACAATGACATTCTAGACGATTCTGTGCTTCCAACTTTGTGGCAACAGTTTAGGGAAGTCCCTATACTGTTTCACCACGACAATGCCCCAGTGCACAAAACGAGGTCCATACAGAAATGGTTTGTCGAGATCGGTGTGGAAGACCTTGACTGGCCTGCCACAGAGCCCTGACCTCAACCCCATCAAACACAGTTGGGATGAATTGGAACGCCGACTGCGAGCCATGCCTAATCGCCCAACATCAGTGCCCGACCTCACTAATGCTCGTGGCTGAATGGAAGCAAGTTCCCTCAGCAATGTTCCAACATCAAGGGGAAAGGCTTTCCAGAAGAGTGGAGGTGGTTATACCAGCAAAGGGGGACCAACATGATTTTGGAATGAGATGTTCGACGAGCAGGTGTCCACATACTTTTGGCCATGTAGTGTACACATGTTATGGACACAAGGTGGCGCTTGAGATCTAGATTCACTAAGGACCAAACAGCAGGTCATGTGCCTGTGCGAGAGATGAGCCAATTTTGCAATGCAGTATTGGCAGACGGCAGCATAGTTGAGCCTAGGCTGCAGTGACGCCACCCAGTCGATAAGACACTGTACAGCCTTAACAAAAGAAACAATAACTGAATGTGTTATCACACTACACCAAAGGTGCATCCCAATAGTTTATTATGGCCTACTCTCATCTTCCTTTCATTTAGGCTCCACTGGCTTGATGAGAGGAAGCCACTTTAGATTGAGATACACCCCCTCGATATCTCACCCTCATTGGAATACTAACTTGGACCGAGGTCAGTAGAGACAATAAAAATGTGATTAAAAAAAGTGGTGGTAAAGTCTGATTAGGCCTCACTAGACTAAAGGCCGAACTGGGAGGGTTGGCAAGAGGCAACCCTACCCCTTCAGCGCGTCAATGAGCTATCGACAATGTTAACAGGAGCTGACGAGTCTGAGGCAAGGCCAAAAGTCCCGCCACACCCTACTGAAATATTTCCAGCTCGCAGCGAACAGGATGAGGGGAAAGCGCCTCCAAGGATGAGCGAAGCTGATAATAACAAGCTTATCATTTCTAAATACCAGCGCACCAGAGCTGGATACGTACGCACAACACCTGTCTGGCCAAAATTGCTTATTATACAGAGATGGGAGATAGGGAGCGAGAAAGTCACGGAAGAGAAGTTTATGAGTGTGACGCGCCAAGAGAAGGACGCACCTCGTAAAGTTGTATGTGTTGCCAGTCCTTATGAATTGTGTTGATTTGGGAAGGCCCAACTATAAAAACAGGAGAACCTGCCACAGTAACAGGAGAACAGGCACACCATCCAACTAGGCTTTGTCCTCTGGTAGAAGGATGGAATAATATCTCCCTTAAGCTAGGTTGAACTTTCAGTAGCAGCAAGGTCAATTGTATCAGAAATTTTTAGTATGCACAAATAGCTTGTTTCTCAAATTTAATGCAACTTTTTTCACAGATGATTCCCGGTTTTAACTCTACCGGGCAGATGGCATCGTGTGGGGTTATCGTATGTGCAGGCATAAGCTACGGACAATGAACACAACTGCATTTTTATCAAGGGCAATTTGAATGATACCGTGACGAGATCCTGCGGCCCATTGTCGTGCCATTCATCCGCCGCCCCTACTTTAAAAAAAGGTATCTATGATTAACAGATGCATATTTGTATTCACAGTTATGTGAAATCCATAGATTAGGGCCTAATTAATTTATTATCTGAACGGTAACTCAGTAAAATATCTGAAATTGTTGCATGTTGCGTTTCTTTTTTTGCCATAGTCAGGGGAAGTTAAGGAACCGTTACAGAAAGAAACACCTCAAATCTAGATCTGAATCTACAAAAGCAACCCAACTATGTCTACAGTGAGGTCCTTGTGATTTTAAGGTATTTTTTTCTGCATTTGTTTCTACAACCCTCCACACTTAATTTACTACTGTTATGACTCAGCGCATGTAGAGACTGGGGCAACTACTTTCACACAGCCATTTCTCCAGCCCTGTAGTTTGACAGAACAAGCTGGGTATGGGTGGGGGAGGAGCAGTGACATTGCTCAGGGATGTGAGAGGGTGTGCCTAGTTTGGGTATGGCAGCTAGGTCAGCACTGCAGCCAGCTATTTAAAGGGAGGTGTCGATCATTACTCACCATCCCCCCTCTGTGTGGGTCGCCCCTCCAGACCCCATTCTACTCCACTGACCCCTTTCTCTGTGGGAACAACCACTTGGTGTCCTGAACCATTAGCTTGGTCAGTTAGAGTTGATGTTTAGGCAGGCCCTAGTTCATACCAGATTTAAGAAACTAACATCCACCATGTTGCATTTGTCAGGGGTTGCCCTGATTTTCTACGGCAAAGCCCCCCCCCCACACACCTCTAATTGAAACCCTGTAGGTAAGCCTAGTGTAGGCCTATGTGTAATTGTGATAGCTAGTTGATTCGGTAACTATTTGCGCATGGCGTAACAGGCCATTTATGTTACCAAATGGTTACCAGATACAGGCCCAGTGACATGTACAGTGCTAGGTTATATGGTATCCATTTCCTGTATTTTGAGCTCATGGTAATGGCGATAGACTGTAGAGTACAGTTTAGATTAACATATTGCTTGTGCTACTGCAAGTCCGCCGAGACGCTTGGCACCAAAATGGCTGGTGGACTAATCGCTTGTTCAGTAGCTAGTAAGCAACCCCCGCCCCCTCCAGTTTCCTGTTCTGTCCCCTAAGGGGGTTATATTTTTTTTTTAAAGTGCAAAGAGGGCCTTGTGTTATGCAGGGAACATATGGCTTGGACTTCACACCTAAACAAATAGTCACTCCTTTCATAACATTGAAATTAGATGGCATGCGACAAAATAAACTCTCCCCCATGCCATGGTAATCTTCTTTAGTCATGGGCAAAGCTAGGAACAAAGGTGAGTGTACTGTTTTTTTGAAGACACTGCATTATGATCTGAGTAACGTGCTAGTACATGAACTGGAATGGATTATAAATTAAGGCTCTTTTACCCTCATTTAGTAGTATAGACATTAACCTCATGATCAGACAGTCTCAGCCATGTGCTACTCAGAAATGATTATCCTTTGTGCTCTGCACCACTCCTAACCTCGGATTTCACTTTCAGATTACTGAAGGTTGCCCCTATCAAGACTAAGCATGTATGCATAGTCAAAATATTTCTGAGAGGTCTTTGTCTAATTTCTTGACATATTTTATGATTAAGTCATATGGGCAGGATGTGAGGTAATAAAATGTGAGCCATGTCCTAAAAACATCCATGTGGCAACATGTGATGGGGAAATGTTACATTGGGACACAACTGATACAATTAATCTATTATGTTTAAACAATTTTTAAAATCATTGTAGATGTAATCTGCAATACTCCAGTAGATGGTATATTTGTGGTTCATTAGTATTCGTTGGCATTTGCTCTGACTACTGAATAATACCACATTGGCAGAATGTTCCCAGTATTGCGCAGTAGACTAGAGCAACAGGAATAGTAGCTGACTAGGCCTACAGTCACCCATCAGAATACACACGGACCCGTGGGAGCCACATCAGCATTTAAAACCAGCAGAACAAACAAACACACCCATAACCACACTGGCCCCACGGCCACTGCATATGGAAACGGTTAACTCCTTTTTAACCGTTCAAAATGGCAGGAAGCTGCTTCAAGCGCCAAATGACAACATTTTGATAATAAATGCAGATACATGTGAGCATATTTATTGATAGGAAACGTGAGGCCAATTAAGGCTCAGGTGACTAAATGTAACAATTAAATACATTCTAGTAATAGTTTCGTATACTGCGCCAGTCGTGTTCGAATTGAAAAGCAAAACGGCGCGCTAAGTTGAACGCGCAGCAAAATGGATACTCCTATCATGACGCACCATGTTATCAGAGCGAAATAATATTCTATAAAAACAGATGAGCCGTAGTGGAGGCTGTACCTTGGAGTATTATAGACAGTAATGTTTATACTATACAATATTGACTATAGAAACATTAGAAATGTAGCCTATTTCATATAACTCTAAACCCTTAAATTATTACAACCGATGCGTCAAAGGCAATGTTGGAAAAAGAAAGGTCTTACCATTTTGATTCTGTTTGTCTTCGTTTCCGTAGAAAAATAAAAGTATTATTTCGTAGTATAACCTCTCACAGTGCACCTATAATGGGGTCTCCGTGAGTATGTTTTAACTGCGTGTGTTACTGCGATCTGTTTTTATAAACTGCGAAGGGCAGGGGTGGAGTTTTGGACACTCCCTCTTCTCTCATAGATCGAGTTCGTTTTACATGGCCCGGGTAGGCGGAGTTTTTTTTTGTTGACCATTCCATTGGCCCTTAACTGAAATCCTCACTAACAGCACCGGGCCATGTAAAACGAACTCCACCATACGCAGATTAGACCTCAGGCTAGGAAGGAAAGTACAGGCCTGAAAAGGTTAGCTGGACCAAAGATGATATATTATATTGACAAGACAGCCGAGTGACCTCTTTAACAATGTATATACATTTCCTCAATGACGCAAGCGAGATCAGGTGGGACCATTCTAGCCAATGAGAGGGCGTGTGCCAACAGGCACAACTAAATCGTTGCCGGAATGCCACGTGCATCCACTTAAATCAGTACATTTGTAACAGCCTAAACATTACGAAACTTCTATTCGACCAAATAAGCCTCACCTAATTCGACACTCTCTTATAGACCCCTCATACAAAAAAGGGCATATCTCACGCGGACAGATTTTGGGCAGAGTAAATTCTCTCGCTTCACCTCTTCCTCTCTGTCTTTGCGCACTGAACTGACGTCGATTTTGTTGCTCCTAGTTCGCCACTAGATGTCAGACTTGTCTAGTGTTCTGCTTGCTGGTTCTTGCCATGACGAAGACGCTCTTTTGTCTGCAACAAAATAGGTCAAAGTTGTCCCTGGGCAGACACTGATCTGTGGTCAGGTTTGTATTTTCCTCCCTAATTTTTCCATTAGGAATTGAGGAGGGTAAAATTATCCTAGTTCTGTGTCTAAGGGACAGTTTTTGGAGCTGTATTTCTGTTTATGAACAATGTGGCAGTTGTGATTCCAGTAACATCTGTTTCTGTGGTTAATAAATGAAATAAATAAATTTTACATTATTTAGCAGACGCTCTTATCCAGAGCGAGTTACAGTTAGTGAATGCATACATGGTTTTTTTCATACTGGCGCCCCGTGGGAAACGAACCCACATCCCTGCTGGCCGGCTGCAACAGAGCCTGGACTCGAACCAGGATCTCTAGTGGCACAGCTAGCACTGCGATGCAGTGCCTTAGACCACTGCACCACTTTAACTTTGTTGCAGTTGAGCTCAGTTTTATCTCTAATTTTTTTACATTTACATTTTTAGTCATTTAGCAGACGCTCTTATCCAGAGCGACTTACAGTTAGTGAGTGCATACATTTTCATACTGGCCCCCCGTGGGAAACGAACCCACATCCCTGGCGTTGCAAGCTCCATGCTCTACCAACTGAGCTACAGGGGACTGTAGCTCAGTGGTTAGCTGTGGTTAGCTGTGCTATAGGCCCTGGCCCCTGAGGCATTAGACCACCCTTCTCTCTGGCTTTTGGCTATGAATGAAAAAGTTATAATCCTCAAACAAGGCCTGAATTCCTCCAGATAGGCTCTTCATCCTAAATCCACTCATTTCTCTCTCCCCCCTCTGTATTTTGAGATAGATGGAGTGATAGATCAAAATCTTTTTCATGTGCGTCGGTTTCCCCCTCCTACGGTGGACACTATGGGGCTAAGGATTTCTTTCCCCTTATCTTATGTATTTGAGTTACACTGGCAATGGGTTTAAACCCTAACCCACCGGCAATGGGTTTAAACCCTAACCCACTGCCCATGGGTTTAAACCCTAACCCACCGGCAATGGGTTTAAACCCTAACCCACTGGCAATGGGTTTAAACCCTAACCCACCGGCAATGGGTTTAAACCCTAACCCACTGGCAATGGGTTTAAACCCTAACCCACTGGCCATGGGTTTAAACCCTAACCCACTGGCAATGGGTTTAAACCCTAACCCACTGGCAATGGGTTTAAACCCTAACCCACCGGCAATGGGTTTAAACCCTAACCCACCGGCAATGGGTTTAAACCCTAACCCACCGGCAATGGGTTTAAACCCTAACCCACCGGCAATGGGTTTAAACCCTAACCCACTGGCAATGGGTTTAAACCCTAACCCACTGGCCATGGGTTTAAATCCTAACCCACTGGCAATGGGTTTAAACCCTAACCCACTGGCAATGGGTTTAAACAACTTTCTTTCTATTTTCTTTCTTTTATCTATAGCGTTTGTCTATATAGCATATGTATATGCTGGTATGGTGGTTTTGTAGCATCTATAGCAAGAACACTTTTCTTTACAGTAGGGTGCCTAGCCACATAATGAAACATTGATCACTGATGTCTAGAACATGAATGTGAATGTAAACTGATGTCTAGAACATGAATGTGAATGTAAACTGATGTCTAGAACATAAATGTGAATGTAAACTGATGTCTAGAACATGAATGTGAATGTAAACTGATATCTAGAACATGAATGTGAATGTAAACTGATGTCTAGAACATAAATGTGAATGTAAACTGATGTCTAGAACATGAATGTGAATGTAAACTGATGTCTAGAACATGAATGTGAATGTAAACTGATGTCCTATATGGGGGCTATTGTGTGCCATGTCAATCACTGACAGTGTTATTTTACTAAAGGGCCCGTCTCCTGCTAGTTCACACTATCCCCCTCTGCAAAGGCTGACTCCAAAACAGTTTATTCAGAGTATTTCACCCTCACAATGGCTTTGGAGGCATTTACATCTCAGAGAGGTTTCTTCTGCATCTCAGTTATGCTTTCCGTATATATTCTCTCAAAGCAGAAATAGCCTCTACATATTTTCACGCATCAGCAACCACTTTCAAGCCACCACCTCTATCTAACCAGGAAGAGAGGATGAGTGTTCTACATGGAACCCAAAATAGTTATCCTATGGGGACAGCCAAAGAACCCTTTTGAAACCCTTTTTTCTAAGAGTGTACATATTGCTTATGGGCAGATTCCTCCCAAGATATGTTGTGTGTTCTTGTAACAGGTACAGCGTTAGAAGAAGTGCTGTTCTCACTGCAGACATTTTTTTTATGTGGATTTCTGATCCAGTCACTCCTGAGTCATGTTGGCAACAATGATATTGTCATTGTTTCCGGTTAAATCTAAAGAACAACATCCATGGGTTGAATACCACCTAGGGTCCCCATTTATCCTGCCTTACCAGGGTCTCCCTGTGAGGAGGACAAATTAACCTTTTACTGCAGTGGGCCAAATCAGGGTCACACAGAGTGTTTCTTGGTAGTCTTAAACAAATCTACTTTGAAACAAAAGTATACACCTCACGCACATGGTTATGGGCTTAAAAAAAGAAGACACCTGTACCATGTCAGATATAGAGTTGAAATATATTCCATTTTGAGTTTGCATCCCAATATCGCACTTTATATACAGTACCAGTCAAAAGTTTGGACACACTTACTCATTCAAGGGTTTTTCTTTATTTTTACTATTTTCTACATTGTAGAATAATAGTGAAGACATCAAAACTATGAAATAACACATATGGAATCATGTAGTAACCAAAAAAGTAGCCACCCTTTGCCTTTATGACAGCTTTGCACACTCTTGGCATTCTCTCAACCAGATTCACCTGGAATGCTTTTCCAACAGTCTTGAAGGAGTTCGCACATATGCTGAGCACTTGTTGGCTGCTTGTCCTTCACTCTGCGGTCCAACTCATCCCAAACCATCTCAATTGGGTTGAGGTTGGGTGATTGTGGAGGCCAGGTCATCTGATGCAGCACTCCGTCACTCTCCTTCTTGGTCAAATAGCCCTTACACAGCCTGGAGGTGTGTTGGGTCATTGTGCTGTTGAAAAACAAATGATAGTCCCACTAAGCCCAAACCAGGTGGGATGGCATATCGCTGCAGAATGCTGTGGTAGCCATGCTGGTTAAGTGTGCTTTGAATTCTAAATCAATCACAGAGAGTGTCACCAGCAAAGCACCCCCACACCATCACACCTCCTCCTCCATGCTTCACGGTGGGAACCACACATGCAGAGATAATCTGTTCACCTACTCTGTGTCTCACAAAGACATGGCGGTTAGAACCAAAAATCTCAAATTTGGACTCACTTTACCAAAGGACTGATTTCCACCGGTCTAATATCCATTGCTCGTGTTTCTTGGCCCAAGCAAGTCTCTTCTTATTATTGCTGTCCTTTAGTAGTGGTTTCTTTGCAGCAATTCGACCATGAAGGCCTGATTCACGCAGTCTCCTTTGAACAGTTGATGTTGAGATGTGTCTGTTACTTGAACTCTGTGAAGCATTTATTTGGGCTGCAATTTCTGAGGCTGGTAACTCTAATGAACTTATCCTCTGCAGCAGAGGTAACTCTGGGTCTTCCTTTCCTGTTGCGGTCCCCATGAGAGCCAGTTTCATCATAGCGTTTGATGGTTTTTGCGACTGCACTAGAAGAAACTTTCTATGTTCTTGAAATGTTCCGGATTGACTGACCTTCATGTCTTAAAGTAATGATGGCCTGTTGTTTGTCTTTGCTTATTTGAGCTGTTCTTGCCAAAATATGGACTTGGTATTTTACCAAATAGGGCTATCTTCTGTATACCACCCCTACCATGTCACAACACAACTGATTGGCTCAAATGCATTAAGAAGGAAATAAATTCCACAATTTTACTTTTAACAAGGCATACCCGTTAATTGAAATGCATTCCAGGTGACTACCTCATGAAGCTGATTGAGAGAATGCCAAGAGTGTGCAAAGCTGTCATCAAGGCAAAGGGTGGCTACTTTGAATAATTAAAAATATGTTTATTTGTTTAACACTATTTTGGTTACTACATGATTCCATATGTGTTATTTCATAGTTTTAATGTCTTCACTATTATTCTACAATGTAGAAAATAGTAAAAATAAAGACAAACCCTTGAATGAGTAGGTGTGTCCAAACTTTTGACTGGTACTGTACATCATAGAAGACTGAAATATATAAAAAACCATTTACAAAGAAACACAGGGTTTTCTGCAGTTAAAAAACTAATGATATTATTTAATTATGAAATTATGAAAAATATTTATAACGTTCCACCCATGAGGCCACTAGAGGGCAATTTGGTCATTTGACTGCAGAAAGGGGCTACAAGAAGTGCTGTTCTCACTGCAGACATATTTTTGTGGATTTCTGAACTAGTCATTCCTGAGTCATGTTGGCAAAAGTTATATTTGTCATTGATTTTACTGTTAAATCTGAAGAACAGCCTCCATGAGTTGAATACCATAGTGATCTTACTGCTTCACAGTCCTGCCAGGTCTGCTGGTCTGGACATTGGAGAGATATAAAGCCTATTAGCAGTGATGTCTGTGTGGTTAACTGACCAGAATACATTAGCCAGTTGAACACCCCAGTGCTTGTACCTGCCTCAGGCCATGCCTAGTAGCATCCTACTGCTAAACCACTAACCATAGGGAGACACTGGGGGGGGGGGGGGGGGGGGGGATCTGTCCTGCACTGTGCAATAATACACTCTGAGAGAGAAAATGTAGGTCACTATTAAAAATCCAAATGTTTTCTTCTCAATGAATTAACAGGGTCTAAGTAGATTTGCTGTGCTACTAAAGTATTGTCCCCCTTTCCACTGCAGCACAGGGGCAATGTGATTTCTGATTTCTCTGCAGTGCAGGTTGGAGGATCTATTAGTGGGAGCTCCCTAATGGAGCCAGGTCAGAATCCTGCCTTGTGCATACAGATTGAGATATGGGAGGTTGTGTCCCCTGCAGTCTGGCCAACCTCTGGTCAAATAGAATCACTCCTCCCTGTGGACCGCCCTCCTATTAGACAAACGGACAAACTCTGGGTCTGTGTTTGACCTCATACACACCAGCCCACTGTCTGTAATGGATAGAGCTTTTTGGGGGGGGATGTATGTGTGTGTGTGTGTGTGTGTGTGCACGTGCACGTGCATAACTACACAGGTACAAAATGAGAAGCAGATTAAACATCGAGGCTATTGGTTGGCGAGTTGGCTTCTCCATTTACTGTGTGATGCATATTCATCTAATGTGGAAAAACCCATCACGTTGACCAGGTACCCTGCTATATAAAATGTGGGTAACGATTAATTAGAATTAGTTTAATTTCTACACAGTCCCAGGATATCAGTTGAAGTACGCAAACATGTAATGAATGTAATTGTTACAATCTCTATCTTGTAATGAAACGGAACATCAAGGGTTTGAAAACAATAATTATTTTGGGAAAGAAGGGGTCTATTTACACCAGACAGTCAAACAGGATGGGCTTGTGTATTCAGCCTATTCTCCCTAGTTCCCCCAAGTGCTGTTGTCCAATCCAGTGATTACATTTCAAGTGTCCTATTTAAGTGTCCTGACTTCATATTAGCTCGGGTAACCCAAACGTTCCCGTGTATCAAGTATTACAAGGTAGGATTTGGCCCATCAAGCGTCATTTTAATCCTTTCCAATTATCTTCAATTGTCTGGATAACCATTAACACTAGAGTAATTATAAACTATGCCATCTCCTTGGTTACCAACCATAATCAAAACCTTCCATGGCTGTTTGGTTGAAAATTCATCGTCAGAAAAATGAATATTGTGGTAATAAGAGAGGTAAGGATGTCTGTGTTTATAAAGTATCTGAAGATGCCTTCTGATCCTCAACTAAAATTATTAAGTGGCACGGGCGGACTGCATATAGGACAATTCTGGCAAATGCCAGATGGGTTAGTCCATCTTTAGCCCAGTGGGCCTGTATAAATATATATATATTTTTAAATGGTATCATTATTTGGCTAGTAATGGGGGCCTCAAGGGACAAAATGGGCCGGTGTTAGAAATGCACAGGACGATTTCTGATCCCAGTCCGTCCCTGTTTTTATTTTACTAAGCAAGTCAGTTAAGAACAAATTCTTATTTACAATGATGGCCTACACCGGCCAAACCCGGACGACGCTGTGCCAATTGTGCGCCACCCTATGGGTCTCCCAATCACGGCCAGTTGTGGTTGTGATACAGCCTGGAATCGAACCAGGGGGTCTGTAGTGACGTCTCAAGCACTGAGATGCAGTGCCTTAGACCACTGCGCCACGCAGAGGATTAACTTGGTTGTCTTCACAGTTCTAGAATTTCTACAATGATCTGTACACATTGAGATTGGGGTTTGTCCTCAGGGCGAGGTAATACTTTTTAATTGTTGAAATCTCTAGGGATGCACAGTTGCTTGCTGAGCCAATTTAAATCCCAGTGGGCAATTACACAGAAAAGACACTGTAATGCTTGTAGGGGTTTGGTAACTTAAACATTGAGAACATTGAGAAGCAAGACTGGTTCTAATGTCTTGACTTACCTTGATCAAGCTCCTCATATTCATCACCCCAGACTTTCATCTTGTTTCATGTCTCAGAACATCGATTTGGATAGAGGCTGGGGTTGTTAACGTTCAGCTCTCCCTCCCTATCTGCTATAGATTAAATCATAGTATTTTCCCACATGGAGGAGGGACACTACAGTGGCCTGGGTGCAGGGGATTCTGGGCTGGCCATGATAAGGGCTTAGGGGCTTTGAAGGCAGCTCTACACTGAGATCAAGGTGGGCCACACAGACCACAACAGAAGTTTTCAGACCCCTAGAAATCCCTATAGAGTTTTACTCCTGAGATAAGCTATCGTCCTTACCAGAATGGCATGGCATGGCACTTGAAGGGTCACACAAGCCTAGAAAATAGCTGTCATGAAAAAGTTGTGGTTGATAACTGATTATTGTATAATGGATTAGGTTAAATCAATTTTGAATGGAACGGTCTGTTTGGAATATCAGCAACGTCCCCAATCTTCAGCCTTCAACATCAAGACTTTTGCTTTCCCCAACCCCCCCACCCACACACACGCTTTTACCATTCATGATGTTGTAGGCTGTAAGGGGTTTGATGCTAACAAGAGCCTGTCCTTCTGGGAAGGCCCTGCCTGCCACTCTTCATCCACACCATTATCATAAATTTGACATTTCACAGATAATATTGATTACTTTATCTTAGCATTTCAGCCTGCATGACAGGCCGGTGCAGAGAGCAGAGTTTATATTGATCTCTAGCCTATTAAACCCTCTTGTGAGTATAATCGTTGTTATAAGACCTTTTACTGGCTATAGAATCAATGGTTCACATTTCCAGACAGGACAGAAGAGATGTCATATTTGAGAAGAGGCAGTTTTCATCTATATGCCCTCCCCCAATGTGCAATAGGCATTTTCTATCAATATCCTGGAAGAGCGACTGCACATATAGGGAGCTGAAATCAGATGTATATAATGCTATTTAGTTCTTCTGTGAAATGTTTAGTTCAGGACACAATGTGTTTACTTGCACGCCAACACTGAAAAACATTGGCTTGTGTGCGTGTTTCATTAATGCCAATCGTATCCTGAGGGTTTGGTTTGGAAATGTCACGCAAACTATTATATAACAGGTCAAATCACACACTCCAGCAATTTGTTCATACCGTCCATAACGCGAGTCTTATTTAATCTTTCTTGGCTCAGATGGTAGCGCATGGCACTTGTAACGCCAGGGTAATGGATTCGATTCCCGGGACCACCCATATGTAAAATGTATGCACGCATGACTGTAAGTCGCTTTGGATAAAAAGTGTCTGATAAATGGCATATATTGTCAAACCGTTGTCGGTTTTATAATATATGCCATTTACCAGACGCTTTTAAACAATAACATTGTTATTTGATTGAAATTATGGTTCATGATAAATCCATGTGTAATAACAGAGCACGTAGCAATAGTCAATCTTCAACTCAATCTCTACTGAGGAGAATGACCCTTTCCTCGTATTGTTGTTGCCGGAGAAATCACACTTCGTAGAAAAATAGGCTATAACATTCACTTTACTGGAGAGGAAACAGTGTAGGAGAAATGTTATTTATTTGTGAATTTATGTTGGGAATAGTTAACATTTTACATTAGGTCTGGTTATGTATCCTCTGACCATATGATGACAAATATTTGAATCACATCTGTTACACTAGTCCATAATCAATCAATGATTGTCAGACAAATCTGTGGACAAGAAAAATGTGAAACTATTTAGTAGGCTACTATTTAACAACATATTTCCCGTTATCGTGTTTGATGATTTATGACGATATTTCAGCAACTAAAATAAAGTCAGAAATCCTTATAAATTGCCATCATAAATAATGTTTCATTTAAATGTGTAATAAACGGCCTGAATTTTATTTTGCATGGAAAAATCTGACATTGTAAGCCCCCGACCAAATAAAATGACGAACACATTTACAAACGTTAGATTATTTAGCAGTATACGTTATTAATTCAAATGCAATAGTACCACAGTCCAGGTGTGACAAGACAATAAATAGCCCTACATAAAACATCTCCCATAAATTATTTGATAAAAAATCAATCTGTATACGTTCAGGCATATATGTTCCATATACATTATCCAGTGTCAACATACAACAACATAGTTATCGAAAAAAGTTAGTTATCAAATTAATATACTCACAATTCAAAGCAAGACCAAATAGTTGAAGACATCCATGTTCTTCAGAAGTCGACGATATTGTGATATTGTCTAACTCTTTATTCTGTTTAAATTAAATACATCTTAAATGTTGTGTTGTCTCTTTTTTTCGTCTGGCAATGCAGACATGTAGGCCTATAAACATGATCAAGTGCTCTTATGAAGAGGTAGGTACAAAAACAGTGAAAAACAAATGGAGAGAAAATGCATAATGCGTGATATAGGGAACTAAAAAATGGCCATATTAACCTCGCCTAACCTCGCATATCTGACATGGCACCTAAAAGGGCAAAGTATCGAGGAAAAGCTTGTCTATTATCGCAGGTGGCGGGACCAAGTCTTCCAGTTTCAAGTAGAATATCCTCTGCAGACCTTGTGTACAAAGCGTGCGAAGTTCAGGCAGCTTTCCCAAGAGTTTTGACAAGTGATTTGGTCGACTGACACTTCCATCGTTAAAAGTCACTTTGTCTTTCAAACAGTTCACCATCTTGTTCTGAAGTTCCTCTACTTTCCTGGGCTCCTTCAGCCCATGTCTCTCTGTAACAATGACAGGGTGCAATTCGTTTCAAAACGTAACCCAATGGCATTAGGCGCATACATTCAGAACATATGGTTTTATTAACCTACCTGTTACTGTGGCAAGGGCGCATATGCAGGAGAATGTTGCAACGTCTATATTCATGCTTTGAAGGTTTGCAGAGAACTCCACTATGGTGTCAATCCACTCTCCAAAGCCGCGCCTACACTGAAGCCTATGCAAAACCAATCCGTTGCAGAAAATGAGCTTCCCTTCCTCAGGGTTGGACCTGTAATATGATAGCATCGCATGATTAGGATTCGGATACCGACTTGGCAATAAGATCAAATGGATACGCGTGTAATTGTTGTGCGTAAAATGACAATTTATGTTGGTGCACTTTTTGATATGCTATTGTATAAGATACCTGTAAGCCAAACGCAGAACGAAGAGTTCCAGGAAGGCTGATTCGAAAAGGAGATCTTGGTCCGGTCTCGGCAGATCGGTAAAACCTGGGATCTTTTGCGCCCAATCGCGGATAATCTCCATGGAGACGGTCAGGACGTCGTAGAACTGCTGTACGTGTTGCGTGTCATCTCCGGTGATTTGGCTGTCATGATTATTCTGGAACTAGAAGGTGATGTTAAGTTGAACTCAATGCTCAACAGTGTATTTTATGACTTATTTTATTAATGAACTAGTGCGTAAAGTGATGGGGATTGCATGACCGAGGCTCGTACTTACTCGGGAGTAGTCCAGTCGAGACAAGGACGGGTTGGAGTCCACATGGGCCCTCACTAGCGCGCTAAGGATGCTGACAGGTGGCAAAGGGTCTTGAATTTTATGTTTGGAGGGTAACCGGCCCCGTCGACCCTTTAAACTGGCAGTCCTGACGACTGAATAATGAAGAATATAAATTAAGTTGTTTTGTTTAATAATTACTATTATGCTTTGAAAAACATATCGTACTACACGCTTTCTGCTTAAAAATAATGTGCAAATACATTTAAAGGAGATGCGTAAAGTTGTGCGTTATAAGAAGTAAAACAAACCTTACCTTCTTTCACCATTCCCATTACAAGGCACTTTTGGAAACGGCAGTATTGGCACCTGTTTCTCCGGCGTTTGTCAACTGCACAGTTTTTCCCAGCTAAACACACATACTTGGCATTTTTCTGGACAGTGCGCTGCGAAGAAACACAGAGGAGGACACATTAATTGCCATTTGATGCGTTGCCACCTGAAGCTTTGATACATTGAACAAAGATGGCCATTAAAATACTTTTGCCACGGATATTGACAATGGGAAATGAATAGCCATGGCGTTGCAGTCTGCCCCATTCTCTCCCAGCTGCGTAATGCATCATAGCAGCGGACGAGGCAGACAGTGGGTAAATATAGTTCCGTGGCCACTCATAATATGAAGTTCCCTGGGGACCCTCTACCCTCTCCCAGTCCTCTATTGGCAAGGCAAGGAGATGAAGGTTCTTGATTTTGAAGGGATTTTAATTAGTTGCCATGACGAAGAGGTTTCCAGATTAAGCATTGTATCAGGAGCCAACAAACAACCCAATGAATCAGTAGCCTAAATATTACAATACATTTATAAGGCATGTTAGTTGACCGTTAGTTCTAAATGTATAACAATCCCCGCAGATATTTCATGAAACACACCTTGAAGAATCCCTTACAGCCCTCGCAGGTGCGCACGCCGTAGTGCTGACAGGCGGCACTGTCCCCACACACGGCGCATAAAGCATCCGTGTTGGTGGGTGATCCTTGGCTAGGAGGTGACGGTGCTTGGTTATCCATATAGTGATGTCCGTGACCGAGCTGGAACGAATAGGGGGAACCCACCCTGTGCTGTTTCCTTAGGGCGCTGGAACCAAAGATGCTCTGGCTCTCCAAGCCATGATACCTGCCTGAGGTATCCGGGTTCACAGACACCTGGAGGGACCCATCAAATCTCATCTGGCACGTCGACAAAGGACTACCGTTTTGGGGATGCTTGAAAGAAAACAAGGAGAATCTGGATATGGCATTTTTCCGCTGGTCCATCCTGTGCGCCACCGCCAAGTAGTCCTGGTGAAAACTGTACAGAGATCCAGAATCATCCCACGAGTGGCTGGGTGGACTCTGGAAGGTCTGTGTGTGTGGAGAGGGGGGTTTGTAGTAAACAGACCCAGGGGGAGTGACCATCTCATCGGACTGATGCGGCTGGTGGTGGTGACTCTGCTGGTGGTACATGGGGATGTCCTCAACTTTGATGCATGACTGCTCCCCCGGATGGGGCATTTGGAATAGACAAGGGGGCTTGACGTCATAGCTGGAATTGTTACAGTAGCTGTCCACGAAAGCACCGACATTTGGAAGATTGGTGGTATTGGCTGATGTGATTTCTGTGTTGGTCAGGTCCATGCTAAACTTGACAAACTCGGGCGTTAGGAAGTCACAGTTGTGGCTGTGGTGCTCTCCAGCGGCGTGGAAGCTGCTTGCGCTCTGCTGCGAAGCGGGACTGGCTCCTTGAGGTGACGATCCGTACTGAGCCTGGACGCACGGCATAGCTGCTACAATGAGAGAGGGAGACATATGCTTATATCAATCGATCTCCTCGTCAAGCCAAATCCCATCCAATGCAGATGCATCGCATGAAAATTAGAATGCTTGCGTAAAAGCGCACGAGACGTATATGATTAACCTATACCGTCACCACTCTCTAGAACAAGTGCCAACAGCAAAAGCATTGCATATAATAGGCGCAACGTCTCCAACATTATTTGTAGTCTTACCTTCAGTTGTATGACTATTTTCAAAGACAAAATGTCTGAATCACTTTCTGGAGTTATGATAATATCCACTCGATTTTGCTCCCTGCTAAAAAAAAAATCGAACAAATCTGTCACAAAATTACAAACCTGTAAAGATATTAATTTATAAGCAGGTCATTACTTTCTGATAACATTAATGTTAGAATGTATATTTCGTTTTCAACAGTATAAGACAATTAAACCAATACCTTAAAGTGTCACCCGGTGCACCATTAGAGGATTACATATTCTCCGCTGTATCCATATCCAATTGCAAATGCAGTATTGTGAAGAGAACGGGGCAGATGGCCATGCACCTCTCCAACTGGCTACTAGACTGGCCGCGGGTGACACAGACAATGTGCCTTTGTTTATGTGGCTCGGAGTCGGAATACCGCTGCCCACGTGCCAAAGACACTGAACGTCATCGAGCATTACGCGCACCAATCCCTTCCAAGGATGGATGTATCAGATACAACTGTAAACGCATGATAGAGTACAGAATATAATACAATAGAATGTAAAACATTTTTTAGACATCATCATACAAGAATGATAAAAAACATCACATAATAATACACATTAACGCATATGTTTGGCGATATGCCTAAAGAAGGCATTGCAGGCAAAAAAATTACATCTCACCTCAATTCACAACTAACTTAATGATATGCATAGTTGCATTTACAGTGTCCTACGCCTAAATATAGTGGTATGTAAAAAGATACTAAACAACAATCATGTAAAATCATGACTACGGCTGGTGACACTAGTTGCACAATAGTGACCCCGCACTATTGAGGATGGGGATTCCAGAGGAAAAGTGGTGCACCAACCTCATTATTATAGCAACACCCTCTTAAACATGATTGGATAATCGTGTAATCCCATTGGTTTACCCATATGTCAGTCAACAAATCTCTGCTTCCTGGTTCTCCTGGCTGTCAAAGAAGAGTTGTATCACCGTTCTCAGTTTACGCCCTGGCGCTGTTATCATCAATTAAACATATAAATCAGTAAGTGAACGATTTAGATACATATTTTGTGCCTTTTCCTTATTGTTCTATTGATAATATGAAAATGTAAACGACTGGCAGCGAGCCAGATAATATCATGCGGAACGTCAATGCGACATTGTATCCATTGCTAGAACCCTCTCTCCACTGCGCCTTCATAAACGTTTTCTGTTCTACGATAATGATACGGCTTTCAGTTTTACTTTACACCGTTGTATAGAATAGAAACAGTGTGAAATAGAGTTATAATTTATTCCTGTTGCCTTTGCATTGGATAGCCAGTATCACCGAAATGGGGATGGATTTACATATTGTTTTTCATAATGCAATGTTTAAGAATTGGAAAAAAATGCTTAGTTAGTTTGGCCTCTAAATTCACATTGTCGTGTTTGTGTAACCGTCATTTGAGTTGATGTCACTGTTATTATATGTGTATTTGTTTCCACTAACTACAAGTCTCAAGCTAAGAATTTGTCTTAGAGATTTAGTCTTAGTGATTTACTGTATCTAATGTGGATGGTGGCGTCTGTCTCTCGCGTAATCATATCTCTTCCTCATGAGGTTCTCTGCGTCATTTCTTCATTTTCTGTCATTCAGTTGAAGAAACGGCTGCTCCCATGTGGATTTTGGTCCTGGTGTGTTGGGTGGAGATGCGTGTAGCCATGTGGGCTATGGCCCTGGTGTGTTGGGTGGAGATGCGTGTAGCCATGTGGGCTATGGCCCTGGTGTGTTATGTTGGAGATGTGTCACCAGGAAGTAATGCCATTCTGAAACCAATCATTGACTGTCTCTCTGCATGGACTGGGCTATAAGACCCCTCCCCATTCATCAGCCATTGTAGTATAGAGCAAATGAGGGTTAAATTCCTTGTTTAACCTTTCTGTTACTGGCCCAACGCTCTAACCAGTAGGCTACCTGCCTCACTCTAACACATTCACTGGATCAACAAGATGGTGTCATACTCATGCTACATAAACTTTTTTTATTTTCTTATGATCATATATTTTATTTTATGATCCCTCTGATAAACACATAATACACAGGTAATAAACACATCATGCAGCTTTAATGTCTCATCCAAAAGGATTTCCCTGTCTATATTCATGACAGATAAGAAAATGACATATGAAAATGTTTATTCTCATAGTCATCCTATGAGGGAAATCATTACCTCTGGCCTAGCGAAACAAGAGCTGCTGGTGTGCATGCATAAACAACTCTGATGTTTGCTCCGTTAAAGATTAGAATAGATTGAAAATGATGTGTCTTCAAGCAGATTGTCAGAGCACCTGGCCCTAGCCGATTGGCTCTTTGCCCTCGAGTCACGCCCTCTCCACATGATCACCTGTCATGTCATTGCAATATAACCCAGTGTATCTAACTCAGTCCACTGCTCTGTGTGTTGTGCTGCAGGACCAGCATCAATGGCGTTCCGGAAGGCCTTGAAAGGGACAGCTATCATCGGGACTGGGGCGGCCGCTGCTCTTCTGGGCCTGTCACAACTGTCGGAATACAGAAAGACACAGGTAGGCCTGGGAGATTTGAGACATTGAGATTATTTAGTGGGTTAGGTTGCATTTTACACAATCTGCTTGTGTTGTTGTTTTGTAAACTCGTTTTTCTGATACTTGTATGGATGTTGAGTTTGTATGCTGCATTGAGGACATTAACGTTTTCTAATCTGATCTTATGTTGCCAAGGTTGTGGTTGTCTGTTTCTAAAGTCAGGACCTGTAAATGACACCTCAGAGTCCCTCTGCTGCAGGTTACGTATAGTAACGAGAGTGGGAGAGCATCTGACAATGGCAGGGCAGGCTCCTGTGAGTCTACTAGGGAACGGCCATCTGGGCAGCAGGTTGGCATTTATTGGGAAGACTAATGTACTGGAGGCAGCTGTGTGGTCACTAGCTGGCACACACCTTAAGCCTAACCTGAAAGTAAGACCAAATAGAGCACATTTTTTTCATGAATTTTTACAATATAGCCAATTTTGACTTTGCAGCTGGCCCATCTAGCGGAATTCACTCAGTTCTGCCTCCAGGACAAGATTCATGACAGTAAACGTCAGCCTGCATCTGGGCATGTCTTATCTAGACTGAGGAATGTGTTCCACTTTTATTCAACACTATACTGCTTAGATGGGACTGCTGTGTAGAGTAAAGTTGACCTGAATATGAAGACAGTCAATGGGACTGCTGTGTAGAGTGAAGTTGACCTGAATATGAAGACAGTCAATGGGACTGCTGTGTAGAGTGAAGTTCACCTGAATATGAAGACAGTCAATGGGAGAAACCCTGATCATAAAATAGCTCAATTTCTGTCTCAATTTGCCATAAACTGCCTTCGGGAGTGGTAAGATGGACTTTAGCTATGTGACGTGAGTAGTTCTTATGTCTTATTTCATTTACGTTCAGACAAGTAAGGGAACATGACTTATGATGTTTGATTAGTATACTGAAATAATCAACACTATTTCGGCGACAAACAAACAAACGGAGGTGCAATGGGAGTCCTGATTATTTTTCATTTAATCAAATCTGATGAAGCTCGTGTGGATCATGTAGCATAGCGTCTGAAACTCTAGGGAACTGGCAAAAATACCCCTCCATGATGTTTCCATGGCAATGCATCACTTGATATTATTCATAGGGCAACTGCAGTGTGAACAAGCATTAGCCTGGTCCCAGATCAGTTTGTGCCGAACATGTTTGACGTGATAATGACTATATTGACAGCACAAACCATTCTGAGACCAGGAGACCACTGCATCACTGTAGACCAGGGATTGAAATAGCCAAGGAGTCACGCGGGTAACGTTAGAAAGAGAGAAACAGGTGCATCTTGACCTCTGAACCTAGTCAGAACCTCAGATATAAATACGACTTACAGTATACCTTCTATTTCAATGGTATGTTATTACAAGTAACATACCAGGTCACTTGTCCAAAGCATCTGAGCCTTTGTGTGACCCTTTGTCCTAATGTGAACTTTTATTTCTGTATCCTGGTATGATATCTTGTCCCCCAACCTTCCTCCCAAACAAGAATAAATGGGTAAGCAAAAGTCAAACGCCTCCGAATAAATAATAATAATCTGCAATCATGCATGCGGACGACGGTAGCCATCACTAACTAACCCTTGAGATTCTACTGCTAATTGGATAAATATGTCTGCTTGGTCTCCTCTGTGACAAGGGCACAATCTCTTTCTCTCTTTCAGCTTGAACGTTTTTTTGTTTTCTGGCGGTGGGCGATTGGACATTTGCATGACATCCACTGTCTCACTGACTCCATGTACTCAACGTGATTGCAGGGCAGACTGCCACTTAATTGTCTGTGGGTGTTTAAATATGCACGTCCATGGAAATAGACACTAATTATTTGATCTTGTTTGCTGTTACGGTCCTAAATTACAAATGCCCGGGTTTCATTCACAGATTTGCAAGTCAAATGGACCAAGTGGCGTCGCAGCAGCTCGATGTAATCATTTAGAGAATAAAATGTTAAATAGAAAAAGGAATAAAATGTTTCATTATGGCAGCCATCCTTGACTTGCTTGTCCCCATGATCCTTGAGTTCAGAACAGACTTGATTTGACTTTGTTCTTTTTTCCTCGAGTTATTTTGTGCGTTTGCATATCAGACACCAGGAATCATTGTTATTATCGAAGTACTACAAGCAGGGGTCTTTCTGTATGAATATGATTGCGGGTACAACCCTTAACAATATGCGTACCTGATTTTGTTGTTGTGACCATAGATATCTATGGTCGTGACAATGTTGTTGTGACAATGTAGACACATCTATCCCAGAGGAGATTATCCAAGGTTTAAGGCATTGCTTTATGCCTTCACTAATCTCTGAACCCAGAACCAAATCTTGATTATGTTCACAGTCTGTCACAAAAGACTATGCCTTCACTAAAATAGATTTAACTGTGTATGTACTGCATGTTGTCCAGGCACGGCTGGCGTATGTAGCGGCGGAGGGGGAGTTACAGCAGCCGTTTAAAGATGAGCTCCCAACCAGACAGGCTCAGCTCTCCACCCTGCAAGACAATGAGGAGTTTGACGTCCTTGTCGTAGGGGGAGGGGCCACAGGCTCCGGATGTGCCTTAGACGCTGTCACACGCAGTGAGTCCCCAATGAACTGCACCGTTTTGGGAAAACCTTTTTGGGTTGGGGGTCAATTACATTTCAGTTCAGTCAATGTGCAGGAGAGTCGAGGCTATTCTTCTCTCAATATTATGAGGCCCTCAATGCAATATGCATGCCCTGCCATTTTCCCTTCATGAATATTATACGACAGGAGAAGCACATGGAAGTCATAACCTAGCAAAAGCCTCCTGAATAGCTCTGACTCTGAGGGTGCGTCCGAAATGGCACCCTATTCCCTATATAGTGCACTATGTTTGACCAGAGCCCTGGTTGAAGGTAGTGCGCTATATAGGGAATAGGGTGCCATTTCAGCCAGTCTGAGTCTAAATCCTAGTCTTGTCTTGATCTGTCTCTGTGTCTCTGCTCTCCTAGACCTTAAGACTGCCCTGGTGGAGAGGAATGATTTCTCATCGGGGACCAGCAGCCGCAGCACCAAGCTCATCCACGGGGGAGTACGTTACCTCCAAAAGGCCATCATGAAATTAGATTACGAACAGGTAAACGGCTTGCTTCTCCCATGCTGCCTGACAGTTGGTTCCCTCTGTGATCACATTGCTTTGTTTTCCCCCGTTGCGGACATTTGTCATTGAAAAGAGATTGAGAGGTTGGAAGATTCAGAGGGTTTTAGGGCACTAGGTGTTTCCAATAATCCTTCTTTAGTCTCGTATTGTGTTTTATGCTACGAGCATACTCATACTATTCTACCAACATGCACTGTATTACATACTCATACTATTCTACCAACATGCACTGTATTACATACTCATACTATTCTACCAACATGCACTGTATTACATACTCATACTATCCTACCAACATGCACTGTATTACATACTCATACTATTCTACCAACATGCACTGTATTACATACTCATACTATTCTACCAACATGCACTGTATTACATACTCATACTATTCTACCAACATGCACTGTATTACATACTCATACTATTCTACCAACATGCGCGGCAGGTAGCTTAGTGGGTAAGAGCGTTGTGCCAGTAACCGAAAGGCCGCTGGTTCTAATCCCCGAGCTGACTAGGTGAAAAATCTGTCAATGTGCCCTTAAGCAAGGCACTTAACCCTAATTGCTCATGTAAGTCGCTCTGGATAAGAGCGTCTGCTAAATGACTAAAATGTAAATGTAATGCACTGTATTACATACTCATACTATCCTACCAACATGCACTGTATTACATACTCATACTATTCTACCAACATGCACTGTATTACATACTCATACTATTCTACCAACATGCACTGTATTACATACTCACACTATTCTACCAACATGCACTGTATTACATACTCATACTATTCTACCAACATGCACTGTATTACATACTCATACTATCCTACCAACATGCACTGTATTACATACTCATACTATTCTACCAACATGCACTGTATTACATACTCATACTATTCTACCAACATGCACTGTATTACATACTCATACTATTCTACCAACATGCACTGTATTACATACTCACACTATTCTACCAACATGCACTGTATTACATACTCATACTATTCTACCAACATGCACTGTATTACATACTCATACTATTCTACCAACATGCACTGTATTACATACTCATACTATTCTACCAACATGCACTGTATTACATACTCATACTATTCTACCAACATGCACTGTATTACATACTCACACTATTCTACCAACATGCACTGTATTACATACTCATACTATTCTACCAACATGCACTGTATTACATACTCATACTATTCTACCAACATGCACTGTATTACATACTCACACTATTCTACCAACATGCACTGTATTACATACTCATACTATTCTACCAACATGCACTGTATTACATACTCATACTATTCTACCAACATGCACTGTATTATGTGTTAGATGATATCTAGCCATTTTACTGTACCTCTAAACCCCTCTTTCCCCTGTTCTCAGTACATGATGGTGAAAGAGGCTCTCCACGAGCGCTCCAACCTGCTAGAAATCGCCCCTCATCTGTCTGCCCCACTACCCATCATGCTCCCTGTTTACAAGTAAGACACGAGTCCATACAGTTAGTAGAATGAGAGTTACACCCTGTCAACTGAAAATGTTATGAGTGGTTGGTGGTTGTTCAACCGGATACAAGCCAGATGGCCATTCTGTATAACAGACAGCAATACCAGGTGTCCTCTAATGGTTACCTCTAACGGTTACCTCTAATGGTTACGTCTAATGGTTACGTCTAATGGTTACGTCTAATGGTTACCTCTAATGGTTACCTCTAATGGTTACCTCTAACGGTTACCTCTAATGGTTACCTCTAACGGTTACCTCTAATGGTTACTGACTGAAAGTCACTCTGCATAAGAGCATCTGCTAAATGACCAACATGTAAATGTAATGGCTGAATGTACTCTGTCTACTGGGCTGGTATAAAGATGCTGTACTGTACTATCTGTGTATAGATGGTGGCAGCTGCCGTACTACTGGGCTGGTATAAAGATGCTGTACTGTACTATCTGTGTATAGATGGTGGCAGCTGCCATACTACTGGGCTGGTATAAAGATGCTGTACTGTACTATCTGTGTATAGATGGTGGCAGCTGCCATACTACTGGGCTGGTATAAAGATGCTGTACTCTACTATCTGTGTATAGATGGTGGCAGCTGCCATACTACTGGGCTGGTATAAAGATGCTGTACTGTACTATCTGTGTATAGATGGTGGCAGCTGCCGTACTACTGGGCTGGTATAAAGATGCTGTACTGTACTATCTGTGTATAGATGGTGGCAGCTGCCGTACTACTGGGCTGGTATAAAGATGCTGTACTGTACTATCTGTGTATAGATGGTGGCAGCTGCCGTACTACTGGGCTGGTATAAAGATGCTGTACTGTACTATCTGTGTATAGATGGTGGCAGCTGCCGTACTACTGGGCTGGTATAAAGATGCTGTACTGTACTATCTGTGTATAGATGGTGGCAGCTGCCGTACTACTGGGCTGGTATAAAGATGCTGTACTGTACTATCTGTGTATAGATGGTGGCAGCTGCCGTACTACTGGGCTGGTATAAAGATGCTGTACTGTACTATCTGTGTATAGATGGTGGCAGCTGCCGTACTACTGGGCTGGTATAAAGATGTACGACCTGGTGGCTGGAGGCCAGTGTCTGAAGAGCAGCTATGTGCTCAGTAAGAACAAGGCCCTGGAACTCTTCCCCATGCTGAAGAAAGACAAGCTGGTAGGAGCCATCGTCTACTATGATGGTGAGTAGTTCTCATTGTTATCTTCATTCAAAGGGCTTTTTAGTCCAGGGTTAGGTTTAATATGGGTCCGGGGAACTGCTCCAAAATGTATTACACTCTGGATAAGAGCGTCTGCTAAATGACTAGAATGTAAATGTAAATGAATTGCTAGACATACTAACACTTCAGTCAGTTATGCTCCTATAGGATGGTAATAACCTTCTCATTTATCAAGAGGCTTCCCTTCTGTTTGCTAAGTGGGCTATGTCTAGCGCCGGTACATGTCTAGCGCCGGTACATGTCTAGCGCCGGTACATGTCTAGTGCCGGTACATGTCTAGCGCCATACATTAAGAATTCATATTAGCCCACACTGTTATTAAACAAAACATTTTCACAAAAATAGTGCCTTTTTCCCAACAGTAACAACATTATATTTCCTTACTGTGGGTGTGATTTAAATGTGGCCCAAGTCAACAAAGACAAGACACAAGGGAGCCGGTGGCCATCAGATCTCATAAGTCCATTGATGCCTGAACCAATGCGTCTGCGAGCAGCTTGTGCGCTCTATGTGCCTTGGGCCAAGGCTGTGAAGTGTGTGCGTGGCCACGGAGACGACCAATCATATGTTCCTGCTCTATCTGGGTGTATTCTGTGCAGATAATGTCCCGTTAGTTGACTGGAGGCCTCTCTTTTTCACACCAACAGCAGCCAACTCTGTGTCTGAAGGCTGTCTGAATCAGTCAGTCTACATTTAGATTCTACTGGGTCCCTCCAAGAGTGGAAAGCTCTTCTCTGAGGGGGAGAATATACCAGGCCAGATATCTGAGCAGCAGTTCGTCACATTCACTCACTTGACTTTCTGAGGAAAAGAGTGAGGCATGTTGATATTTTTTTTGTAGCATTTTGTTTATTTGAATGCGTTTAGATTATTGCTAATTTGTAATTTGCATAACATATTTTTAGTTTAACATTTCTTCCAGGTGGAATGTATGGGTATGTATTGTCTCTGGGAGTACTGTCTGTCTACCAGCTAACAGTGAGAATATTCGGAGGGGTTTTGTGTTGGGTTGAAGCAGCATTGTTGGGTTGGTTTGTACCCCTCCCCCCAGGAGGCAGAGGGGGTCTTTTCTCTCCAATTATTCCGTCTGGAACAATCACGGCCGTGACATTTCAGAAGCTGACCTTCTCTGCTACCGCGGCTCAGAGAAGAGGATAGCAGTACCGTGGTCTGACTGCCAGCCTGCTCTGTCTCCTCCTCTTCTTCGGCCTGCCGGGTGGGATCTTAGACAGCACCAGTGTTACTCATTTCCCAGGAGACCAGTGTGGTCCAACACACACACACACCACACACAAAAGACAGGAGTCCTCATTCTTACTAATTCATTCTGCACAATTGTGTAATTGATTTTTTCAGCAAGCAACCATGAACTGGTTTGTTAGACGTACCGTATTTTGAGATACCAACCAGGTCTCCAGTCATACCTTCTGCTGCCTAATGTGAGGCGTCAGCTCAGCCAAGCACACCCCAGCCCCACTCCAGCCCACCTCAGCCCACCCCAGGCCAGCCCTGCCCACCCTATCCCACCCTAGCCGACCCCATCCCAGACCACCCCAACCCTGGCTGTCACAACTAGCCCTGTCACCTCTCTTTCCCATCTCACAAGCTCTCTCACTCTAGTGATTTGAGTAGCACCAGGAGGCATGGATGAGGACCGGGCCCTGAGGGCAGGAATGAACCAAATGCCGCTGCAAGGGATTCCCACACATTAGATACACCACAGCCACACTGCACTTCAAGGCGCCGTTCCAATACTATTTAACTTTTTGGGCAACCCGACCAAATTCACATAGAAATGTGAGTTATAGATCTGTAATTCTCATAGAAACCAAGTCTAAGAAGCAGTAGATCTATTCTATGTGTGCTATTTCTATGATTCTATTCTTAAGTTTAGTTTTTGCGTTTTTTACTTTCAAACAGCTGAAAATACAATATTTTTGTTTATGGAAAATATATTTCACAGCGGTTTAGATGGTACAATGATTCTCTACACTATAATTGCTTGTTTTGGCACATAAACTGGAATTAGGCGAACTATTCAGATTTTTCACAACCAGGAAATGGCGGAACAATTTCTGCATAGAGCACCTTTAAAGAAATCTTACTTCCTTGTTTCTATTTCTCTTCGACCCTCCTCCTTCATCTCCCCCCCCACCCAGGACAGCATAATGATGCTCGTATGAACCTGGCGATCGCCCTGACAGCAGCCAGACATGGTGCTGCCATCGCTAACTACACAGAGGTGGTCCACCTGCTGAAGAAGACAGACGCAGTGACGGGCAAGGAGAAGGTCTGTGGGGCGCGCTGCAGGGACGTTATTACAGGTACACACACACACACACACACACACACACACACACACACACACACATGCACACACACACACACACACACACACACACACACACACACACACACACACACACACACACAAAGACACAGTATGACGGTGGTTTTTGATTGAAACTGTTATGATCTCTCACAGGAAATGAATTTGACGTCAGAGCCAAATGTGTCATCAACGCCACGGGACCGTTCACTGACTCTCTGAGGAAAATGGACGACGGGAAAAACACTAACATCTGCCAGCCCAGTGCTGGGGTTCACATAGTTATCCCTGGTTATTACAGGTACAGTACAGGGACAGCACCACACAGTCACACCTTCACACCAGGGACAGCAACACCCTGTCACACCTTCACACCAGAGACAGCAACACTCTGTCACACCTTCACATCAGGGACAATAGCACCCTCACAACCAGTTAAACTTAGGTCATGAATTTAAATTCAACTCATGAATTGAAAAGTGTCATTTACTTTTAATGAGGGAATTTCAATTCAGCAGCGCTGACCAACCAGGTCTTCCTAAATGTAGTTGTCATATCCATAGCCCCTCCTCCCTCTGCCCTGTTCTTGTAGTCCTGACAACATGGGTCTCCTGGACCCGGCAACCAGCGACGGCCGTGTCATCTTCTTCCTGCCTTGGGAGAAGATGACCATCGCCGGGACAACGGACACGCCCACTGACGTCACCGCCCATCCCATCCCCAGGGAGGAAGACATCAACTTCATCCTGAACGAAGTCCGCAATTACCTCAGCCCTGATGTAGAGGGTACGTAACCCCCCCAAACTACCTCAGCCCTGATGTAGAGGGGACGTAACCCCCCCAAACTACCTCAGCCCTGATGTAGAGGGTACGTAACCCCCCCAAACTACCTCAGCCCTGATGTAGAGGGTACGTAACCCCCCCAAACTACCTCAGCCCTGATGTAGAGGGTACGTAACCCCCCCAAACTACCTCAGCCCTGATGTAGAGGATATGTAACCCCCCCAAACTACCTCAGCCCTGATGTAGAGGGTCCGTAACCCCCAAACTACCTCAGCCCTGATGTAGAGGATATGTAACCCCCCCAAACTACCTCAGCCCTGATGTAGAGGATATGTAACCCCCCCAAACTACCTCAGCCGTGATGTAGAGGGTCCGTAACCCCCAAACTACCTCAGCCCTGATGTAGAGGATACGTAACCCCCAAACTACCTCAGCCTTGATGTAGAGGATACGAAACCCCCAAACTACCTCAGCCCTGATGTAGAGGGTCCGTAACCCCCAAACTACCTCAGCCCTGATGTAGAGGATACGAAACCCCCAAACTACCTCAGCCCTGATGTAGAGGATACGTAACGTTGACTTTCAAACAGCACAGCAGCTAGTAATTATGCTGGAGACACTACAGGCTTGATTTTCTGATTGTTTACCTTGAAATGGATTTGCCGTTTGATGTAATACCTGTCCTGTGCCTCAGGTAACGATCTCTGTCACCACATGCAGATGAGATTCACTGTGTTATCTGACTGGTTCTAGGACCTCTGATAAGATATGATATGATGTGGTCATTTGATTTAGCAGAATCTTGTGTGCGATACTGACTCTGTCCTCTCCCTGTGGTCCTCAGTGAGGAGAGGAGACGTCCTGGCAGCATGGAGTGGTATCCGTCCTCTGGTCACTGACCCCAACTCTAAAGACACCCAGTCCATCTGCAGGAACCACATAGTCAACGTCAGCGACAGCGGCCTGGTCACCATTGCAGGTCAGTGCCTACTCTAAAACAAGTTGTATCCTGATTCAGTGCTATATACCTGTAGTAGTTTATAGTGTGTTAGTAGCCATCAATAGCCCTTAGCCTATAGACCTTTTCCTGCTCAAATTTGATAGGGCATGTCCTGTATTCTGTCTGGCCATGTATCTAATAATAATGATAATTTGGTGGGTGTTTGTATTTGTCCTATTTCATATATCTACAAGTGTGTATTATACACGTGTGAATTGGAAATGTGTTTTTTGCAAATCCCACTCCCCCTGAGACACCCTCAGAGAGCAATTAGGGTTAAGTGCCTTGCTCAAGAGCACATCGACAGATGTTTCACCTTATCGGCTCGGGGATTTGAACTAGCGACTTTCGGTGACTGGCCCAATGCACTAACCGCTAAGCTACCCCTATCGTATCTGGTGTGTGTAACATGGATGATCCCATCACCTCAGGTGGGAAGTGGACAACATACCGCTCCATGGCGGAGGAGACCCTGGACGCAGCGGTTGCAGCCCACAGGCTGGGGGGCGGGCCCAGTAAGACAGTGGGTCTGGTGCTGGAGGGGGGCCAAGACTGGACCCCCACCTTGTACATCCGACTGGTGCAGGACTACGGCCTGGAGAATGAGGTGGGGACAGACCCTTCCCATAGACCTTCAGTCTTTAGCCACCATTTTGGATCTATAATTCTCCCTAAGGCAATGTCAATTGCACTATGGTTACACAGGCAGTGCCTTGCAAAAGTATTCATCTCCCTTGGCGTTTTTCCTATTTTGTTGCATTACAACCTGTAATTTAAATGGATTTTTATTTGGATTTCTTGTAATGGACATACATAAAATAGTCCAAATTGGTGAAGTGAAATGAAATAAAAAAGAAATAACGGAAAAGTGGTGCGTGCATATGTATTCACCCCCTTTGCTATGAAGCCCCTAAATAAGTTCTGGTGCAACCAATTACCTTCAGAAGTCACATAATTAGTTAAATAAAGTCCACCTGTGTGCAATCTAAGTGTCACATGATCTCAGTATATATACACCTGTTCCGAAAGGCCCCAGAGTCTGCAACACCACTAAGCAAGGGGCACCACCAAGCAAGCGGCACCATGAAGACCAAGGAGCTCTCCAAACAGGTCATGGACAAAGTTGTGGAGAAGTACAGATCAGGGTTGGGTTATAAAAAAATATATCCGAAACTTTGAACATCCGACGGAGCACCATTCAATCCATTATTAAAAAATTGAAAGAATATGGCACCACAACAAACCTGCCAAGAGAGGGCCGCCCACCAAAACTCACGGACCAGGCAAGGAGGGCATTAATCAGAGAGGCAACAAAGAGACCAAAGATAACCCTGAAGAAGCTGCAAAGCTCCACAGCGGAGATTGGAGTATATGTCCATAGGACCACTTTAAGCCGTACACTCCACAGAGCTGGGCTTTACGGAAGAGTGGCCAGAAAAAAGCCATTGCTTAAAGAAAAAAAATAAGTTTGGTGTTTGCCAAAAGGCATGTGGCAGACTCCCCAAACATATGGAAGAAGGTACTCTGGTCAGATGAGACTAAAATTGAGCTTTTTGACCATCAAGGAAAACGCTATGTCTGGCGCAAACCCAACACCTCTCATCACCCCGAGAACACAATCCCCACAGTGAAGCATGGTGGTGGCAGCATCATGCTGTGGGGATGTTTTTCATCGGCAGGGACTGGGAAACTGGTCAGAATGGAAGGAATGATGGATGGCGCTAAATACAGGGAAATTCTTGAGGGAAACTTGTTTCAGTCTTACAGAGATTTGAGACTGGGACGGAGATTCACCTTCCAGCAGGACAATGACCCTAAGCATAATGCTAAAGAAACACTTGAGTGGTTTAAGGGGAAACATTTAAATGTCTTGGAATGGCCTAGTCAAAGCCCAGACCTCAATCCAATTGAGAATCTGTGGTATGACTTAAAGATTGCTGTACACCGGCGGAACCCATCCAACTTGAAGGAGCTGGAGCAGTTTTGCCTTGAAGAATGGGCAAAAATCCCAGTGGCTAGATGTGCCAAGCTAATAGAGACATACCCCAAGAGACTTGCAGCTGTAATTGCTGCAAAAGGTGGCTCTACAAAGTATTGACTTTGGGGGGGGTGAATAGTTATGCACGCTCATGTTTTCAGTTTTTTTGTGTTATTTCTTGTTTGTTTCAGAAGAAAAAATATTTTGCATCTTCAAAGTGGTAGGCATGTTGTGTAAATCAAATGATACAAACCCCCCCAAAATCAATTTTAATTCCAGGTTGTAAGGCAACAAAATAGGAAAAATGCCAAGGGGGGTGAATACTTTCGCAAGCCACTGTATATCATATATCAGAACATGTAACGTTGGTTAACGGTTGGATGAAGGTTGAAAATGTTGAGATGATGTTGCGTTACAAGACAGCAGTACACAGGGATATTGATCCGAGGCTCTAGACCAGGGGTATTCAACTCTTACCCTACGAGGTCCGGTGCTTGCTGGTTTTCTGTTCTACCTGATAATTAATTGCACACACCTGGTGTCCCAGGTCTAAATCAGTCCCTGATTAGAGGGGAACAATGAAAAAAGGTAGTGGAACTGGCTTGGAGGTCCTGAGTTGAGTTTGAAGGCTCTAGACCAGACCAGTGTACTTCCCTTTCAAGGTTTTAGAAGTCATCTGTACCAGGTAGGCTCCACTTCCTATCTATGTTAACTTCTCATTAGAGAAAGCCTTCCCCACCATTAGGTTTTTTTCTATAATATTCCAAAAGGTCAGTGTTCATATTTTGACAGCATTTGACCTTTTGTTGAGAGAGCTAAGCCAACCATCTGAATAGCAATAACCCCTTGTTTGGTCCAAACACATGATAAATCATAGACATAACTGTATGTACCCATCACCCACCTCAGCATATCCAAAACATTGGAGCTGTGCTGAAAGATCGTATCGATCCACAAGGAGTTGCCTTTTAACAGCTGCCTGCTGCGTTTCACAATACTCTCTCAATACTGTCTTTGGCAAACGCTGTTGGTCATATTCAAACAAAACCATTAACTGGTCTTCAATCATAAAGTGTCACCCTAAACCTTGTTTCATTTATTATATGACCCCACACAATGCCCTATCACAGTGCAATGCCATTTTGTCTTGGTAAAACCTCAAACATGGATTGCGGTTTTGATTGAATAGTGCCATGTTTCCCATAATTCCACAGGTTGCCCAGCACCTGGCAGCGACGTACGGGGGGAAGGCATTCGACGTGGCCAAGATGGCGCGGGTCACTGGGAAGAGGTGGCCCATCGTAGGGAAGAGACTGGTCTCTGAATTCCCTTACATTGAGAGTGAGGTGCAGTAAGGCTACTACAGAATACTGCATCAGATTTGGAAAAGACAGCATGTTTATGTACACACACACACACACACACACACACACACACACACATCATGACCATAAACTATTACGTTCTATTATCTATCCAATTGAAACACTCCCCCCACCCTCCTCCAGGTGAGGTATGCCATTAAGGAGTATGCTTGTACAGCCATCGATGTGATCGCCAGGCGCACACGGCTGGGTTTCCTCAACGTGCAGGCTGCTGATGAAGCACTGCCACGCATCGTAGAGATCATGGGAAAGATGCTGGACTGGAGTGATGAAAAGAGGACGGTACGTCACTAACTGTTGTTCCCGTCTTCTAGACTGTAGTTCAAATGACTGTCTGGCAGTGTTACAGAAAGTATTTTAGAACACCTTTTAAATAACATATACAAACAAAGAAATACTTTTTTACGTTTAAAAATAACAACTTGCCTTAATATCTATCTTTAAATCCATCTTTGTATGATTTCCTGTCCAGTAAAGACTTAGGACCTGTTTTAATACAACCATTGTTTTAATGATTCAGTGACTACAATGCATTCTCTCATTCTCACTCACTGGACTAATAATAATGTTTTGATTTGAGTAGGGCCAACCCTAAATCCATGTGCTGCTATTCCGTTTTATAGGAGCGCTGGAGCCGCTGTTAGATCAGAGTATAATAGTAGGCGCTACGCCCTTCCTGGATTTCCCCCTCCAGGGGGGTGTGTGTGAACTTTCCCCCAGTTCTGGTATTCCTGTTGTCCTGCTCTTTACAGGTTTAGTACACGATGCATGAGTTCCTTTTACTTTATAAGTTGTTGTTACAGTTAGCTATGATCCCTTTTCATGAATTATGACTTAAATGAGTTATGATTAAAGTTATGAAGAACATACACTATATATACAAAAGTATGTGGACACCCCTTCAAATTAGTGGATTCGGCTATTTCAGCCACACCCGTTGCTGGCAGGTGTATAAAATCGAGCACACAGCCGTGCTATCTCCATAGACAAATATTGGCAGTTGAATGGCCTTACTGAAGAGCTCAGTGACTTTCAACGTGGCACCGTCATAGGATGCCACCTTTCCAACAAGTCAGTTTGTCAAATGTGTACCCTGCTAGAGCTGCCCCGGTCAACTGTAAGTGCTGTTATTGTGAAGTGGAAACGTCTAGGAGCAACAACGGCTCAGCCGTGAAGTGGTAGGCCATACAAGCTCACAGAACAGGACCGCCGAGTGCTGAAGCGCCTAGCGCGTAAAAATCCTCTGTCCTCGGTTGCAACACTGACTACTGAGTTCCAAACTGCCTCTGGAAGTAACGTCAGCACAATAACTGTTCGTCGGGAGCTTCATTAAATGGGTTTCCATGGCCGAGCAGCCGCACACAAGCCTAAGATCACCTAGCGCAATGCCAAGCGTCGGCTGGAGTGGTGTAAAGCTCGCCGGCATTGGACTCTGGATCAGTGGAAACGTGTTCTCTGGAGTGATGAATCACGCTTCACCATCTGGCAGTCCGACGGACGAATCTGAGTTTGGCTGATGCCAGGAGAACGCTACCTGCCCCAATGCATAGTGCCAACTGTAAAGTTAGGTGGAGGAGGAATAATGGTCTGGGGCTGTTTTTCATGGTTTGGGCTAGGCCCCCTAGTTCCAGTGAAGGGAAATCTTAACGCTACAGCATACAATGACATTCTAGACGATTCTGTGCTTCCAACTTTGTGGTAACAGTTTGGGGAAGGCCCTTTCCTGTTTCAGCGTGACAATGCCCCCGTGCACAAAGCGCGGTCCATACAGAAATGGTTTGTCGAGATCGGTGTGGAAGAACTTGACTGGCCTGCACAGAGCCCTGACCTCAACCCAATCGAACACCTTTGGGATGAATTGGAACGCCGACTGCGAGCCAGGCCTAATCGCCCAACATCAGTGCCCGACCTCACTAATGCTCTTGTGGCTGAATGGAAGCAAGTCCCCGCAGCAATGTTCCAATATATAGTGGAGAGCCTTCCCAGAAGAGTGGAGCAGCAAAGAGGGGACCAACTCCATATTAATCCCCATGATGTTAGAATGAGATGTTTGACGAGCAGGTGTCCACATACTTTTGGTCATGTATTGTAACTTATCTTCGCTACCATGGTTTGTTTAGGAGGAGCTGGAAGCTGCTAAGAAGTTCCTGTACCTTGAGATGGGCTACAGGTCCCGCTCTGAGCAGCTGACCGGGACCTCAGAGATCACACTGGACACACAGGAAGTGGCAAAGTACTCTACTTCCTGTCTACTTTACTCTCTACTTCCTGTTTACTTTACTCTCTTCTTCCTGTTTACTTTACTCTCTACTTCCTGTCTACTTTACACTACTTCCAGTCTACTTTACTCTCTAAGGCAGGGGTGTAAAACTCAATCAGCGCCAGGGCCATATTGAAAGAAAAAAAACGAATTTGCGTCCAGCCTATTATGTTTTTTTACAAAAACAAACGTGCATACAACTGGCCCAAACAAGCCATTGTTTTATTAGAAAAAATATGGCCCTTTACAATGTCCACTTACATTGCCTTCGGAAAGTATTCAGACCCCTTGACTTTTTCCACATTTTGTTACGTCACAGCCAATTCTAAAATTGATTAAATTGTTTGTTTTTTCATCAATCTACACACAATAACCCATAAAGACAAATGACAAAGAAAATACAGGTTTTTAGAAATGTTTGCTAATTTATTAAAAATAGAAAACTGAAATATCACATTTACATAAGTATTCAGACCCTTTACTCAGTACTGTCTTCTTGAGTATGACACTACAAGCTTGGCACACCTGTATTTGGAGAGTTTCTCCCATTCTTCTCTACAGATCCTCTCAAGCTCTGTCAGGTTGGATGGGGAGCGTCGCTGCACAGCTATTTTCAGGTCTCTCCAGAGATGTTCGATCGGGTTCAAATCCGGGCTCTGGCTGAGCCACTCAAGGACATTCAGAGACTTGTCCCGAAGCCACTGCTGCGTTGTCTTGGCTGTGTGCTTAGGGTCGTTGTCCTGTTGGAAGGTGAACCGAGCGCTCTGGAGCAGGTTTTTATGAAGGATCTCGCTGTACTTTGCTCCGTTCATCTTTGCCTCGATCCTGACTAGTCTCCCAGTCCCTGCCGCTGAAAAACATCCCCACGGCATGATGCTGCCACCACCATGATTCACCGTAGGGATGGTGCCAGGTTTCCTCCAGACATGACGCTTGGCATTCAGGCCAAAGAGTTCAATCTTGGTTTCATCAGACCAGAGAATCTTGTTTCTCATGGTCTGAGACTCATTAGGTGTCTTTTGGCAAACTCCAAGCAGGCTGTCATGTGCCTTTTACTGAGGAGTGGCTTCTGTCTGGCCACTTTACCATAAGGCCTGATTGGTGGAGTGCTGCAGAGATGGTTGTCCTTCTGGAAGGTTCTCCCATCTCCACAGAGGAACTCTGGAGCTCTGTCAGATTGACCATCGGGTTCTTGGTCACCTCCCTGACCAAGGCCCTTCTCCCCCAATTGCTCAGTTTGGCCGGGTGGCCAGCTCTATGAAGAGTCTTGGTGGTTCCAAACTTATTCCATTTAAGAATGATGGAGGCCACTGTGGGACCGTATATAGACAGGTGTGTGCCTTTCCAAATCATGTCCAATCAATTGAATTTACCACAGGTGGACTCCAATCAAGTTGTAGAAACATCTCAAGGATGATCAATGGAAACAGGATGCACCTGAGCTCAATTTCGAGTCTCATAGCAAAGGGTCTGAATACTTATGTAAATAAGGTATTTCTGTTTTTTATTTTTAATACATGTCTAAAAACCTGTTCTCGCTTTGTCATTATGGGGTACTGTGTGTAGATTGCTGAGGATAAAAAAAATAAAAAAACAATTTTAGAATAAGGCTGTAACGAAACAAAATGTGGAAAAAGTCAACGGATCTGAATACTTTCAAAAGGCACTGTATGTACATAGGATGCTGTATATAGCATTTGTAACATATTAAAACAAAAGAAGAGCTCAGTAATATTTGTCCAGCCTGCTGCTATGCTTGCAGATGTGCATAATATGCTGCGACCCTCATCACAAAGTATTTAAAAACTCCAAATAACAAAAATGTAGCTAGGTTGTTGTAACATTTAAACTTAAAACATGTGTTTAATGTTTTTGCACTGCATGGATTATCGGTGCGGTTGAATGCAGCATTGCTGTATGGTGCACTCAAAATGTCTTGTAGATGAGTAGTCAGCCTAGCCTACTGCTCAAGTGTTGCTGTTGTTGTGGAAAACTCGATCCAAAGATTAAGGCAGAGACTATTTAATTGTATAATAGAAAAATCTTTAATGCATACCAGCAGCTGCAAGGCTGTCTCTGATCTCAGTCTGGGAAGAACTTGGAGGGGAGATGGTTAAATCTCCCTTTTATATAGTGTGAGGTGATAATACAATCATATTGTTAACACAACAGTTATTTTATACAAGCAACAGTTCCGGAACACAATGGCCTTGTGTTAGGGTGCACACATACCAGGAGTCTATGAAAGGCATAACATCACAGTCCAACACAGAACATATCTCTTGAGAAGTGACAACAGCTCACCCCAAATTATGCCACCACACTGTAACAGGCCTACATGTTTCTCCTTTGCATGGTGTTTTGTTGCAGGTTTAGTTTTTTGGTTATTCACTGTCAAGCTTTAAAAACCGAAGCCAGACTGCAACATGTTAGTAGCCTAGCTAGGACTGTGGCATGTGTCTGGACACTTTCCCTCGGCTGCGCGCCGGAAACGGGACACACGAACGCAATGCAGTTGATGTTGAATTCACCGACGTGAGCGTGCATCAGGCTGTAATTTCATAAAGTAGATGACTCAACTGTTCACTCATTTATACTCGCTTGTGTGTCCTATTGTCCTTTAGTAGTCATTTATACCCACGTGTGAATCCTTTATCTTATAACTTTTTGACGACCAAGATTACATTTTCTGTAGACTACAGCAATGACTCGTTGGAACCGAAACGTGGCATGGACATGTAGCCTACAACACGTATAAACTTTGGGTCCGGTAGAAGATTTGGTCAGTGCCATTGGTGATGACATGATACAGCTCACTGGCTGGCTGTGTGGGTCTGGAACAGGCGCTATGTGGCAATGCACTGCCGTTTGGCGTGCAGCGCGTTGACAGTGCTTGCTGTGACTTATAGTGCAGCGCACTGTGGCTGTATGGAAGCGGGACAAAATGAATTGACAACCCAAATCATTGCGCGGGTCCAGATAGAAATGTGTCACAGGCCGGATTCTGCCCGCGGGCCTTGTGTTTGACACGTGTTCTAAGGGAGAAACTGACTGGATTGAGATGGACCCCTGATATACCAAGGGGTCAATCTCAATTCAGGCAGTTGCTCCCTCCCATCTGACCTTCTTAAGTCACTCCCCTTGAGATGTTGCCACGATTTGAGATGATGATTGCATTAATAGCTCTGTCTGATTGACAGGTACACAAACCGGTTCCACAAGTTTGACAAAGACAGTAAAGGCTTCATCACCACAGTGGACGTTCAGAGGGTCTTACAGGTGAGAAACTTTCCCATCTCTCTTTGGAATCTTTTTCCATGTGTGCAGACTGGGCTCATGTAAACTGTGTGCAAAGGCCATTGCTAAGCAACTAACAAAAGAGGTGTGGCGTTATTTCCTGATATTTTGTCTCACTGGTCTCTCTCCCCCTCCCAGAACATAATTTCCTGATATTTTGTCTCACTGGTCTCTCTCCCCCTCTCAGAACATAATTTCCTGATATTTTGTCTCACTGGTCTCTCTCCCCTTCTCAGAACATAATTTCCTGATATTTTGTCTCACTGGTCTCTCTCCCCCTCTCAGAACATCATTTCATGATATTTTGTCTCACTGGTCTCTCTCCCGCTCTCAGAACATAATTTCCTGATATGTTATCTCACTGGTCTCTCTCCCCCTCCCAGAACATCAGTGTTCAGATTGATGAGAACGCTCTCCATGAAATCCTCAACGAAGTGGACCTCAACAAGAATGGACAGGTGGAGCTGAATGAGTTTTTACAGGTAGGTGTTTTTTGTGTGTATGTATGTATGTGTGTGTGTGTGTATGTGTGTGTGTGTCCCCTGTCCTCCCTCCACTAATAAGAGGACTCATTAATTCTCAGGCCCATGGTCAATATTCTCTCTCGCTCTCTCTCCTCTCTTGCTCTCTCTTTCTCTCTTTCTTTCTTTCTTTCTTTCTTTCTTTCTTTCTTTGTTTCTTTACCGTGAGAAGCTAAACAAACAGACCAGGCTGGAGAACATGATAATACACTCCTCAGGGAGAAGGATAAATTACCCAACCCCCCCCCCCCCCCCCCCCACACACACACACACACACACACCAACACTCAGCTACAGAACAGGTAGATGCTCCCATTAGTTTTACATGATTACAACATTCCAATTAATAGAGAATAGGTGATTCTGTTCGCTGGGTGTTTTTTCCCTTGTGCGAGTGGCAAGGCATGACAGACCCTCCTATGAAGGGAGCTGTAGGTGTGAAAGCCTAACTGGGAGTACGTTCTCTCCTGACCAGATACAGATCATTAGAGGCTGAAACATATGACAATGACTCCAGGTAATGAGGGTGAGATAGATCTACAGTACTTCCAGGTTGTTAGTAGTCATCATGTGATCAATTAGGAAGTATAATGCTGAGGACCATAGAATACCTTTATTACAAGAACTGTTGACAGGAGATGACTTTCCATGGTCAAGTAAAAATCCCAAAATGGTTTGGGGTACTGTAAAACCGGTGTACTACTACTACTACTACTATCAGTGTTAGTAGTATTAGTGCTCTGTCCAGACACGACCAGACTACCCCTGGAGTTTAGATCCTGCTCCAGCATTATAATGCATCTCTATCCCTGCCTCATACAAATACAGTGCATTTGGAAAGTATTCAGACCCCTTGACTTTTTCCACATTTTGTTATATTACAGCCTTATTCTAAAATGGATTAAATTGTTTTTTCCCCCTAATCAATCTACACACAATACCCTATAATGACAAAGCAAAAATATGTTTTTAGAAATGTTTGCAAATGTATTACAAATAAAAAACTGAAATATATCTACATTTACATAAGTATTCAGACCCTTTACTCAGTACTTTGTTGAAGCACCTTTGGCAGCGGTTACAGCCTGGAGTCTTCTTGGGAATGACGCTATAAGCTTGGCACACCTGTATTTGGGGAGTTTCTCCCATTCTCTGCAGATCCTCTCAAGCTCTTTCAGGTTGGATGGGGAGCGTCGCTGCACAGCTATTTTCAGGTCTCTACAGAGATGTTAGATCGGGTTCAAATCCGGGCTCTGGCTGGGCCACTCAAGGACATTCAGATACTTGTACCGAAGCCACTCCTGCGTTGTCTTGGCTGTGTGCTTAGGGCCGTTGTCCTGTTGGAAGGTGAACCTTCACCACAGTCTGAGGTCCTAAGCGCTCTGGAGCAGGTTTTCATCAAGGATCTCTCTGTACTTTGCTCCGTTCATCTTTCCTTTGATCCTGACTAGTCTCCCAGTCCCTGCCGCTGAAAAACATCCCCACAGCATGATGCTGCCACCACCATGATTCACCATAGAGATGGTGCCAGGTTTTCTCCAGACGTGACGCTTGGTATTCACGCCAAAGTGTTCAATCTTGGTTTCATCAGACCAGAGAATCTTGTTTCTCATGGTCTGAGAGTCCTTTAAATGCCTTTTGGCAAAGTCCAAGCGGGCTGTCATGTGCCTTTTACTGAGGAGTGGCTTCCATCTGACCACTCTACCGTAAAGGCCTGATTGGTGGAGTGCTGCAGAGAGGGTTGTCCTTCTGGAAGGTTCTCCCATCTCCACAGAGGAACTCTAGAGCTCTGTCAGAGTGACCATCGGGTTCTTGGTCACCTCCCTGACCAAGGCCCTTCTCCCCCGATTGCTCAGTTTGGCCGGGTGGCCAGCTCTAGGAAGAGTCTTGGTGGTTCCAAACTTCTTCCATTTAAGAATGATGGAGGCCACTGTGTTCTTGGGGACCGTCAATGCTGCAGAAATATTTTCTGTTTTTCATTAGTTTTTTCGCTTTGTCATTATAGGGTATTGTGTGTAGATTGATGAGGAAAAAATTAATGTAATCAATTTTAGAATAAGGCTGTAACGTAACAAAATGTGGAAAAAGTCAAGGGGTCTGAATACTTTCCAAATGCACTGTACACACACACACACACACACACACACACACACACACACACACACACACACACACACACACACACACACACACACACACACACACACACACACACACACACACACACACACATGCACACAGCGTATCTCGTTGCATTAGTTTGATACCTTGCATTACGTCCAGTTTCCTCATCCTCTATATTCCCTCTGTTCCCTACTCCCAGCTGATGAGTGCTGTGAAGAAGGGCCAGGTGTCTGACAGCAGGTTGGCCATCCTCATGAAGACAGCTGAGGAGAGCCTGGACCTGAGGGCACCTGTGTCTGTGGACCGCAGTGGAGGAGGGGTGTGAGGGGAACCCATCCGCACCGTACCACCACACCGTACCACTACACCGTACCACCACAACGTACCACTACACCGTACCACCACAACGTACCACCACCACTACACCGTACCACCACAACGTACCACTACACCGTACCACCACAACATACCACTACACCGTACCACCACACTAACCAGAGCTGTGGTACTAAGGATGACAGGGATGGCAGGGATGGATGGAAGGGATGCCAAGAAGAAGACTGCCTGGACCTGGTGTCATTATGGTTCAAAGTTGCAGTGATAGGGAGAAGTCATAGGGTGATAAGTATTGTAAACAACAAGAGTACAAATTAGATTTTTATCCTCATTTAAAGATTCATATGTGTCATCCCTGAGTGTTTTATTGTGAAGTTGAGGCTAGATAAGGGCGGCAGATAGCCTAGCGGTTAAGAGCGTTGGGCCAGTAACCGAAAGGTCAGTGTGCCCTTGAGCAAGGCACTTTACCCTAATTGCTCCTGTAAGTCGCGCTGGATAAGAGTGTCTGCTAAATTGCTAAAATGTAAATGTAAAATGTAGTTTGATGTTAGACATTTTTTATAATCATTTTTTTTATTCATATTTTCATGGAGGGAGACAGGGAGTATGTGGCCAGTTTTCCATGACACTGGATTCTCACTACTACAAAGTCAATCAGTGCCTCTGAATAATTCTGTAACTCACTGTTCATACTGTTTTTATAATCTCATCATTGCTTCGCCTTTTATGCTCCAGTTATATGGCTTTGTAATACATTTTTTATTGTTCAGTCTTATTGATGTTATCGGTGATTTATGGATGTCCACATTTCACTGGAACTGTACTTTGGACGTGGTTCTTATGCCAGTTCACCAGTACAAGAACCAGTTCCGCCTCTTAGTGGACAACTGGCATTACAGTACCATGCAGTTTATTCATACTCAAGCTTAACGTTTCCACCTCTTCGTTTCTGACTTCAGCATGTTACTGTAACTTTAACTCACTGTTCCTCGCTGCAGTGCCATTGTATAATTAAGCAATAAGGCCCGAGGGGGTGTGGTATATGGCCAATGTACCACGGCTAAGGGCTGTTCTTAGGCACGACGCAACGCGAAGTGCCTGGATACAGCCCTTAGCCGTGGTATATTGGCCATATACCACAAACCCCGAGGTGCCTTATTGCTATTATAAACTGGTTACCAACATAATTAGAGCAGTACAAATAAATGTTTATCATACCCATGGTATACAGTCTGATATACCACGGCTGTGAGCCAATCAGCATTCAGGGCTCGAACCACCCAGTTTATAATGGCCAATATACCACTGCTAAGGGCTGTTAGTCACGACGCGAAGCGGAGTGCCTGGATACAGCCCTTAGCCGTGGTATATTGGCTATATACTGTACCTCAAAACCCTGAGGTGCCTTATTGCTATTATAAACTGGTTAAGTTACCAACATAAATAAAACAGTGAACATGGATTTTTGCATCATACCCGTGGTATATTGTCTGATATACACACAGCTGATATTCTGTTTCGGCCAATCAGCACACAGGACCAAACTACCCGGTTTATAATAAGGCTTTTTTCCTGGCACACCGGTGCCAGAGATATTTCTATATCTGCTGCCTGCTAGCCTACACTGATATGTATAATGCACCTTCAGTAACTGACTCCAGCTTTATCCTTACTGTTTTTAAAATCATGGCAGAATGAATGCTTTTTTACTATTGCTGTTATTGCTACGTCATTATATATATTTTTAAATTAAAGATATTTATTCATTTTAATGTTATTCACTCTTACCATCTTCCAATGAGGTGAACTTGATAAGATAGTTAGAGGAATGAGTGGTGATGAGATAGGATTAAAGGCACAATTTGGAGCTTTAATTTCCAGTCCAATGTGCTGCCGCTGCATTTGTTTGTAAACTGGAGTTAACCAGTTACATTTGCAGAAAGTTACAAATTGTGCCTTTGAGTGTTGTATGGAAATTTCTTTTTTCTCTGTCTGCAGTGCACCTGAGCTTGTATTTGTACTATTACTAAGTTAATACTTGCAGTTCTGCTGATTATTTACAGTTTTATAGAGTGAAGCAGTTGAAGGGGAATGTATGATCTGTGCCTTGCTTTCAAACACGGTATGATGTCATATGAATTGAGCCTATTCCAACTAATTCCTCTATATTTGACATATTTTAACTGTCTTAATGTTGCAGTTATTATAAAGCATGTAAAGATATATATTCTAGAAAATCTTTAAAGGAAATGTGTATTTTGCGAAAGGATAAAAGGAACATTTAAATTTTTGATGGTCTTCTGAATGTTTCTTAATATTGGTCTTCTTAGCATGCGTGTGTTGTTGTTTTGTCTAAAAAGGCTGAGAAAATCATTCCAGAGGTTTCCGCTGTGTACTGTTACTGTAACTGAATCCAACCATGTGTATCAGTTTTTTGTCACATGGGAGTTTTCAGTACAATGCCTTGACAGCCAGGGCCAACCTTGTCTATGTTTGCTTGTGTCTGCTTGGATGAAATTCCAGCCTTATCCAGATTGAAAGAGATTCATATTCCTAGATTCATATTCCTCTATTTTCAACAAACACTGTAAGTCGATCTCAAAAGCTTTTCCGAGATACACTGCGATTATCTAATTAAATGTATCTGGTTGCTAACATAACATTGTTTTCTTGTGTGTTTTCACGGCAAACCCTTGTTTAAAAAAAATCCTGCTTACTGCCATTCAGATTTCTGAGCATAATAAGCTTGCATGAGAATTCTCCCATATCGGGAACTTAGTAGTATGATGAAAAATAATACAGCAAACGGCTGCATGTTGAACTGTACTCAGCCTGAGCTGTACTACACATAGCATTGAGATCATTATTACCTACATTATAACCACTGAACTGTAACAAACAGGGCCAAATCACTTGCACTAAATCTATTCATATGGCAGCCTTCCATGGAGCAGGTTCTGATGAGCAGTCAACATACAGTACTGTATATATGAGAGATGACACCTGTGTATAGCATCACTATGAAGCTACAGGTATGGAAGACACCGGTCAGAGTGAAGCATATAGGGCTTAGATGATCCTGCAATAGGGAAGGATAGATTTATCGATCACTGGTACAGATAAGCTGCTCTACACTGGGTGCAGGACCTCATCATTTGGCCACATACAACCTAATCTTCTCCAAGAGGAATGTCATGTATAGATTTAGTTAGCCAGCTATAATAACCCCACAACCAGCTGAAACCACCTCCGTCATTCAGTTCAGTCTGATTGCCTCAAGCAAATTGGTGTAAACCGCAAATCCATCTAAAGCTTTTGGATATCTGTTATAGTTTCATTGGGGCTGATTTCATTCATTTGAACAGGGAACAAGTGGCTGTGGCTCGCTCTGCATAAAGGGCCCTTAATATCCCTGGCCCCCTGGCCCCCTGTCACCCAGCCCAGTGTTAATCCATGGGACTCTCTCCTGCACCAGGGGAATAGGTAATGGGTATTCCTAGGTGATCAGCAGACGGTATAATGCAATTAAGCAACCTGGGGCTGTTGGACGAGGAGCTCTAATCCTGAACTAATTTGAACTGCAGTTTGATAGCAAGCGCTGTGATCCTGGAATAATCATGTGGGCTGCTAATGAAACTGGGTGGGCAGACCAGGCGGATAGAGGTCCTCAGCTCTGAACACTCGCCATGTGTCGGGGAGAGTGGGGAGACAAGATGTCAGGTTGGCCAAAATGGCTCAGACATACAAGCACTAGTATGGAAGGACCACTGCTAGCAGACTTTTGGAACACACACACACACACACACACACACACACAAAACCAGGCTTTCCTAAAGGTCAATGTGAGATTTGAATGTCAGGATTTAAGTCCTCTGTTCATATTACTTGGTGCGTTTGCAGTGGAAGTCTATGAGATCCATCCAGCGCCACTCTTAAAGAGCCTTGCGTGAGCGAGGCCAGAGGCAATTACAGTAATTGTAATGAATAATCAGACAAATCTTATTGGCATTATGACCACTAACGTTCTCCATTTCTGGAGGCAGCAGGTCGGCAGCAGCGTGATTAGAGAAGGGCAGAATAGACCTACAAATGTCTGACTGACTGGTGTTCACCGTGATGTCTGACTGACTGGTGTTCACCGTGATGTCTGACTGACTGGTGTGCACCGTGATGTCTGACTGACTGGTGTGCACCGTGATGTCTGACTGACTGGTGTGCACTGTGATTTTGACTGACTGGTGTGCACCGTGATGTCTGACTGACTAGTGTGCACCATGATGTCTGACTGACTGGTGTGCACCATGATGTCTGACTGACTGGTGTGCACTGTGATGTCTGACTGACTGGTGTGCACCATGATGTCTTACTGACTGGTGTGCACCATGATGTCTGACTGACTGGTGTGCACCGTGATGTCTGACTGACTGGTGTGCACCGTGATGTCTGACTGACTAGTGTGCACCATGATGTCTGACTGACTGGTGTTCACCGTGATGTCTGACTGACTGGTGTGCACCGTGATGTCTGACTGACTGGTGTGCACTGTGATGTCTGACTGACTGGTGTGCACCGTGATGTCTGACTGACTGGTGTGCACCGTGATGTCTGACTGACTGGTGTGCACCATGATGTCTTACTGACTGGTGTGCACCGTGATGTCTGACTGACTGGTGTGCACCATGATGTCTTACTGACTGGTGTGCACAGTGATGTCTGACTGACTGGTGTGCACAGTGATGTCTGACTGACTGGTGTGCACCGTGATGTCTGACTGACTGGTGTGCACCATGATGTCTTACTGACTGGTGTGCACAGTGATGTCTGACTGACTGGTGTGCACAGTGATGTCTGACTGACTGGTGTGCACCGTGATGTCTGACTGACTGGTGTGCACCATGATGTCTTACTGACTGGTGTGCACCATGATGTCTGACTGACTGGTGTGCACTGTGATGTCTGACTGACTGGTGTGCACTGTGATGTCTGACTGACTGGTGTGCACCGTGATGTCTGACTGACTGGTGTGCACCGTGATGTCTTACTGACTGGTGTGCACAGTGATGTCTGACTGACTGGTGTGCACCGTGATGTCTGACTGACTGGTGTGCACCATGATGTCTGACTGACTGGTGTGCACCGTGATGTCTGACTGACTGGTGTACACTGTGATGTCTGACTGACTGGTGTGCACCGTGATGTCTGACTGACTGGTGTGCACCATGATGTCTGACTGACTGGTGTGCACCGTGATGTCTGACTGACTGGTGTGCACCATGATGTCTTACTGACTGGTGTGCACAGTGATGTCTTACTGACTGGTGTGCACAGTGATGTCTGACTGACTGGTGTGCACCGTGATGTCTGACTGACTGGTGTGCACCATGATGTCTTACTGACTGGTGTGCACTGTGATGTCTGACTGACTGGTGTGCACCATGATGTCTTACTGACTGGTGTGCACAGTGATGTCTGACTGACTGGTGTGCACAGTGATGTCTGACTGACTGGTGTGCACAGTGATGTCTGACTGACTGGTGTGCACAGTGATGTCTTACTGACTGGTGTGCACAGTGATGTCTGACTGACTGGTGTGCACAGTGATGTCTGACTGACTGGTGTGCACAGTGATATCTTACTGACTGGTGTGCACAGTGATGTCTGACTGACTGGTGTACACCGTGATGTCTGACTGACTGCTGCACACTACTAGAAAAGGGCATTAGGGAATGGCTGCAGGAATTCAACAGTGCTGCTTTATCGGCTTCTCTGCATCTGTGCAGTATATTTTTTGTGTCTTCTCTATAGCAGACTACTACAGCTGCAGATTCAGGACAATATTACATAATCATACTGCCTGTCATGCCATAAGCTCTTAACGGAAGGGTTGATCCGAAAAATGTATCAAAACTGTAGAATGTTCATTGTAAGAAGGTTTTATCTCACGAGTATAACAGTTTTCATCACTTGAAAAAGAAGAGTCGTCCATTTTGGCGCCAGTATTGTGAGGTTTGGTCTTCAGTGTGAATGATAGCTGTTCATTTGTAGCACCTCTGTTATTATGAGCCAAAATGGCTCTCCATAGCTCCCAGGCCTTCTGCCCTTGGCCCACCTTTGTTCGAAGTACAACTAGTTGGCTATGCCCCCGTGGGAGTACATTGTTGAGGTGGGCGTTCTTCTGTACACAAAGGGTCTTAGAGTTGCTGACGTCACAATGTGACAAAGGCGTGATCTCCACCACTACATTGAAGCTATTCATAGCAAGGTCACCACTGTTGCTCTAAGACACATTGTAGTACAGAAGAGCACTGAGAGGTTGTCGAAACTGCATTGCCTTGCTAGTTGCTGCAACAGATAAGACATAAGGCAGCACTGATGGATGCCGCATGATGGCCAAAGGAGAGCTGAATGCTGCAGCCTCAGAGTTCTGGAATCTGTCAAAAACAACATGGCAGCTAAATTCATTCAAAAATGAATGGGAGGAAACAGAACGGCGCCTGGGCAGTATTGGAGCCATCCCTTCATATCTATCTGTCATTTAGCCAGCCCACTCAGTCTGGTGTTACTGTAGTTACAGGGGGAACAGTCATGGGTTTGAGTGAGTTCTTGAACCCCGCACGCCCCCGGTCTCAAAGAGGACATTGTTGAGAGGGCTGGAGAGAAACTGTGGAAAATATTTGAGGGAGAAACATGGAGTGAGGAAAGTAGTTGAAGTGTTGACTTCCTTAACCCAGAGTGCAACAGTCTCTGATTCTCTACGTGGGGAGAACAGTGATGGGAGAGATGACATGGGGGCCATTCATTCCCCGGTGTTTCCACACATAAGTGCTCTGGGGAGACAGAAATCCTGGGATGACGCTGGCCGGTTGGAAGGGCAGGACCTCAGTGGACAAGAGAAACTAGTGTCTCACTGTAGAGATGGAATGAGTTGCAGTGTATGATGGCAGAGTATGTCCCAACAGCACGTTGTATGGAACATCCACGTCAGTAGGATGGAGATCTCTGTATGATGCTGAATACCATCCATACAGGCTAATATGATAACAAAGCAATATTTTTTGACATCCACCCATTGATTCTTGAAGAATATAACTTATAAATGCCTCATGAGCTTAGTTCAACTGTCGTACCCCATCAGAACCGAAAATAGAAGCTTGTTTTATTCCAATGTTTGTAAACAAAGAAAATGTAAACAAACACTATTTAGCCTCAAAACATGGTTAAAACTATAACGTTGATATCATGGATGGTCAGTCCTTGCATCCATAGCTCTGTCTATGAATTTGAGAGTGGTGACATTTCTTCAACCCAGTCCTCAGCTTTGTACCGAACCAGGGGCGGGGATTCGCTTTGTTATTGTTTCTACTGCTGATTTTTTATTTTTATTTTATTTCACCTTTATTTAACCAGTTAAGCCAGTTGAGAACAAGTTCTCATTTACAACTGCGACCTGGCCAAGATAAAGCAAAGCAGTGCGATAAAAACAACAGCACAGAGTTACATATGGGATAAAACAAAACATAAAGTCAAAAATACAACAGAAAATATATATACAGTGTGTGCAAATGTAGCAAGTTATGGAGGTAAGGCAATAACATAGGACAAAGGAAAATAAAGAGAAAATCATCTTATTTTCCTGAACAGACTGAGTGACAGGTGTCCTTTCAAATGCTAGAGAAAGAGCTTCCTGCTTGAGCATTGATATGCAGCACTATCTGGTTCTTATCGTCAGGCTGTGGATGGCCTGGATAAATGCAGGCCGGCTCACCTTCCAAATTACCCCAGTATTATTACATCATTGGGGAGGAGGAAGAGACGGAATGTACAGAATTGGGTAAGCTCAATTATCTATTCTCTTTACACAATGGAAGGTTCTTAGTATTCCTGGGTTATTGAGTCATCCTCACTGCAAGCCTACTCAGAGCCCTGCCGCCCCACAGAGGTGGGAGGTGACTCAGGGTTAGAGGAAGACCATTGGTCCCTGTGCCACCAGGTTAGGTGTTTCACTAATCTCTCCCTTCCAGGCCTGTCATGAATATTCTACAGCGTTTTGACTGCCACACAGGTCTGTTTTACTGGTCGCCATGGAGTTAACAGAAACACAGAATGAAGGCTGCCTTCCATCTTGGCTTAGGTATCTGTGTAAACCAACAAATATCCTTCAGGTGTTTGGCCATTTGGAAGGACTATTAGCCTGGTTGCCAATCTCTGTTCAGCTACATTCCACTACTTGTCCTTGTAGCCTACACCGTGTCATTTGGCAAATGGTGCATGATACAGAGTAGAAGGAGTGGAATGTTACAGAGTCTGGTACCCAGACTAGGACTTTAAATTAGAAGTTCATGGTATTGTTCCAATCTTGAAGATTGTTCAGTGTCAAGGGTCATGGTGAAACAACTGTATTTTTTACGGTTGTATCTCAAACACACATACTTGAAGAAGGAAATGGGCCAAGACTGCCAACCATTCATACAGTGTGTGATTGGACTTCAAACCATGACAACAATGACCAAAACAACGTTTTTTTCCCATGGCATAAGTCTTGTACGTAGGTTCTTTACTGCATGGGCCTGAAGGCTCACAAATATTATGGTCTGCCATTCTGAGAGTTGGTGGATGCTCAGAACTGTAATCTAGAGCCAATGTAGGGTCGTCCCTACCCTATAACCTAACCTTAACCCCTACCCTAACCTTAACCATTTTACATTTTAACTTCAACGTGGGGAGTAGGGACGTCCCAAGGATTCCACATAGCACGGACTGCCAATGTAGAGAGCTCTCTAAAACAGATAGGAAGCTGTTAAAACGAACACATTCTGTGATAGCACAAGGTCTCCTGTAAGGCTGTTGTTCATCTCCATATTAAATCTAAAAAGAGTCCTGAGCTGTAAAATCCTAGAACCACTGTAGGACTGGTCACATAGTCTTGCCCTGAAACCACCCTTTCCCCAACAGTTCTCACGTATCATGGTTTAATGTCTTCGTTGATGTCACCAGAGATCATGCTGTTTTGTATGTTGGATTAAGAGCTCGTTAAGTGGAAATCGCCAGCACTAGCAGGAACTGGAACAGCGTGCTGCATGGCAAGATGTTGTCTTGATTTTGAATTCAAATAAACACAGTTTGTGTTGTTATTATTAGGTAATGTAGTGACTATTTAATTATGACATGTTGAAGTAACTTCCAGGAAATATTATACAACTTAAAATAAAAACCAAACTGAAATTCCCTCAGGAGAGACAATGAACATTGTTCAGAGCATGTGAGAATCAAAAGCCCAGGGTAAGCAGTGGTATTTCAGCATCACTATCTTCCTCTTCCACAATAAATAAATAAATACATTAAAGAAAGAAAGAAAGAAAGAAAGAAAGAAAGAAAGAAAGAAAGAAAGAAAGAAAGAAAGAAAGAAAGAAAGAAAGAAAGAAAGAAAGAAAGAAAGAAAGAAAGAAAGAAAGAAAGAAAGAAAGAAAGAAAGAAATTGTATGAGAAGAACCAATCATGTTAGCCGCCCTGCTGCCACAGAAAGCTAATTAGACCCTCACATATTGCTCCCCCTGCTCGGTTAATGATGGTGGTGTGAACACTATGACATAGAAGTGTCACTGTAACTATCCCTGTCTCTATGGCTAGCTGAACATAGGTCTACAGATGAGATAAAACCCTTTATTTGACCTGTATCTCATTGAGTACCAAAGCACAACAGGTGTGTGTAATGTATAACATTTTTTTAGTGGGAATTGGTTACCGTGGCTAAATGTATAGCAGTAGAAGGTCATCTGTGTCAGAGTTTTGTATCCATACTGTAGCCAATGTTAAGAATAATATTTTTGTTGCATATAAAGGATATTCTTATTTATGCATTGGAGGAATGGTGTCCTGTGCAACTGCTCTAAAGGTCAAGCATGGCCCCAGACCACCAGAGTGCTGAATGTGACCTGGTACCTTCTGTGACTCCCAGCTACATCAGGAAGAATCCCAACTGAGCTCATCATGGAATGAACAGGTAGCCTGCAGCCATATTATCTGACATTTGCATCTAGTCAAATGAAACGGTCATGCTAGAAGGGATACAGCTTTTGTCAAATTAACGTCAAAAGTTGATTCTTTTTGCATTTTAGCTAACCCTAACCCTAACCATTTTCCTAATCTTAACCTAATTATTCTAACAAGCTACATTAATTCTCCTAACCTGCTACGAAAAGTCAAATTTGACAAAAGCTGTGTCCCATCTAGTCAACACCAAAAGAAATCGGACAATGTGCATTGCATTCTCCTTCTCCAGTCTCAGCCAAGAGGATTCAATAAAATACAAGCACTACACTGCTCAAAAAGAGACAAGTAAGGGCTCTATTGTTGACAATATGCTAAGGCGAATACAGAGTTAGCTTTGGAACATTTCATCAAATAAATGTAACGACACCGTGCAGCATAAGGCAGTCATTTAATTACAAGCACAGAAAAAACACAAAAATGAAACAAACTTCCGAGGGACAAATTAGCAATGGCAATTCATCTAATTGTCATACTTCACCAGGTCACAACAGCTAAATCAAGATTAGAATGGAGCGAAACAACTAATTAGACCTATGATGTTTATTTACACTACCTTTCTTAATGAGCATGATTGGCCCATGATAGGTCCTTTCATTTCTTTAGATAAGTATGTGAATTCTGCATGAATCCCTCAGGCAGTAAGGTCAGAATGAAAAACATTCTATTAATATTAATGAAGGCTTAAATGTCACATTCCAATCTACCCTAATCTGTGACATTAGCTACATTTAGATCAATTTCACACACAAATCACTTTCATCTACGCCTCCACATTGTAGTTCAAATTTGAAATTCAATCAATCACTATGTTACAATGCCAACGGCACTATCATCGCCACTGAAAGATGCTTTGTGGTGGCGGTGCTGTGGGGTCAGCTCTGCTGACTAGTGTTTTTTCCCGCTCATACAGGAGTAATAAGGGCCTAGTGCACCATTTTTGTATTTATTAATATTTTTGTTATTGTGATTTAACAGCCACCCTACTTCCCGCGGCTCTATGTCTCATTGACTGGATGGTGGTACTGCGGTCTAGCCTCAACTATGCTGCCGTCTGACAATACTGCATTGCAAAATGGGCTCATCTCTCTCTCTCTCTCTCTCTCTCTCTCTCTCTCTCTCTCTCTCTCTCTCTCTCTCTCTCTCTCTCTCTCTCTGTCTCTCTCTCTCTCTCTGTCTCTCTGTCTTGACCATGGGACTGAGAATTAATGAGCATTATCAATGGGGACAGGGACAGAAAGGGAGACCATATGTGAAGACGCGCGCACACACACACACACACACACACACACACAGCCTGCTGTTTGGTCCTTAGTTAATCTAGATCCCAAGCGCCACCTTGTGTCCGTAAATGTAAAGTACACTGAGTGCTCTTTCCATGACAGACTGACCAGGTGAATCTAGGTGAAAGCTATGATACCTTATTGATGTCACTTGTTAAATCCACTTCAATCAGTGTAGATGAAAGGGAGGAGACAGATTAAAGAAGGATTTTTAAGCCTTGAGACAATTGAGACATGGATTGTGTATGTGTGCCATTCAGAGAGTGAATGGGCAAGACAAAATATTTAAGTGCCTTTGAATGGGGTATGGTAGTAGGTGCCAGGCGCACTGGTTTGTGTCAAAAACTGCAACGCTGCAGGGTTTTTCACGCTTAACAGTTTCCTGTGTGTATGAAGAATGGTCCACCACCCAAAGGACATCCAGCCAACTTGACACAACAGTGGGAAGCATTGGAGTCAACATGGGCCAGCATCCCTGTGGAAGGCTTTCGACACCTTGTAGAGTCCATGCCCTGACGAATTGAGGCTGTTCTGAGGGCAAAAGGGGTGGTGGGGAGGGTGCAACTCTTTATTAGGACGGTGTTATTAATGTTTTGTACACTTAGTGTATATGTAAAGTATATTTTTGTAAATGTAGACCTTCTTTTCCCAAGGTCTGTCAACATCAACTCATTTACTGTAAGTCTGATCTAGAGTGAGTCTAGAAGTCACAGAATAATTATCGGCCAAGTACATTTTGCAGTTAGCTCACTGTTCTTCCAAATCTATGTTCTTGGTCTGACTCTTCAGGATGGTCTTGTAGAATACACTGGAATGAGAATGATGATGATCAGATTCAGTTTGATGTTGTTTTGTGTGAGTGGAAAGAGATGTTTCACTGTAGTATTCGGCACGGGATCACTGAAACAACATTTAAGAACAATCTACGAAAGAAACACACTTGAACACCAGTTTACAGCAAATACTGTAGATCACGTGTCAAACTCATTCCACAGAGGGCCAAGTGTCTGGGTTTTCGCTGCTCCCTTGTACTTGATTGATTAATTAAGGCCACTAATTAGTAAAGAACTCCCCTCATCTGGTTGTCTAGGTCTTAATTGAAAGGAAAAATCTAAAACCAGCAGAAACCAGGCCCTACATGGAATGAGTTTGACACCCCCGCTGTAGATTATTCAACTTAACCTATAACATACAGAATATTTATATCCTATGAACTGTATAAAAAGCATTTCTTGCAATTATTGGACATTTTAATATACAAAGATTTATTATGACACAAAGTCAGGGCAAAAAGTTCATAAACTCA
>NC_140022.1:4787035-4809535 GCF_964263955.1 Coregonus lavaretus | reverse complement strand
AGGCAATTTAAATTGTGTAACATACCAGTTTATAAAAGTCACCTCGGGGAGTTTTGTATGGTCTCAAAATAATATTTTTCACTTTTCACTTTCACGTGCATTTACCCTCCTAGACGCTAGATGGCTCTGTAGATTTCCCTAACAACTTTCAACTCGGAAGTTGCCCTTATCTTACACGCAAATGACTACCGTCAACATGCCTTCACAACCAACACATGTGTAGCATGCTTGAAAGAGATGAATGTACTCTTTCTGTGATGTTTATGATCATTTAAATAATAAGAAATATAGGGAACAACTACCAACATGAAGTTTGCTTACAGGGTAAGTGATACTTTATATCACTTAGTAGAGTTTATCTGCTTGCTAGCTTTTTAGCTAGCTAGTTAGCTAATCTTTCTAATTTCTGCCTCTAGTTTTCCAATTTGTTGGGAGCTGTGTATCGTCATGGGAATCTGAGTTTCTCCAAGGATGGCAACTCTGTGATAAGTCCGGTGGGAAACCGCATCTCTGTCTTTGATCTAAAAAAGTAAGATGGCATCTGATTACAGGATTCCTGGTATCTGATCACTAGCTACATTTAATAGCTAGCTAGATTCCTTTACAACACTGTGTTGATTAAAATACATTTTTAACTTATTGCATTTGGAGAACAGACTGACTGATCATTTTCTCTTTCTAACAGCAACAAGTCAGAGACACTGCCAGTGTCCACTGCCAAGAACATCACCTGTGTCGGCCTCTCCCCTGATGGGAACCTGGCTATACTGGTGGATGAAGATGGAGCAGCGTTGCTGGTCAGCCTGATCACAAGAGCTGTTCTGCATCACTTCCACTTCCACAAACCTGTGGCCAGTATCCGCTTCTCTCCTGATGGCAGGTCAGTCCCTCACACATCATGACACACACACACTGCATTGCTATATCATTACATCAACTGATGTAGCCTAATGTCTGTTGTTGTGACTCTTTCCCGGTGCTCAGGAAGTTTGTGGTAACCAAGGAGAATGTAGCGCTTATGTATCATGCTCCCGGGAGGAACCGGGAGTTCAATGCCTTTGTCTTGGACAAGAGCTACTATGGACCCTACGATGAGACCACCTGCATCGACTGGACCGACGACTCCAAGTGAGTCACTGGCCCACCTAGAACATTTATACAATGTGTTGTTCGTTATGGTCTGTTTCATGTCACCTGGCAATGAAAAACCAGCAAACACTGCCGACCCCTATCATTGGAGTTTAGCATCCCCAGTATACAGTTTTGTCTTGTGACCCTTCATTATATAATAGTAGTAGTAGTAGTAGAGAGAGAACCCCTGCCTTAACTCTGTTTCCCCCATGCAGGTGCTTCGTGGTGGGCAGCAAAGACATGTCTACCTGGGTGTTTGGAGCCGAGCGCTGGTCCAACCTCATCTACTACTCTCTGGGGGGACACAAGGACATCATGGTGGGCTGCTTCTTCGAGAAGGACAGTTTAGATGTGAGTGTTCTCTCTCTGTTTCCCGCTCAGCCCTTCTCTGCGTCCAACATGTTCTGGGTTTCTCTATGTGCCCTGTGTGCGTTTGCAGATTGGACCTTGCATGTGGTTGTGCATCATTTATAGTATTTGAGTTAAAGGGATACTTAAGGATTTTGGTAATGATGCCATTTATCTACTTCCCCAGAGTCAGATTAACTAGTGGAGACCATTTTTATGTCTCTGTGTCCAGTATGAAGGACGTTAGAGGTAGGTTTGCGAGCCAATGCTAACTAGCGTTAGCACAATGACTGGAAGTCTATGGGTATCTGCTAGCATGCCAAAACCCAGAAGTATCCCTTTAGGTGTATGTACATGTTTCCATACTGACCTGCTGAATATGTGTGTGTTCCAGTTGTACACAGTGAGCCAGGACGGGACGCTGTGTGTGTGGGAGAGTGATACCGAGCTGGACGGGCTGGTTCTGAGGAAGACAAAGCTACCAGCGGAGAGAGGAGATGAGGAGGAGGGAGGAGAAGGAGAGGAGGAAGAGCCCAGAGGAGAGGTGATCAGAGGGAAAGGAGAAGGACCCAAAGAGAAGGAGGGGACCAAGAACGTCAGATACAAACAGAGGAGCAAGTATGTCATCTCACATATATGTTGAAGTATCTGTGGTACAGCATCAGACTGCCTAGAAACAAGGTTTACCTGGCCATGAGTCTAACCAACTCTAACCAAGAGATTTACAAATAAAGATTGATTTGTTTTGGGGCCAACTGAGTGTTACCAATGTGAGGTTGGTTTCTGATTGGACACTGCCTGTTGTGTTTGTCTCCACCAGACACTTCTTCAACAAGGAGGGGGACTTCAACAACCTGACGGCTGCAGCGTTCCACAAGCCCACACACATCCTGGTGACTGGGTTCGCCTCGGGGATCTTCCATCTCCACGAACTGCCCGAGTTCAACCTCATCCACTCCCTAAGGTCAGGGTTCACACACACACACACACACACACTAACTCCTCAACTGTTGAACCACTCAATGACCAGTTTCATTCAGGCCCCTAGCCTGCAGTTCTTGCTGGTGGGTGTCATTCATCATAAGTTGTTAGGACAATTAGGTTTTGTTGTACTAGTATTATTGGCTAGTAGCAGTAACTGAGCCTGTATGTTTTCATGTGTTCTCTCAGTATCTCAGACCAGAGGATTGCCACAGTGTCCATGAACAGCTCTGGTGACTGGATAGGCTTTGGCTGCTCAGGTATGGTCTCATGGTGTCTCAATTAACATACCCAAATACCACATCCAAGCTTGCAATGTTTAACAAAGGAACAAACTATAATCATTACCCGTGTGACATGTTGCCTTGTGTGTGTTGTCCAGGTCTGGGCCAGCTGCTGGTGTGGGAGTGGCAGAGTGAATCCTACGTGTTCAAACAGCAGGGACACTTCAACAACATGGCCGCCCTGGCTTACTCCCCCGACGGACAGTACATCGCTACAGGAGGGGATGATGGGAAAGTGAGTTCGTATACATTTTTCTCCATGGCCCGGTAGCTGCTGTGTCTCAGTTGTTCTGTTGTGCCAAACCACGTGTTGGCTGAGTGATACAACGTTTTTGGAATACCGAGGTCAGGAAAATGGTGAACCTGGCCGTGACCCCATTACCTGCAGGTGTCTCAGGGGGAGTTGGGATATGCAAGAAACACTTGTACAAGTGTGTAACACGACAAATATAAGCACCCCCCAAATTATTGTATTATTAGGTAACAACAGCAGGATTTTCCGGTGTTTTCAAGCAGGCATGTGAATGCTGACGGCGTTCTGTGTTTCAGGTGAAAGTGTGGAACACGACCAGCGGCCTGTGCTTCGTCACGTTCACAGAACACACCAGCTCTGTCACTAACGTCACCTTCACCTCCAGAGGCTTTGTCATCGTCAGCGCCTCCCTGGATGGAACGGTCCGAGCCTTCGACCTGCACAGGTAAGAGAACACACCTGGTGAAGGTAGCTTCACAACACACAACACACCAACACACCTACACACCACAACACACCTACACACCACAACACACCTACACACCACTACACACCTAATAATAATAATAATAATATGCCATTTAGCAGACGCTTTTATCCAAAGCGACTTACAGTCATTCAGTGCATACATTTTTGTGTATGGGTGGTCCCGGGGATCGAACCCACTACCTTGGCGTTACAAGCGCCGTGCTCTACCAGCTGAGCTACAGAGGACTACACACACCTACACACCACAACACACCTACACACCACAACACACCTACACACCACAACACACCTACACACCACAACACACCTACACACCACAAACCTGTTGAAGACAGACATGCACAATACTCACCTGTCCAGTTAAGACAGCAACAAACTAGGCATGCAACATTGTAGAAACCTTCCCAGAAACATGTTTTCCCTTTCAATCACATGCACTTGGAATGTTTCATAGAGAAACAGACTCTATGGTAAATGAGTGGAGCATACTGATAGTTGATTGTCTGTAACTGCTGCATCTCTCCAGGTACCGTAACTTCCGGACGTTCACGTCTCCGCGGCCGGCCCAGTTCTCGTCTCTGGCGGTGGACCCGAGCGGGGACCTGGTGAGCGCTGGTGCCCAGGACTCCTTCGAGGTCTTCATCTGGTCCATGCAGACGGGACGCCTGCTAGAGGTCCTGGGGGGCCACGAGGGCCCGGTGAGCTGTCTGTGCTTCAGCCCGGTGCAGTCCATTCTGGCCAGTGCATCATGGGACAAAACGGTCCGCCTCTGGGACATGATGGACAGCTGGCAGACCAAAGAGACGCTCCGTCTCACCTCTGACGGTAAGCCCCGCCTCAGTCTCCGCTCAGTCCCTTCCACAGCTCTCTGACTGGCGGTCATGTTAATGGGATAGTTTCCTGCTAAATTAGCATTTTTTCATCATTTTCTTAATCCAGAGTTGTTAGTTGTTTATAGACAGACACTTAGTAGTAGGGGAAACACTGAATGAATGTCTCTCTCCGATTGGTTGTCCAGGACTGGCAGTGTCGTACCGACCGGATGGTCAGGAGCTGGCCGTAGCCACGCTGGACGGAGAGATCTCCTTCTGGAACCCCCAGTCAGCCAATCAGACGGGCTCGGTCAGCGGACGCCACGACCTGGAGATGGGACGCAAGGAGACCGACAAGATCACCGCCAAACAGTCCGCCAAGGGCAAGTGAGTGGAATAATGTGTGTGTGTTTCTGCCAGTGTTCTGGTTATTTGACCAACTGTTAATTTCCCTATCAGCGTCTTAGCAATTACCTCACAAGTTTCCCTTCAGGCATTAAGTGTGGCCACCCGTACTGTGTATTCCAGGTCCTTCACGTCGCTGTGCTACTCTGCAGACGGGGAGTCCATCCTGGCTGGAGGCCAGTCCAAGTTTGTCTGCATCTACAACATCAGAGAACAGATCCTCATGAAGAAGTTTGAGATCTCGTGCAACCTGTCCCTTGATGCCATGGAGGTACAGAGCTGACCACAGGTTCACCTACAAAGCATTGGTCTATCAGTCCATATGGACTTCTGAATGAGCAGACCTTCATAGTATAAATACTGTGCTAGTAGAATGGCGGCTAGCACTCTTCTAGTCAGATGTGTTGCGTGAGATTGATCTTGTGTGTGTTCTGGCTCCTTCAGGAGTTCTTGGACCGGAGGAAAATGACGGAGTTTGGGAGTCTGGCGCTGGTGGATGAGGGGGTGGGCGATGGTGACGGGGTAGAGCTCAGTCTGCCCGGGGTTAGGAAAGGAGACATGAGCTCTCGCCATTTCAAGCCTGAAATCAGAGTGAGCTCTCTCCGCTTCTCTCCTACTGGTTAGTATCAGGATTACAAGTGTCTTATCTGAGCTTGTTCTTCTGAAGAGTCCACCTGGTGCATCGTTCTGTTCCACGGCTATGCCATGTCAAATGTTAACGCTTTTCTCTTCTCTCTTCCCCTTCCCTCCCTCTCTTCTCTATTTCACCTCCCTCTCTTCTATATTTCCCCTCCCTCCCTTCTCTCTTTCCCCTCCCTCCCTCCCTCCCTCCCTCCCTCCCTCCCTCCCTCCCTCCCTTCTCTCTTTCCCCTCCCTCCCTCCCTTCTCTCTTTCCCCTCCCTCCCTCCCTCCCTTCTCTCTTTCCCCCCCTCCCTCCCTCCCTCCCTTCTCTATTTCCCCTCCCTCCCTCCCTTCTCTCTTTCCCCTCCCTCCCTTCTCTCTTTCCCCTCCCCCCCTCCCTTCTCTTTCCCCTCCCTCCCTCTCTTCTCTCTTTCCCCTCCCTCCCTCTCTTCTCTCTTTCCCCTCCCTCCCTCTCTTCTCTCTTTCCCCTCCCTCCCTCTCTTCTCTCTTTCCCCTCCCTCTCTTCTGTCTTTCCCCTCCCTCCCTCTCTTCTCTCTTTCCCCTCCCTCCCTCTCTTCTCTCTCCTCCCTCTCTTCTCTCTTTCCCCTCCCAGGTCGTAGCTGGGCTGCTACCTCCACGGAGGGCCTGCTGACCTACTCTCTGGACGGGGCGCTGGTGTTTGACCCCTACGACCTTGACCTGGACGTGACCCCCGTCAGCGTCCGCCGCCAGCTGCGCCAGGCCGAGTGGGCAGCTGCCATCGTGCTGGCGTTCCGCCTCAACGAGACCGCCCTCACACAGGAAGTCCTGGAGGCCGTGCCACACCACCAGAGTGAGTGCTCATGGGTATTTCTAGTTCTGTGAAGGTGTCATGTGACTTTCATTTCTGGTCAAAAGTGCTGCGATCTGTACTTGTTTGTAAAAATGAGAGGTTGGGTCTTGGCGGATGTAAGAGTTAGTTTTTTGTAACCAAAGACCAGTAGATTATCATGGTCGTAGTCACACACGATCAGTATGTCCTCAGCGTCTGTGTGTACTTCACGTGTGTGTGTGTGTGTGTGTGTGTGTGTGTTAGTCGCGGTGGTGTGCGGCTCCCTGCCTGACGTGTACGTAGAGAAACTGCTAGGCTTCATAGCATCAGCCCTGGAGCGGTGTGGTCACCTGCAGTTCTACCTGAGCTGGGCCCAGTCTCTCCTCACGCAGCATGGACAGAAACTCAAAACCAGGTGGGTACAAACACACCAATAACCATAGCATAGAAATAACAGGCTTATCTTCCTTATCAAAACCAGTTCAACATTTACTGAGAGGAGAAATGACATCTTGTAGAGTTATTTAGAGAAAGTGCCCACAAAGTATTGTGAAGCCACAGCAGAGGGCAGAATGCTAAATACTGTTTTGTGGTGAACAGATCTGGGGCTATTCTACCCACCATTCAGTCTCTGCAGAAGAGCATTCAAAGGCACTTTGAGGATCTCTCAAAACTGTAAGTCCAAATATATTACACATCATCTCCTATTCTTTTAAACTGTTTTTTCTCTGTCTCGGTACAGACTGTTCCAGATCTGTGTGTACCTGTAACACAGGGTGGAATGTGGTGGTGTTCATTTGTCTGTGTCCTGTGCAGTTGTGACTGGAACATGTACACCATCCGCTACGCGCTCGCCCTGTCGAAGCAGAGGGGTGTGAAGAGGACGGCGGGGGGCGCTCTCTGTGACGAGGGGGTCAGCGAGGACTCTGAGGTGATGAGCGAGGCCTCTCTGGAGGAGGAGACAGACATGCTCATGTAGGATGCTGCTACAACCTCTTGAGTGGTCTACTTCCCTACGTCCACTCTGACCTGAATATAGGGCCAGGAAAACCATTGAGTGGTATGAAGGAGACCCACTGCAGTTCTTCATCTAACCACTGATAAAGGAATGGAGACAAGGAGAGGAAGCCACTCAAGAGTACGGTGATGCAGCTTCAACAAGGTTCTCTTCCAATATCCACACTAGCGTACCACTTAGAATGAAGCAATGTATTGGGCATGCATTCTAAGTACTGTAGTATGCTAGGATGGATATTGGAATGTAGCCCAAGTGACACTGACGTCATCACACAGGGCTTCTCCCAGTGCCTTCTGGGAAATCAAGATGGCCGCCAACAGGCCAAAGGAGAGGATAGTGGTGAAGGACTGTAGCAGACCACATCAAAGGATTAACTTGCGCTCTGTGCCAGTTTATTTAGTACACCTTACCTTGAGTGTCTTATTCAAAACAAAGTCAATGCAAACGTGTTTATTTTTTTGTAGTAAACTGTTTGAAAAATGACTGGTGATTAATAGTTTTGTGTTAAGTTAGTGATGGTTAAGTATCGTGATATAATTTGATTCCAAGTATCAATTCTATATTTGTCATCCTGTAGCTTGTCACTCAACATTGTAATTCTGATACTAAAATGTAGGTTGAAATAAAGAACAATGCATTTTATTTATTTTTATTCAAATGCCAGAGCACTTTTTATGTTAATTCAAAATCATCAGCAGTATTAGAAGTTCAAAATGAATGTCATTTTCCTAACCCTGATATGCAGGTCTGTACAGGCTGACATTTGGACAACTGGTCTTTAATCTCACACATATACACATGAGAAATATACATATCCACAGTATAGGGTATAGCTACATAATCATACTTGATGACAATAGTAACCAAAGACCTCAATTGATCCTCGAGTGGCTTGAAAGTTCCCTTGAACAATACTGGTCTCCATTTTACTTCATATTAAAAGGGTAAGAATGTAAAGTACTTGCAAATATATTAAAAGACTCGAGACACCGTAGTCAGAAGCAAAAATTGTGCTGCCTTGTTGGATTCAATCCATATTGCGGAAGATCCGCGTTAAAATGTAAAGGTAATTTGCGATTGAGCTAACCCGTGAATGCAGTCTCCGCGAACATTGCCTTTAAATTTTAATCGAGCTATAACGCGGATCTTCCGCGATACAGATTGAATCCAGACCTTAATGTCTGATGTTTTCCAACCCGAAACCTTTCATATCAGTTTCACTTCATGTGTTTGCATGTTTGAAACACTTATTCTGGACAACGCATTCAAAGGCATCCATTGGCCAAATTTACAGTAGTATTCCACCGTTGCCATAGAGGCGGTCACTTCTACCGTTGCCATAGAGACGGTCACTTCTTTTTAGTCCATGAAATCATAGATAAACAATGGGTCCCTTACTCAGGCTGATTCCCAAATGGGTCCTGGTCAAAAGTAATACTCTACATCGGGAATAGGGTACCATATGGGACAAAAGTTAAGTTGCCCCAGAGCACTGATCTAGGATCAGCTTACCTTACCCCAGTCCTCCATGGGGGGAACATTACCAACCCCAGATCAGTGCATAGGGGCAACTACATCTTTAACCATCAGTCTGTCTATATACATGGCAACTTATAAAAGTAACCAACACATTTTCTTACACAATTTGTACAGCGAGATACTTAAGACTAGTCCTTTACAATAACCCATGCAAGAGAAGGCATTACCATTTCTTGGGGCCACAAGATTCAAGTTCTGCTCTCCAACCCGAACGGTCTCAGCAGGCAGTGTGTTCAACCAAACAGGGTTATAAAAGGTTTATCTCTTAGGCCATTTACATACTAGGAAAACCCAGAACTAAATCTATAAAGTGCTCCAAAATCCCGCATTGCAGTTGATTGTGAGGGCCCTTCCCAACATTAGGCTACATTTCCAAGATAACGTTGAAAGAACTCGTTCAAGCACAACAGTGAAGTGAGGGAGGTGTGAGATTGACAGGAGGGCAGGCCAATGTTAGAATTGACAGATTGTTTTTGGATTAGATTAGGAAGAATTTGGTGTTCCGTGAATAGCACTATATTAGTGAATGTCCTTAGATAAACTGATCGTTGACAAAAAGAAGGAACCAAAAATGACATGGAAAGACATTGCATACACAATCCATCCCATATTCACCACCCACAGTCAGACAGTACACCCCCCATTCACTCAGTCACACAGGAAGAGCAGTGTCAGTTAGGATCTGGAGAAGAACAACATCATTCCTAAACACCAGATTTATTCATACTGGGTCCATTCCACACTACAGTTCCCATCAGCCCCTGGGCTCCAGGTCAACAGTTGGATTGGAGCGTTGACGATGTTTGTGTTTGGCCATTCAACCAAAGGAACGGGGAGGCGGTGGTCCGGTAAAACTGGAGAATAGCAGGATGTGTCCTTTCCTGGACCCGCCCCTTCTTCTCATCCACCGCAATGCATCATGGGCCACAGTCTACTTGTGGCCTGGTTGTGGGGAGGGTAAAAACATAAAACAGAGAAAGAGTGTTATACCACCAAGCCACATGAGGGGCTGTTTTGCTATGAATGCCAAAGTTTGAAACTACAGGGTATGAGGGTAATGTCATGCAATTGATGCAAGAAAGCAACCTGGTAGTTTCGCCAAGTCTTGGAAGGAAGAGCTAGCAGGTGCTATGGTGTTACTGCAGGAAAGACTATCAGGCAATGCATGTGATTGTTGCAGTAGGAGCAGGTTGGGAGAGCTAGCTAGTCTGTCTAACTGTGTTAGGACAAGAGTTAGACAGAGCACAGGATACAGATCAACCACACACACACACACTTCAAACAGGCCACTTTATCCCCCAGATCAACCACACACACAAACACTTCAAACATACCACTTTATCCCCCAGATCAACCACACACACAAACACTTCAAACATACCACTTTATCCCCCAGATCAACCACACACACAAACACTTCAAACAAGCCACTTTATCCCCCAGATCAACCACACACACTTCAAACAGGCCACTTTATCCCCCAGATCAACCACACACACTTCAAACAGGCCACTTTATCCCCCAGATCAACCACACACACTTCAAACAGGCCACTTTATCCCCCAGATCAACCACACACACTTCAAACAGGCCACTTTATCCCCCAGATCAACCACACACACTTCAAACAGGCCACTTTATCCCCCAGATCAACCACACACACACTTCCAACAAGCCACTTTATCCCCCAGATCAACCACACACACAAACACTTCAAACAAGCCACTTTATCCCCCAGATCAACCACACACAGAAACACTTCAAACAAGCCGCTTTATCCCCCAGATCAACTAAAAGCTAGTCTGTATGATACATGGTAGGTAGTAGGTACTAGCCTATCCTTAAAACTCAACTCAAAAACACAATACTGACACTAGCAATTCCCTCTCTCTCACACACACACACACACACACCCCTATCATGATGTTCACACAGATTCATTCATCCTTGCTCATACAAAGTACATCTCTTACAAACACACTTCCTCTCAGCACATCCACACTAAAGCGGACACTGACCTGCGATGTATTTTGCTCCAATTAACATTAACATGCTACCCAGAATGTAAAAGCCCAGTGGGACACTACTGAAGATACTAGTTTCACCTGGACGATGTCCAAACCCAGGTCCAATTCAAGCAAGACAGAGGAGAGAGAAACACAGTGGGACACAGAATTACCACCTCTGGGTCCAGCTTAACTAGCCTGGTCCAAGATCTGTTTGTTTGTGCTGTCTTGCCAACTCCTATGGTCATTGGGGTGACGATGACCACAAGAGTTGGCAAGACAGCAAAAACAGGCCTGGGACCAGGCTACAGCTCAACAACAATGTTGGCACTAGATTACAATGACTTTGACTTTTTCCTTCAGCTTAGAAGTTGACTGTGTTTTTAGGAATTGGAACAGCCACCCAGTCTGTCATTGTATTCATTAGGGGTGTCACTGTTCAGTCAGTCTTACTGTCCCTTGTTTTAATTACACACTTTGCTATTATGGACCAGCCTACATTAAACCGGTCAGTATTAAAGTGGAGAACAGTTCCTACCATTTCCATTAGAGATGGGTTCAGTGGTTTCCCAGTTCATGGCTCTCTGTACGGCCTTCTTCCAGCGAGCATATCGAAACTCACTCTCTACAGAGCACAATAGAGAGAGAGAGGGAGAGAGAAGGAGAGAGGGAGAGAGGAGAGAGGGAGAGAGAAATACAGGGGGATAGAGAAGGAGAGAGGGAGAGAGAAGGAGAGAGGAATACAAGGGGAGAGAAAGCAAGACAGAAATAAATACATCATCCCATTCATTTACATGGAAACAACAGCAAACATTTTGCAGAGTTGTTTGCTGGGTTCATTATATTGTCCTTACCATAGGCTCCCTGACCTCCAGGGTTCATAGAGAGACAGAGAGACAGACATACAGATATATTTACCTATGTCTGTGTTCAAACAAATATGAACTGCTAGCAATGAGATCAGGTAACAGTGCTTTACATGTCCCTTACCTCAAGGGTTGATAGAGAGACAGACAAATATTTTTGACCTACAGTACTTGTCAAACGTTTGGACACACCTACTCATTCAAGGGGTTTTCTTTCTTTTTACTATGTTCTACATTGTAGAATAATAGTGAAGACAACAAAACTATGAAATAGCACATATGGAATCATGTAGTAACCAAAAAAGTGTTAAACAAATCAAACTATATTTTAGATTCTTCAAAGTAGCCACCCTTTGCCTTGATGACAGCTTTGCACACTCTTGGCATTCACTCAACCAGCTTCATGAGGTAGTCACCTGGAATGCATTTCAATTAACAGGTGTGCCTTCTTAAAAGTTAATTTGTGAAATGTATTTCCTTCTTAATGCGTTTCAGCCAATCAGTTGTGTTGTGACAAGGTAGGGGGGGTATACAGAAGATAGCCCTATTTGGTAAAAGACCAAGTCCATATTATGGCAAGAACAGCTCAAATAAGCAAAGAGAAACGACAGTCCATCATTACTTTAAGACATGAAGGTCAGTCAATACAGAAAATGTCAAGAACTTTGAAAGTTTCTTCAAGTGCAGTGTCCAAACGTTTGACTGGTACTGTATGTCTGTGTTCAAACAAAAAGGAACTGCTAGCATTGAGATAAGGTAATAGTGCTTTACATGTCCCTTACCTTCAGAGTTGATAGAGACAAATACTTTTGACCTATGTCTGTGTTCAAACAAAAAGGAACTGCTAGCATTGAGATAAGGTAACAGTGCTTTACATGTCCCTTACCTTCAGGGTTGATTTGTGGCTCAAACTTCTCAGAGGTGACCTCACTGAGGTCCTCAGGACACAGGCTCCAGACACTGACCCCCTCTGCTGACCCCGCAGCCATGGCCGCACCCAGGGCAGTGGTCTCAGGCATGGAGGGCTTCACTACAAACAACACAATCTTCCTCATTGTCCTCATCACCATCATCGTGGACATTATCATAAACATAGTGTGTGAAAGAGAGAGAAAGAAAGAGAGAGCGAGAGAGAGACAGAGTGAGAGAGAGAGAGACAGAGCGAGAGAGACAGAGCGAGAGCGAGAGAGAGAGAGCGAGCGAGCGAGAGAGAGTGGGTCTCTTACCAACGGGGATGCAGAGTATATCAGCTTGCAGCTGCATCAGTAGTCTGTTGGAGGTCATGCCCCCGTCTACCTGGAGCTGGGTCAGAGGGATGCCACTGTCCTGGTTCATCGCATCCAGGATCTCTCGAGTCTGGAAACAGACAGCTTCCAACGCAGCGAAGGCCAGGTGACTCTTGTTAGTGAACTGAGTCAGACCACAGATTATCCTGTGTATGAGAGAGAGAGAGAAACTTTATTTTACACTTCTTGACTTACCGTTCCTTCTTTACCAAATGTAAGAGACAGAGAATGAGCTGATTTAAAGTAAAACTATGCTGAATTCAAGTTGTTCTAGTACTCACCCTCGTGCACTGGGCTCCCAGTAGGGGGCGTACAGACCAGAGAACGCCGGGACAAAGTAACAACCGTAAGACGTGCCCACTGAAGCCGCCAGTTTCTCTGAGGATGGAGAAACCAAAGAGATAAATAGAGAAGAGAGAGAGAGAGAGGTATGGAGAAGAGAAAGAGGTATGTAGAAGAGAGAGCGAGAGGTATGTAGAAGAGAGAGCGAGAGGTATGTAGAAGAGAGAGCGAGAGGTATGTAGAAGAGAGAGAGAGGTATGTAGAAGAGAGAGAGGTATGTAGAAGAGAGAGCAGTATGTAGAAGAGAGAGAGAGGTATGGAGAAGAGAGAGAGAGGTATGGAGAAGAGAGAGAGAGAGGTAAGGAGAAGAGAGCGAGGTATGGAGGAGAGAGCGAGGTATGGAGGAGAGGTGTTCTGGAACACACCCCTCTACTAGTGTTGTGAAGGACAGGACTTCCTCCTTACCCAGCTCTGTGGAAGTCTGAATGATCCCCAGGTTGTCCTTCAGCCAGCGAACCACAGCCCCCGCTATGGCCACCGAGCCCTGGAAACAACCAATCATAGATCAGTAGGGGAATAAAGGACCAATCAAGAAAAATAGAACTGACAACAACTTGACAGGATCAGACCAAGCAGGTCAGAAATGACTGCATAACAGTGCTGTACAAGTTGAATCCATGATCCATGGCTACCTCTAGTGCGTAGCAGGCAGGTTTGTCTCGACCCAGTTTGTACGCCACCGTGGTTAGTAGGCCATGGTCCGACATGACAGGCTGCAAGAGATCGAAGAGATAACAGTTAAAGCAATTAAACAGATAAGCTAAAACGGAAATTTCAAGAGACAGGCAAATGTTAAGAAATGCCTGTCTAGGCTGGGTGATGTCACAGAGGAATGTTCCACATCTTTAAAAAAATTAAATAATAAGGGAACAAAATCACCTTGGCTCCAGTGTTTCTGAGTAGAAAGCAGCCAGTTCCATATCTGAAAGATAGTCACTGATGTTTGAATATCTCAAAATTATCTTACAGTACAGTGGTTTGTGAAAGTATTCACCCCCCCCCCCCCCTTGGCATTTTTCCTATTTTGTTGCCTTACAACCTGGAATTAAAATATATTTTGGGGGGGTTTGTATCATTTGATTTACACAACATGCCTACCACTTTGAAGATGCAAAATGTTTTTTATTGTGAAAAACAAGAAATAAGACAAAAAAACATAAAACTTGAGCGTGCATAACTATTCACCCCCCCAAAGTCAATACTTTGTAGAGCCACCTTTTGCAGCAATTACAGCTGCAAGTCTCTTGGGGTATGTCTCTATAAGCTTGGCACATCTAGTCACTGGGATTTTTGCCCATTCTTCAAGTCAAAACTGCTCCAGCTCCAGTTGGATGGGTTCCGCTGGTGTACAGCAATCTTTAAGTCATACCACAGATTCTCAATTGGATTGAAGTCTGGGCTTTGACTAGGCCATTCAAATCAAATCAAATCAAATTTTATTGGTCACATGCGCCGAATACAACAGGTGCAGACATTACAGTGAAATGCTTACTTACAGCCCTTAACCAACAGTGCATTTATTTTAAACAAAAAAAGTAAGAATAAAACAACAACAAAAAAAGTGTTGAGAAAAAAAGAGCAGAAGTAAAATAAAGTGACAGTAGGGAGGCTATATATACAGGGGGGTACCGTTGCAGAGTCAATGTGCGGGGGCACCGGCTAGTTGAGGTAGTTGAGGTAATATGTACATGTGGGTAGAGTTAAAGTGACTATGCATAAATACTTAACAGAGTAGCAGCAGCGTAAAAAGGATGGGGTGGGGGGGCAGTGCAAATAGTCCGGGTAGCCATGATTAGCTGTTCAGGAGTCTTATGGCTTGGGGGTAGAAGCTGTTGAGAAGTCTTTTGGACCTAGACTTGGCACTCCGGTACCGCTTGCCGTGCGGTAGCAGAGAGAACAGTCTATGACTAGGGTGGCTGGAGTCTTTGACAATTTTGAGGGCCTTCCTCTGACACCGCCTGGTATAGAGGTCCTGGATGGCAGGAAGCTTTGCCCCAGTGATGTACTGGGCCGTACGCACTACCCTCTGTAGTGCCTTGCGGTCAGAGGCCAAGCAGTTGCCATACCAGGCGGTGATGCAACCAGTCAGGATGCTCTCGATGGTGCAGCTGTAGAATTTTTTGAGGATCTGAGGACCCATGCCAAATCTTTTTAGTCTCCTGAGGGGGAATAGGCTTTGTCGTGCCCTCTTCACGACTGTCTTGGTGTGTTTGGACCATGATAGTTCGTTGGTGATGTGGACACCAAGGAACTTGAAGCTCTCCACCTGTTCCACTACAGCCCCGTCGATGAGAATGGGGGCGTGATCAGTCCTCTTTTTTTTCCTGTAGTCCACAATCATCTCCTTTGTCTTGGTCACGTTGAGGGAGAGGTTGTTGTCCTGGCACCACACGGCCAGATCTCTGACCTCCTCCCTATAGGCTGTCTCATCGTTGTCATTCCAAGACATTTAAATGTTTCCCTTTAAACCACTCGAGTGTTGCTTTAGCAATATGTTTAGGGTCATTGTCCTGCTGGAAGGTGAACCTCCGTCCCAGTCTCAAATCTCTGGAAGACTGAAACAAGTTTCCCTCAAGAATTTCCCTGTATTTAGTGCCATCCATCATTCCTTCAATTCTGACCAGTTTCACAGTCCCTGCCGATGAAAAACATCCCCAGAGCATGTTGCTGCTACCACCATGCTTCACTGTGGGGATGGTGTTCTCGGGGTGATGAGGTGTTGGGTTTGCGCCAGACATAGCGTTTTACTTCATGCCAAAAAGCTCAATTTTAGTCTCATCTGACCAGAGTACCTTCTTCCATATGTTTGGGGAGTCTCCCACATGCCTTTTGGCGAACACCAAACGTGTTTGCTTATTTTTTTCTTTAAGCAATGGCTTTTTTCTGGCTACTCTTCCGTAAAGCCCAGCTCTGTGGAGTGTACGGCTTAAAGTGGTCTTATGGACAGATACTCCAATCTCCGCTGTGGAGCTTTGCAGCTCCTTCAGGGTTATCTTTGGTCTCTTTGTTGCCTCTGATTAATGCCCTCCTTGCCTGGACCATGAGATTTGGTGGGCGGCCCTCTCTTGGCAGGTTTGTTGTGGTGCCATATATAATAATAATAATAATGGATTTAATGGTGCTCCGTGGGATGTTCAACGTTTCGGATATTTTTTTTTATAACCCAACCCTGATCTGTACTTCTCCACAACTTTGTCCCTGACCTGTTTGGCGAGCTCCTTGGTCTTCCTGGTGCCGCTTGCTTGGTGATGACCCTTGCTTAGTGGTGTTGCAGACTCTGGGGCCTTTCAGAACAGGGGTATATATACTGAGATCATTAGAAACTTGCAATCCAACTAATTATGTGACTTCTGAAGGTAATTGGTTGCACCAGATCTTATTTAGGGGCTTCATAGCAAAGGGGGTGCATACATATGCACGCACCACTTTTCCGTTAATTATTTGTTCGAATTTTTTGAAACAAGTTTTTTTTTTCATTTCACTTCACCAATTTGGACTATTTTGTGTATGTCCATTACATGAAATCCAAATAAAAATCCATTTAAATTATAGGTTGTAATGCAACAAAATAGGAAAAACGCGAAGGGGGATGAATACTTTTGCAAGGCACTGTATCACCAGCTATGACAAACCTATGGAGAGAAGTCTTACGTGTTTTTGGCCTGCCCTTCCTTAAAGCACATCTGTCCAACAAGAGCAGCCGATTGGTCCCCAAGACACTGTAAACAAACAAAGACCCTTCAGATTGGTGGGAACAGGTGCCAATCACTTCTCATAACATCCAGAAATGTAATAAGGTGACCTTGAGTTGAGTAAGACAGGATGTTTCAAAACCTACCCCTGAGATGGGTATGCCACTAAGAGAGCCCGATTTCTGTCAAAGAAACAAAACATGTTAGCAATATGAAACAGCTTCACAGCTTTAATTCTGGCCAACTCCGTAACCACAAGACCCAGCAAAGCAAGACCCTTCACTGTATAAAACGCCATACCAGTTTGATGTTTCAAGCTGTCGTAGAAGTGTTGCTTGCGTACAGACAGACTGTAGAAGTGTTTTACTATACAGTATGGTGCTATAGCCAACAGCAAATTGCATCTTTTCTCAAACCACAGTCTAAAAAAAACATACATACATTCTCAATACAGCCAATCAAAGAGCATGAAGGAGACAGAGGAATGCAGTTGTCTTGGAGACAATCAAGTGGTTTAAGGCACACAAGTCAAATATCTTCACTCCCATTGAACTCAATATAACCCACAAATCACCAAAAGGGGCTAGGGATCGAAATGGAACTGAGCCGACCGAAATGGAACTGAGTAGAAGAGTGAAGAGATTTACCGAACAGCTTGTAGAAACACGTCAACAGGAAGAGGAGTAGCCAGACAGGAAGTAGACAGCAGCCCACTGAACACCTGGGCAAGGTGTGTGGCATTGCAATAAGGTGTAGGGCGTATGCCGGCATCATCCACAGTAGCGGAGCGGCGCGCATGCCACGACAGGAGCAGAGAAGGAAGCACACGCCCATCCTGTACAATTCCAAGCTTATCCAGGAGGGTTTTGGGAATGTCTGTATCTGTTTCAGTCTGACCTGACTACTCAAGATATGTTTTACAAATACACTACATGACCAGAAGTATGTGGACACCTGCTCATCGAGTATCTCATTCCAAAATGAAGGGCATTGATATGGAGTAGGTCCCCCCCTTTGCTGCTATAACAGCCTCCACTCTTCTGGGAAGGCTTTCCACTGGATGTTGGAACATTGCTATGGGGATTTGCTTCCATTCAGCCACAAGAACATTAGCGAGGTCGGGCACATCCCAAAGGTGTTCGATGGGGTTGAGGTCAGGGCTCTGTGCAGGCCAGTCAAGTTCTTCCACACCGATCTCGACAAACCATTTCTGTATGGATCTCGCTTTGTGCATGGGGGCATTGTCATGCTGAAACAGGAAAGGGCCTTCCCCAAACTGTTGCCACAAAGTTGGAAACACAGAATCGTCTAGAATGTCATTGTATGCTGTAGTGTTAAGATTTCCCTTCACTGGAACTAAGGAGCCTAGCCTGAACCATGAAAAACAGCCCTAGACCATTATTCCTCCTCCACCAAACTTTACAGTTGGTACTATGCATTGGGGCAGGTAGCGTTCTCCTGGCATCCGCCAAACCCAGATTCGTCCGTCGGACTGCTAGATGGTGAAGCGTGATTCATCACTCCAGAGAACGCGTTTCCACTGCTCCAGAGTCCAATGGGGGCGAGCTTTAAACTACTCCAGCCAACGCTTGGCATTGCGCATGGTGATCTTAGACTTGTGTGCGGCTGCTCGGCCGTGGAAACCCATTTCATGAAGCTCCCGACAAACAGTTATTGTGCTGACGTTACTTCCAGAGGCAGTTTGGAACTCGTAGTGAGTGTTGCAACCGAGGACAGACAATTTTTACGCGCTACGTGCTTCAGCACTCAGCAGTCCTGTTCTGTGAGCTTGTGTGGTCTACCACTTCGCGGCTGAGCCGTTGTTGCTCCTAGACGGTTCCTCTTCGCAATAACAGCACTTACAGTTGACCGGGGCAGCTCTAGCAGGGCAGAAATTAGATGAACTGACTTGTTGGAAAGGTGCCATCCTATGACGGTGCCACGTTGAAAGTCACTGATCTCTTCAGTACGGCCATTCTACTGCTAATGTTTGGCTATGGAGATAGCCGGATACACTAATTTGAAGGGGTGTCCACATACTTTTGTGTGTGTGTATATATATATATATATATATATATATATATATATATATATATATATATATATATATATATATATATATATATATATATATATATATATATATATATATATATATATATATATATAATATATAGTGTACCATGAAAATCTGTTTCATCTTTTTAAATGTTTAATATCCTATACAATGAAGGGGGAAAAAAATCTATATAGGTCAATTTTAGGGTGAGGCCTAACTCCCTGAAAATAGATATATCAGTCTCAAAGCCTTTAAAAGTCTTGCTCAACACATCTAACCATTGTCTTATCTCAATCAATGGCTTGGAAATGCACCTTTGGATGGTTCAGTCACTTTGACACAGAGAAGCAAGATGACTGGGGATCATGATCTGACATAGCGATAACAGTGATGAGGACGTCGATGAAGACCCCAATACTCACCAGGCTAGAACATATTTTCTATAGACAACAGGGGGGCACACAAAATAATGCTTGTGACAACACCTCAAACAAGTACAGACTAGGAAAAACAGACTAAATGCTCTCCGAATATGATGAATAAATGGTTATGACAGGATAGAAGCACACCTAAGCACAGATTCAGTTCCATAGTAACTATAAGCATGTTTAATAGACAGTGCAACACTTCATAATTCACCTTCCTCCCAACCCACAGACATTCAGACAAAGACAATGGGGACTTACCATTAAGCCGTAGATTTCTGAGGAACTCCTCACTTTTGGGAGAATCTCCATTGGAATATCAAAATATCTGAAAGAACGTGTCAAAACAGGAACAAGTGTAAACAGAAGATATGGTTTGTCTCACTGAATGGATATGTCCAGTATGCATGAGGGTGTACACAGTACGTATTAGATGTCCACCTACTTGCAGAGCTCTGGGTCCCATTCCAGGGTGTGGATGTTGAAGAGCATGGTCCTGCTGGCGTTGGTCACGTCTGTGCAGTGGACTCCCCCACTCTTTCCCCCTGTCAGACACTGTGGGGGGTAAACACAGAAACCTGTCAGACACTGTGGGGGGTAAACACAGAAACCTGTCAGACACTGTGGGGGGTAAACATAGAAACCTGTCAGACACTGTGGGGGGTAAACACAGAAACCTGTCAGACACTGTGGGGGGTAAACACAGAAACCTGTCAGACACTGTGGGGGGTAAACACAGAAACCTGTCAGACACTGTGGGGGACAAACACAGAAACCTGTCAGACACTGTGGGGGACAAACACAGAAACCTGTCAGACACTGTGGGGGGTAAACACAGAAACCTGTCAGACACTGTGGGGGGTAAACACAGAAACCTGTCAGACACTGTGGGGGGTAAACACAGAAACCTGTCAGACACTGTGGGAGACAAACACAGACACCTCTCAGACTTTGTGGGGGGCAAACACAGACACCTCTCAGACACTGTGGGGGGCAAACACAGACACCTCTCAGACACTGTGGGAGACAAACACAGACACCTCTCAGACACTGTGGGGGGCAAACACAGACACCTCTCAGACACTGTGGGGGGCAAACAGAGAAAATACTGGACACATAAGATTTCCTCAGAAACACAACAGAGGACAACTTGGCTTGGAGTATACAGACGGCCATTGTGGGCCTTTCCTATCCTTAACACTCACACACAGACATCATAAACCATATCTAAAGAGGTGTCTGCGTCTTACCCAGATAAGCCAGGAGTCGACGGTGCCAAACATGGCTCTGTGTGTCCGGACTGCCTCAGCGACCTCGTCCACATTATCCATCATCCAGCGAAGCTTCACAGCACTGAAGTACGTACTGATGGGGAGACCCGTCTTGTGCTGAGCAGAGAGGGGGGACCATTATGACATATACTTCAGAGAGGTGGAACTTTTTTTTTGTTTTTTTGTTTTACTTCAGATAGTTAGATAGTTTCTTTGACACATTTGTCTTTAACGTCCGGGTAAGCTGGGCCTGATGAAAACATGGTTATCTCCGGGTAAGCTGGGCCTGATGAAAACATGGTTATCTCCGGGTAAGCTGGGCCTGATGAAAACATGGTTATCTCCGGGTATGCTGGGCCTGATGAAAACATGGTTATCTCCAGGTAAGCTGGGCCTGATGAAAACATGGTTATATCCGGGTAAGCTGGGCCTGATGAAAACATGGTTATCTCCGGGTAAGCTGGGCCTGATGAAAACATGGTTATCTCCGGGTAAGCTGGGCCTGATGAAAACATGGTTATCTGCAGTCTGTGTTCCCCGGCATCTCACCTTCAAATGGTTCTTGTTTCTCCCAGGTGTCTTGTTGATCAGTCGCTCCACGGTCGACTGGGTCCGCAGGTCCAGCCACACTGCACACAACCAACACAACCTGTGTCTTTAAAATCCTTCCAGGCCTTAGATAACGGCTTTAGGTCATGAGGAAGGAGATGTGAACACAGGCACATATTCATAACTCACCGATAGCATTGTAGAGTGGCTCGCCTGTCTCTTTGTCCCAAACCAGCGTGGTCTCTCTCTGATTGGTCACTCCAATGGCTAGAAAGGTTCAAGTTTGATGAGTGAAAGTGACAGTCTGTAGTATGTTTTATGAGGAAGCGTTTGTGTGTGTGGGTGTGTTGTGTGTGTGGTGTGTGTCTTACCTTTGATGTTGGAGATGTCGATGTTGAGCTGGGTGAGTTTCTCACAGGTTCTCTCCATACACTCGTACACAGACTGCAGGATCTCTTTGGGATCCTCCTCCACCCACCTGATAAGAGGGTTAAAGGTCAGAGGTTAATAGATGTCAGAGGTTACAGGTCATCCAGTTTGAATGGAACTAATAGGGGATTTGTAGAGGCAACACAGCTGCATGTACTGACCCTTCCTTGGGGAAACTCTGGTTGATCTCAACCTGGTGGTGACTGAGGAGCTCGGCTGTTTTAGCATTGAACACCTGGGGATGAGACGAGAGAACAGGAGTGAACATCTGGACAAAAGTATCTCTGCTACCTAGACCGCAGAGTGGAACTGAAAAAGAACTCATGACGAATGTAAACACAGCTGAAAACAGGAGAGACGGACGAAGACGGGAGAGACGGACGAAGACGGGAGAGACGGACAAAGACGGGAGAGACGGACAAAGACGGGAGAGACGGACAAAGACGGGAGAGACGGACAAAGACGGGAGAGACGGACAAAGACGGGAGAGACGGACAAAGACGGGAGAGACGGACAAAGACGGGAGATACGGACAAAGACGGGAGAGACGGACAAAGACGGGAGAGGCGGGAGAGACGGACAAAGACGGGAGAGACGGACAAAGACGGGAGATACGGACAAAGACAGGAGAGACAGCACACAGAGTTATCATGTATCAGTTGTGGGAGAGTAGAGAAGAGGGGACAGCACTAAGGGAGACGAGAGAGACAGACAGGCAGACAGCTCCATTGCCCATCACAGTAGTATCCTCAACAGCAGATACCTCTCCAGGAAATGTGACAACAATAACACTGATAGCTCATTAACAAATCAAAGTGTCCTTGTTAGTCATTAGCTTTCACGGGTGGCTCCTCCCTATGATACACACACCCCTCCTTTCCTG
>NC_140022.1:4573383-4786835 GCF_964263955.1 Coregonus lavaretus | reverse complement strand
AATGTGTGTGTGTGTGTGTGTGTGTGTGTGTGTGTGTGTGTGTGTGTGTGTGTGTGTGTGTGTGTGTGTGCGTGTGCGTATCAGATTGATCATCTGCAGAGCAGCCGTGAGTGTACAGATGGGCACACATTGCTCCTCTCCTCCCCTCCCTCCCCTCCTCTCCTCCTCTCCTCTCCTCCCCTCCCTCCCCTCCTCTACTCCTCTCCTCCCCTCCTTTAAGCACCATCCTCTCCTTTTGACATGGTAATGGCTCCAAATTGATGAAGACATTTCACTCATTCAGCGACAACTCTCTGACAAGCTACACAAACACTCCCCCTCCCATCAATCACCAGGCCCCTCCCCTCCGCCGGCTGCTCGTTGGCTGTGCTGGGCGGTTTAATCAGCTAATTGGCTCTCGCCCCGTCACCCCTAACGACCGGCGCACCGCTAGAGTATCTTGTCGTCTTCGTTGTCTAATCTACTTAAATTAACTCCTGATCCACCAATTAAACCTGCGCTCTCCACTACGGGTGTGTTGGCTTTTGTTCCAGCCCAGCTCTAACACATCTGTTTCAGAGAATCAACCAAACATGGTACTCTGGTCTATTATTAGGCTAAAACATGAGCTGCTCTCATGAGCTGTATGTTACATTTTTATTTTTAAAGAGCAAAATAGTTATACATGAAGGACCGGTGTTGGTGTTAGTGTGTGAGCGACATGGCTATATGTGTGTGTGTGTGTGTTTGTGTGTGAGTCAGTGGAGGCTGCTGAGGGGAGGACGGCTCATAATAATGTCTGGAATGGAGTCAATGGAATGGTATCAACCACATCAAACACGTGGTTTCCAGGTGTTTGATACCATTCCATTGACTCCATTCCAGCCATTATTATGAGCCGTCCTCCCCTCAGCAGCCTCCACTGGTGTGAGTGCATGCATAACTATGCTATGTGTGTGTGTCTTTGCTCTTGTCCCGTTTGCCCGTTTATGCCACTTTCCTGCATCCATCAGCACATTCCCATCCAGCTGGTGAAAGAGTTGTGATGCTTTTAAAAGCATCAATAACACCCCACCTGTTCTGACCCGGTGGCCAATAAAAAATAATCCCCCCCTCCTCACCTAACTACCCCAAAAAATAGGTTTTGTTGAGGTACACTCTCATCTGATCACTTGGCAGAACAACCCTGGGGCCTAAATAAAGAATGAATGAATAAAAATAAATGTCTCCGGGCCAACGTGTTGCTCTCACCGTTGCAGATGAAATGACCTGAAAAGCTGTTACAAATAAATATAATCAATGCAATCAGCTAACTGACATAGGGAATCTCATGCCAGGGAGTAAAATGCCCAGCAGGGATCTCTCAATCTCTCTCCTGCTAATTGCTCCCAGGGGTGACGTTAGCGCGTAGCATTTTGTACACTTAATTAGATTAGAGAGTGCTAGCGCTACTGCTACCGGCCAGGACAGGTTTCAGGGACCCGACCAGGAAAGAGAAGAGAGGGAGAGCGTTGGCCTTGGCGCGTCGCCAGTAATTAAGCCGATACCTTTCCTGATTACGCCAATCCCCCTTAATGAACTCATTATGCATTTTAACCCAAACACTTCCCGGAATTAATGAGCATGCAAAAAGCCGGCTCTTAAAAAAGCTCCCCTGGCTGCCATAAGTGGAACTCATAACTCAGACACTCAATGGGCTGGACATAATGTCCATATGTGTTTGTTTCCTACTCTCCTCTCTCAGGGCAACAGAGCCAATTTAAACGTCTTTGAGAGTAGGACCCTGTCCAGTGTCCAGAAACAATTTGGTCCAATCTTTCATAGGGCCGTTATGGGATCAGGCTTTTGCTCCAGACAAAGAAGAAACACACCTGATGGGACTGATGGAACTAAAAACAAACAAGAGATAACTATTGTAAAATGTATTGTGTCCGTAAAATGTCTAAGTGTTGTTGTCCATTAGTTTACTCCAATTAGGGGAAGGGTGGTAGGGTTAGGGGAAAATAATAAATGAACATATATTTTAAATGATATACAGTGCTTTCGAAAAGTATTCAGACCCCTTGACTTTTTCCACATTTTGTAACGTTACAGCCTTATTCTAAAATTGATTAAATAAATACAAAATCCTCAGCAATCTACACACAATACCCCATAATGACAAAGCAAAAACTGGTTTTTAGAATTTACTGTATATATTTAAAGTTAAACTAATAAATATATTTATAAAAAATATATATTGAGGATTGGAAATGATGCAGACAATTATATTGATAGAAGCCACAATCTATTTGCAATATTAAAGCTGATTAAAGCCCCCCCAAACCCCACAACTGATTAAACTAATAAAGTCTAGATTGAAGACTATGATTCGTTGATTAGTTATATCAGGTGTGTTACTGCTTTGGCTGGAGAAAGAGTCTGCTGCATACACATCAGAACTTTAAAGATAAGATGGATATCCTGGCCATATTGCCTACACACCCAATGTACTGGTGTAGAGGTTTGGGAGACTGTTTATCTGACACACACTCAACTAGCCTAAGCAGGTAGTGATGAAGTGATGATGATTTAGAGAGACCTGGGAACAGTGCAGGGTGGGAGCAGTTCAGCACTGACCCATAATTCCCAGCTCATTAAATAATTCACTAATTGATTCATCACCAAATCAATAAAGCATCCAAATGGTTTATGGTGTGAGCGCCGCTCTGAGTACTGGGGGGGGTGGGGACTAATTACGGTATTGGTAATAGACCTTCACAATGAAACACAATCAAAGATAAAAACACATCTAGACAAGACTTACACCTGCACACAGACACAATCAAACAAAGCAACACACAACGACACACACACCCGTCCATGGCCTTCATGGACTCACAAAGGAAAAGAACAGGAAGTTGGGTGTTGAAATGGAAGCAGCATTGTGTTGACCTTGTGCTTGTATTGCATGACATCATCAGGCAGATGATGGTAAATATAAAGGTGCTGGACCAATGGGGGTCCCTCTCCTCTCTTCCTCAACCTGCTGGGCCAATGGGGGTCCCTCCCTCTCCTGCTCAACCTGCTGGGCCAATGGGAGTCCCTCCCTCTCCTCAACCCGTAAACACAGTCTGTGTGTAATGAATACGGTCCCAGGGGAGTCTGGACAATGGGTGGGCCGACCTCCTGTATGAAGGTGCACTTGGTTGGGGAAAACATTAATTAAAGTGTAATGAATTCCTCTAGTGTTAGTGTGTGTGTTTTCTTGTGTCAGTCGTTTCTGCCGTGGGTTTTGTGTGTGTGAGGTTTATGACTGTCTGAGATTGATTAGGACGAGGAGTGAGGTACGACGTCACTTTGACCCTAGTGACCCACAGGGCTGTAAATCTAGGCGCCTAAACAGTTCCTGATAATTGTTTCATACCTTGCCGTCCACACACACAGCCCATCCAAGACTGTGGCTGTGCACACACACTTAAAGCAATGTAAAGGGATGTGTAAACAGCTACCAGCTGAGGGTTATCTGGCCTGAGCTTCCAGCTGCACCTTCTGGTTCTCTCTGGTATCAGGCTGATCCTTGTTTCTTCACATATAATAATCCCAGTGTAAGTAACATTTAAACATCCAATCAAAACACTGGCCCTGCCCTTTTTTTCAACTGCAAGGGTAGGTATTGGCTAATGTAATGTTACCATGGAGCGTGGATGTGTTGGAGTAAAAAGAGAAAGGACCAATCAGAATCATTATCATTTTATTTCCTGGTTTCAGAGAGGTTTTGCATATGTTCACATATTGAGTGAGCCTTTCTCAGATCTACAGGTCTGGCTAAGCGAAGACAGACAACGTTTGAGACACCGGCAGACTCAGTCTGCTTTGACCAACTTGTAGGACATGGTCTCCCCCGTGTGGAATAAAAGCCACATGACAACCTCAAGACAGTCAGGCCTCTCATAATTCTAAAATGTTGGGAAAAGGGCCCTCTTATACATAACAAATTAAGTTATACCACAAATGTAAAAAAAATAAAAACTATAAAGCATTTAAACATCGATCTTATGAGAAACAAGCAAAGCCTTCAGTGTTGCTAAATTTGTATTTAAAGTATTATCCAATACCCTATTATTTTATCACAATATCTCAAATTCCAGGATTGTTCCATTTAAATCATCAATAATGCCTGCATTCCAACTTCATTAGCCTATTTACAAAATATTCATATAGCATATACATAGACAAATAAACAATGTATCCTTAAATAGATGCACATACAAAAATAATAATTTTTAAAAGCAACCATTAAAAGGTTCCTATCAAGCAACTGTAGTAAGAGTTAACTGAGAAAAACCTGCTGAGAGACTAAAAACAAGATTAACTGATCTTCCTATTGACACTCAAAACAGAATCATGTGAGGTAATGCAAAATACATACAGGCCTAAATGAGTGTCATAAATGGAAAATTGTTACAGTATAGCATTATGTGATGATAAAAAATAAATACAGTTATGATGGACTTGAAAGACATTCGGATGTGATAAGGATGAATCAAGCAGACGTGGGTTCAAAATACTATTTCAGGTATTTCAATTGCTTTTCAATACATTTCAAAACAAGTACTCAGATAACCTTTATTTGAAAAAACAAGTAGTTGAATATTGGAATGTATTTGAAAATACACTTTGAAAGTATTTGAAAATACTCATACACACTGACTCAAATACACTTCCATGCATTTAACCCAGGTATTTGAAAATACTTTCAAATACAATTTGGTCGACTATTTGGTTTTTACAAATAACCATTCAAATACTCAAATAAATAAATAAAATTTGGCCTGCGGATTTGAAAATACTCAAATATACAGAAAAAGTATTTGAACCCAGGTCTGGAATTAAGTTATTATAAAAATCCCTTTGAAGTTGATATCAGATATGGCTGAGTAAGTTTCCATGGCAACCATCTGTCTGGAATTTACCATAGGTCCTTTTCCTGGTCCGGTGCCCCCTTCAACTGTAGTGTCTGATGATATTTTAACCCATGGGGTTTCCTATTCACTAGCAGTCATAAAATGGCTCCACGCAATTCTCAATTTCCACAAGGGGTGCTGGATGTGGAGTTGACCAACACTGTGTAGGAGCATATTGTTGCACATGCATATGGAGGACAGTGAGGACTTGTGACATGCGTCTATGTGGTTTCAACTGCAGAATAGCGTGCGTGTGTGTGTGTGTTTGGGGTAGGATCCCCTGAGCTTCTAAGAGTAGAAGAAAACCGACAAAGTCAGGGTCGCCATCACAACAGTCCAGAGGTCATAAAGTTAATCACCCACAGATGGAGGAACTAGAGAGGAACCAGGCTTGCCAGGGTTCCCCGATCAGGAGCATCATACCATGTTGGTCTGGGTGTTGGGGCTGGAACACGTCATGTCCTGTATCTGGTCCAGGATCCAGTTGACGTCGGGTCTTTCCTGGGGGTTGGACACCATGATGGAGCTCAGCAGGTTCTGCAGGCCTTCAGAGTAACTGGAGGGGAACAACAAAACACCCATAAGACACTGAGAAACTACCAGAGTAACTAGAGAAAAATATATACTGAGAAACTACCAGAGTAACTAGAGAAAAATATATACTGAGAAACTACCAGAGTAACTGGAGAACAAATATATACTGAGAAACTACCAGAGTAACTGGAGAACAAATATATACTGAGAAACTACCAGAGTAACTAGAGAAAAATATATACTGAGAAACTACCAAAGTAACTGGAGAACAAATATATACTGAGAAACTACCAGAGTAACTGGAGAACAAATATATACTGAGAAACTACCAGAGTAACTAGAGAACAAATATATACTGAGAAACTACCAGAGTAACTAGAGAACAAATATATACTGAGAAACTACCTGAGTAACTGGAGAACAAATATATACTGAGAAACTACCAGAGTAACTGGAGAACAAATATATACTGAGAAACTACCAGAGTAACTAGAGAACAAATATATACTGAGAAACTACCAGAGTAACTAGAGAACAAATATATACTGAGAAACTACCAGAGTAACTAGAGAACAAATATATACTGAGAAACTACCTGAGTAACTGGAGAACAAATATATACTGAGAAACTACCAGAGTAACTGGAGAACAAATATATACTGAGAAACTACCAGAGTAACTAGAGAACAAATATATACTGAGAAACTACCAGAGTAACTAGAGAACAAATATATACTGAGAAACTACCAGAGTAACTGGAGAACAAATATATACTGAGAAACTACCAGAGTAACTAGAGAACAAATATATACTGAGAAACTACCAGAGTAACTAGAGAACAAATATATACTGAGAAACTACCTGAGTAACTGGAGAACAAATATATACTGAGAAACTACCAGAGTAACTAGAGAACAAATATATACTGAGAAACTACCAGAGTAACTAGAGAACAAATATATACTGAGAAACTACCAGAGTAACTGGAGAAAAAACACATACTATAAATTGTATAAATTCCATACAACCTAAAAAAGGCCAAGATGAAAAAATGCTTCAACCTATCCAATCCTTTTAGATCTGCAGGAGTGCCTAGGTGGTAGGTGCCGATTTGGAATCAATACATTCTAGTCTGCTAGCCTTGAAAGCTGAGAGGGTGATGGATTGAAGAGTAACTAGGGGGGGACTGGCTGACCTGTAGGGCTGAGGGATGGTGACTTGGGGTTAGGGTTGAGGCTAGGGTTAAGGTTGTGGTTAGGGTTTAGGTTGTGGTTGAGGATGAGGCTAGGGTTAAGGTTGTGGATGAGGGTTAGGGTTAAGGTTGAGCCTAGGGTTGTGGTTGAGCCTAGGGTTGTGGTTGAGCCTAGGGTTAGGGTTGTGGTTGAGCCTAGGGTTGTGGTTGAGCCTAGGGTTGTGGTTGAGCCTAGGGTTGTGGTTGAGCCTAGGGTTGTGGTTGAGCCTAGGGTTGTGGTTGAGCCTAGGGTTGTGGTTGTGGTTGAGGTTAGGGTTGTGGTTGAGCCTAGGGTTAGGGTTGTGGTTGAGCCTAGGGTTAGGGTTGTGGTTGAGCCTAGGGTTAGGGTTGTGGTTGAGCCTAGGGTTAGGGTTGTGGTTGAGCCTAGGGTTAGGGTTGTGGTTGAGCCTAGGGTTAGGGTTGTGGTTGAGCCTAGGGTTAGGGATGTGGTTGAGCCTAGGGGTAGGTTGAGGGTTAGGTTGTGGTTGAGACTAGGGTTAGGTTGTGGTTGAGACTAGGGTTAAGGTTGTGGTTGAGACTAGGGTTAGGTTGTGGTTGAGGCTAGGGGTAGGTTGTGGTTGAGGCTAGGGGTAGGTTGTGGTTGAGGCTAGGGGTAGGTTGTGGTTGAGGCTAGGGTTAATGTTGTGGTTGAGACTAGGGTTAATGTTGTGGTTGAGACTAGGGTTAATGTTGTGGTTGAGACTAGGGTTAATGTTGTGGTTGAGACTAGGGTTAATGTTGTGGTTGAGACTAGGGTTAAGGTTGTGGTTGAGACTAGGGTTAAGGTTGTGGTTGAGACTAGGGATAAGGTTGTGGTTGAGACTAGGGTTAAGGTTGTGGTTGAGACTAGGGTTAAGGTTGTGGTTGAGACTAGGGTTAAGGTTGTGGTTGAGGCTAGGGGTAGGTTGTGGTTGAGACTAGGGTTAAGGTTGTGGTTGAGACTAGGGTTAAGGTTGTGGTTGAGACTAGGGTTAAGGCTATGGTTGAGACTAGGGTTAAGGCTGTGGTTGAGACTAGGGTTAAGGTTGTGGTTGAGGCTAGGGGTAGGTTGTGGTTGAGGCTAGGGGTAGGTTGTGGTTGAGGCGAGGGGTAAGGTTGAACCGGGATGTGAACATGAAGCTAGGGTTAAGGGTAGAGTTAGGGTTAGATAGCCAGGGGAACTGACCTACAGGGTTGAGGGATAGTAACTTGGTTAAGGTTAGCTAGCCGGGGGGGACTGACCTGCAGGGTTGAGGGATAGTAACTGGGTTAGGGTTAGCTAGCCGGGGGGACTGACCTGCAGGGCTGAGGGATAGTAACAGGGTTCTGGACAGCGAGGGCCACACTGTCTCCCTTCTGGAACACCATGTCATAGGGCCCTTCCAGGAACATCATGCTGTACAGTACACAACCCAGAGACTGGAGAGAGAGAGCGAATACTGTCTCTACATGGTCAACAAACACCAGGCATGATGGAGACAGAGAGATACCAATCTAACTGGTACTCAACATGTTGACTTCATGGCTAGAGTCAAAACAGCATCGCACAATCCAATGGTAAAGACAATCTCTGTTATGACAAATTGGTCCATGTTATATCTCTTGTACAATACTGACAGTTTCCACAGACCAAAACTAAAGTGAGAAGGGGGTAGTACTGTAGTGTGCGTTACCCAGATGTCTGTGCGGTCATCGATGACGCAGTGGCTCTCCACGTTAAAGAGCTCTGGGGCACGGTACGATATAGTACACCTCTGAGCTGCCCAGTCCTGTACTGTCATGGCCTCCCTGGTCCCCTTGACCTCCATCCTGGAGCGGTTCATAGAACCCAGGTCCATCAGCAGAGGCCTGTCATCCTCCTCCAGGAGTACATTGGTAGGCTTCAGGTCTCTGAGAGAGAGGAGAGGAGAGTGGAGAGAGAGGATAGTGGAGAGAGAGGGAGAGATAGAGAGCGATAGAGGAGAGAAATAAAGAGGAAGAGAGAGAGAGGTAAAGAGAGGGATAGAGATGGAGAGCCTCATTCTAATTTTAACCACAATCATGTGTGTGTAATAGCAGTAGTAGCCTGTACCTGTGTGCGTAGTCTCTGTCATGCATGGCCTTCAGTCCAGAACAGATGCCCTGTAGAACCTTTAGGATGCGTCTCTCTGGCATGAAGCTGCCCTTGTCCCTCAGTTTCTCTAGCACTGACCACAGACTGCCCTTCTGTAGGAGCCCACACACACACACAGGCATGAATACATAGACGCATACATACAGGCATACACACTTTTTCATTTCCACGCTGTAAAACAGTATATCGGCAGATGTATCAGTAACTTTTGTCCCCACAAAAAAAACGGTATCGGACCCAAAACTAAACAACGGTCGGGCTCTAATACACACACACACGCACACACCTGGACGTAGGGCAGCAGTATCCAGGCCTCACTCTTGCCCCCCCGCTCTATGAAGGTGTGCCCGGCCAGGCCCAGGATGTTGGGGTGGCTGAAGAGACGGTGCATCTCCACCTCCGTCTGGGCCTCCCGGTGACCCTCCCGGTCATGGCACAGGATCCTCTTCAGGGCGTAGAAACGCCCATCCTGCACCCCCTCCACCAGGTCCACATAGCTGAACCCTCTGGGAGGAGGGGAGGGATGGAAGGGGGACGGTAAATGACGAGAGAGAGAGCGCAGGAGAAAATGGAGAGGTAGACAAAAACCAGGGTCCTGATCAGTAAGATGTAACGTTACAGAACCCTGAAATACAATTGCATGTGTGTGTGTGTGTGTGGGGGGGGGGGGTGATCGTCTGCCATGTAGAATAGATAAGTGTTTTACTGATGCGGTCGGTTTTACCCTTCATCTAGTTTCTGGATGAAGTAGTATCTTTTGTTGTCGATGGTGATGGAGCCACGGGAACAGATACACAGGGTCTGACCCATCCTCTCTGGGGCATAGCTCAACACACAGACTGACAGAGAGAGAGAGAGAGAGGGAGATATGGAGGGCATAAGAGGTAAAGGAAGACACAGGGTTTAGTGGAATTGAAAGTGAGAGGTCAAGCGCAAAGCCATGGGAGAGAGAGAGTATGGGATATATTTGTGTAAAAAACAGACTGCAACATGAAATCTATGTCATAAATAATTCACTGTCGCCTGTGCGATTGATAATAATAAGCATTTGGTGGGTGCTTATATTTGTCCTATTTACGCATGTGTGAATTGGTAAATGTTTTTCGCATATCCCAACTCTCCCTGAGACACCATTGGAGAGTGGGGTCACGGCCAGGGTCTTCCATTATCAACGGTGACCCTGGAGAAAGTAGGGGTATGTGCCTTGCTCAGGGACGGCCTGTTCAATAGGGCGATATGGGCGACGCACTGCCAAACGGGAAAAGGAAGGGATTTTTTTTCTAATCAATTATATCACGGCAACAGTAGTTATCAGTGTTGTAATCTATACGTCTGATCTGCCACAGTGCCACACTGCCACTAAATGTCGAATCAGGCTAAAGTCGTGCTTCAAATGGCTCCACCCCCTTTTGGGGCGATTTCAGTCAGATTGAAAATCGCCCAGAACTTCTGTCATAGACTCCCATGTAAAATCTATTTTTTTCAAATTTCAGAGCCTTCAATACAATCTCAATGGGTGTCTGTGGGCTTGCACTTACGCGCTTTCGTCATACGTTACGTAACCATGAACGTAACTGAGAAAAGAGTGGATTGTTTGAAAGAAGTTCCTTTTTGTCGGCGAACAAATGAAGATAAATTGGCAACGAAACAATTAGGACCTCCCAGACCAAATTTAATAATTCAACAGGTTTCTACTAAAGGCGGAAAGTCCTACACCCGAGGATTTTCCAAAAATTGGTACGAACGAAAAAAGACATTGCCACTCACTCAACTGGATGACGAGGGATACAGGCTAGCTGTCCGCCGCCACAACGATGAGGTTAGTGTTGATAATCACAAGTTTACTGGATGTGGATATGGTGTAATAAGGGCAGTTTATTCAGAGGTAAATATATCTGGAATCGCGTTCACGGACCCGTTCGTCAAACTCTTAAAAATGAACTTGGGCTGGGAATTGCCAGGAACCTCACGATAAGATATATGCATCAGCATTGCGAGTCTCATGATTCTATACGTATTGCGATTCGATACTGTGATTTTATTGCGCACCATATGTCTGTTGCAGAGGGATCAGAAAGCCATGAGAACGAGTTTTGATCAGTCATGGAAATAAAAGTGCTGAAAACAAATTGGCTCCCAATGTGAAAAGATTGAGAACAAGCTATGAAGGAACAATAATGGTGTTTTGGTGCAGGTACAGCCAACTAGCGCTAAAATATTGCGATATTGTCAATACAGTATATCGTAAAGTATCACTATGTAACTCGATTTCTTTCACCCCAATCCCTCAAATTAACGGTAAATAACTGAATTGTTTGCCCCACATTTAGCTAAGATGATTAGCTAGCCAGCTAAAATGTTTTAGTTAGTTAGCAGTCGCATCTACAATAGTTTACTGTCAATAACATGTCTCCAAAAATGACGTGGTGTCTCCAATTGTGTTGACATTTTACAATTGCAATGCGCATCCATGAGTATCCACTTTCTGTAGCTCAGCTGGTAGAGCATGGTGCTTGTAACGCCAAGGTAGTGGGTTCGATCCCCGGGACCACCCATACACAAAAATGTATGCACGCATGACTGTAAGTCGCTTTGGATAAAAGCGTCTGCTAAATGGCATATTATTATTATTATTATTATTATTATCTGAAGAGAGCCCCGAAACATTGTGTGCAGACATTTTATGCAATAAATGAAGTAGGTTCAATCTAGTAGTTCTGATCTTCTGATTGGTCCTGATGAGTTGGGCGAGGTCCCCTGCAGGCTACTGTCACTGTTGCATTGGCTCTGAGTCGGGTTCTCTGTCTTCAAATGTTCAGCCTAAGAGAGGGGATTTTTGTGTGTGTGTGTGTGTGTGTGTGTGTTTAACAGTGATGATGTGTGTGTGTGTGTGTGTGTTTAACAGTGATGATGTGTGTGTGTGTGTGTGTTTGTGTGTGTGTGTGTCCTCAGAGCAAGAACTCGTGAGTTGGAAGAACTGAGAGGCCTATGGCGTGGGTGTTGTCCTTGGCCACCTGCTGACAAGGCTGACAAGATAGGACCCTTTTGTCCATTGTTATTGGATAGGAACAGAACTTATAACCAGCTCCTGACCTAAATAGATCTTAGCACAACATTTTACTCAACATATCATATTCCATATTCACTATAACAAATATATTTACTACGACATTAGCAAGAACCGCCACATCCTCAGCCGGCTAATCCAGTGTGTGAAGTTTTGCGGAGTGTTTGAGTTAGCTTTGCGAGGCAAAGATGAAACTGAGGGCTCCACCAACCCTGGTAAGCCAACACTTTTGAGATCAGTCAATAAATGCTTCTGGTATTGACTTATATGCTGCCCCTGTCTTCATGTTGTTGCTGGACATATCTTTTTTTAAATGTGTGTAGGTCACCTAAATCATCAGAAAAATTGCCCCTCCTGAGAATTTTTTCAGGAGCCGCCACTGGCCTTGCTCAAGGGCACGTTTCACCTTTCGGTTACTGGCCTAACCGCGCTACAGCGACTCTTGGTTGTAATCTGCCGAAATGATGTGTATTGGTTCTTTACAGCAGTGGCAACACCATAAGCAAATATACTTTCACTAAACCTTTAAAAAAGTGTAGGATTTTGTTTGGTAACGTGGCACACACCGGTAGGAGAATACAAGCGATCTACAAGATAACAGCATAGTCAGCATGCAGATCAATCCTGATTAGCCAATATTATCTGATAGAGATATTGATAAACGTGTGGTGAAAATATATGGGGACATTTACGTTTGTTAGCGTTGTATATAGAAATTACCTTCTGTCTGCGTCCTGTTTTTTGTTTTCTGCTGGTTACTTCCGTGTACATAAAACGCGTAATGATGACGCAGCCTGTGATCTAATGCCGCGTTCAAAAGTGGGAAGTGATTTTCAAGCCGGAGCTCTTGAAAGATGCCGGAGTTGGAATTCCGAGTTGGATGACCGTTCAAATCGTTTTTTTCCGAGTTCCAAGTTGTTTCGAACGCGGTACCAATCAAAGATTGTCTATTATATTGACAAGATAGTCAAGTGAACACTAACAATGGAAATACATGACCTCAAAGATGGAAGGCAGGCGGGATCAATATACGCGAACAGGCCAAAGGACTTATCTTTGTATCCGTGCCATTATAGCGTCTGTGACCGCATGGGCAGCGGCATTGAGGCTATTGCCATGCGCAGTGGCGGCTCCTGAAAAAATTCTCAGGAGGGGCAATTTTTCTGATGATTTAGGTGACCTACACACATTTTTAAAAAGATATGTCCAGCAACAACATGAAGACAGGGGCAGCATATAAGTCAATACCAGAAGCATTTATTGACTGATCTGGGGAGATGGATTCCAGTTTCTGTGACAGATTATAAATAATCTCTGATGCCTTTGTTATATTAGCTTTTGGTTGAATGTACTGTCGTAGTAAATATATAATGTTATAGCTTGGTCTGACTAAAATCTTGTGCATATCCACCCTGTCCAAAGTCTCTACTTGGTCTCAGTTCTCCAGTAAACTTGTGATTATCAACAGTACACAACGGTAACAAACAATTGGGGGAACTCACGGGGCAGATAGTAAGGTCACAGTGACACAGAAAGCAGTTCAATGTCGGGGCTCGGGGGTACAGAGTCGCTCTCTTACCAGGATCGATTTTCCCTGTGACTGTCAGATCGAGGTCCGCTCCGACCAGGGTGAAGCCGGCCGGCTCCACTTCTCTGTCCGGGACTCTGTCATCCAGCCAAGTCTCCCAGCTGTATTGGATTCCGCTGCCAGCAACGTTTTCATTATTTAGTCCGTTCGTAGCGGGTATGTACACGATCAACAAGATCAGTCCAAAACCCACCACTCGAAATCCATGGTTGGCAGAATGTTTGTAAACTAAGTGTACAAATTAAAAACATAAAATAACGCCACTAAGTGTACAAATTAAAAACATAAAATAACGCCACACTGCAGGTCGCAAAGAGACGCTGCTAGCCGCTATTTGCTTAGTTACGTTCATGGTTACGTCACGTATGACGAAAGCGCGTAAGTGCAAGCCCACAGACACCCATAGAGAATGTATTGAAAGCTTTAAAATTTGAAAAAAATAGATTTTACATGACAGGCTATGAGAGACTTCTGGGCGATTTTCAACCTGACTGAAATCGCCCAAAAACGGGCGGGGCCATTTGAAGCACGACTTTAGCCTGATTTGACATTTAGTGGCAGTCAGATCAGATTACAACACTGATAACTACTGTTGCCGTGATATAATTGATTAGAAAAAAAATCCCTTCCTTTTCCCGTTTGGCAGTGCGTCGCCCATATCGCCCTATTGAACAGGCCGTCCCTGGCCATGCGAATACAAGTTATTTTAGTACCTTTATTTAACTAGGCACGCCAGTTAAGAACAACCTACACTGGCCAAACCCGGACGACGCTGGGCCAATTGTGCGCCGCCCTATGGGACTCCCAATCACGGCCGGTTGTGATACAGCCTGGAATCGAACCAGGGGGTCTGTAGTGAAGCCTCAAGCACTTGTCTTAGACCGCTGCGCCACTCGGGAGCCCATGAGTAAGTTTTTTCTCTCGTGCCCATAAGTAAGCGTTTCCCTTTGAATGATAAGAGGAAACGACTTAATATTGCCATCTGCCGGTTGTTAGGCTAGTGCTACGTGTACTCACCTGTTTACAAGCATGTGACAAGTATTTTTGTAGTCGTTGCCGAAATGCCAAGTGCGTCCACTTACATCAGTGCATTCGTAACAACCTAACCATTTTACATTTGTCATTTAGCAGACGCTCTTATCCAGAGCGACTTACAGTTAGTGAGTGCATACATTTGCATACTGGTCCCCCGTAGGAATCGAACCCACAACCCTGGCGTTGCAAGCGCCATGCTCTACCAACTGAGCTCCACGGGACTAACCATAACGAAACTTATATTCGATCAAATAAACATCACGTAGCAAATTAGTAATTAAAGGTTTTGATGTCCAAATTCGACACTTATTGACCTCCATACAAAAGTCCTCACTTTGATCTTATTTTAGTGGGCTGAGTAAAACTTCTCGATTCGCCTCTTCCGCTGGAAAAATCAAGTATTTTATTAAACCAGAGCACCACCCAGTGGACTCAACTTTACTGAGGTGAGTCTCAATAGTCGAAATTAGTTTACTATCCATGTCTCCACTTGTCACCTTTAGGATATTCTGTAAACAATCTAAATAAAATAAATGACATTATGGGGAAAATCCTTCCCCATTACCAGTCTCTGTGAAGATAAGATTCTCCTCACAACACATTGAGGAGCAGGTCAGAAGGCAGGGACCTCTGGCTCTCGTAGCCAATGGGTTGAGAAGATGACACCAGGAGTATGCAATTGAGATAATGCGTTACCTCGACCATAATCTTCTTTCAAGGCACCCTGCTGCTACATTTATATCCCAGGACTGCTCGGCTACTTACCAGTCCATTTGTGTGCTCAATTGCAGAGACTGATGTTTTATAATGTTGCCCTTTAATAGTAATTTAGTGAAATTATAAATGAAACCTCAGGTCAGGACTGAGAGGCAGTTGTGATTGATTTTAACCACTGAAAAAGGAGGGAAAACAGGATGAACTGAGATAAAACAACTTTATTTACAAAGGAGGGGCTACAGCCACAACAGTAACCTGATGTGATAACTCTTAAAATAACAGCCATGGCAAAGAAAATAATAGAATCTGTATAGGGATAAAACCAATAAATTATTTTGGGGTAGCTTAACATGCAATGCAAAATAATCCTCCAAGAGAGTTACTGAATTACATTCATTAAGACCCAACACCATGGGGTTTAGTTTGCTAGTTTTTTGTTTGGCAGTAACTTTAGTGTTTAGGATAGATCTGAAAGCGCAGAAGTATCATTAACTTAAAGGAAACATTATGTTCATGGAGACAGCTTAATCTTCAAGGTTCTGTATGGTTCCATAGTCAACCCTCTAGGAAAAGATTGTCAGACATGAATGGACGTGGTGTCTTTGGTGAAGAAAACATGATTGATGGCGTTAGACAACAATGGAAGGAGCAGGCCATTCCCCACTTCATGGTCAAGTAAAAGGCAGTTCTATCTCTCAGTGATACGTAAGCCAACAGAGGACCCATCCCTCCTTTGAACTCCTCCTCTCCTAATACTCCTCTCCTTCTTCCCCGTCCTCCTCGAATGAGTCGATGCCCACCTCTTCGTAGTCCTTCTCCAGGGCAGCCATGTCTTCCCTGGCCTCAGAAAACTCTCCCTCCTCCATGCCCTCGCCCACGTACCAGTGCACGAATGCCCGCTTGGCGTACATTAGGTCGAACTTGTGGTCAAGACGCGCCCAGGCCTCAGCGATGGCTGTGGTGTTGCTCAACATGCACACAGCTCTCTGGACCTTGGCCAGGTCACCCCCTGGTACCACGGTGGGTGGCTGGTAGTTGATGCCCACCTTGAAACCTGTGGGGCACCAGTCCACGAACTGGATACTCCGCTTTGTCTTGATGTTGCCAATGGCCACGTTGACATCCTTGGGCACCACGTCTCCGCGGTACAGCAGGCAGCACGCCATGTACTTGCCGTGGCGAGGGTCGCACTTTACCATCTGGTTGGCGGGCTCGAAGCAGGAGTTGGTGATCTCAGCCACAGAGAGCTGCTCGTGGTAGGCCTTCTCGGCTGAGATGACGGGGGCATAGGTGGCCAGGGGGAAGTGGATGCGGGGGTAAGGCACCAGGTTGGTCTGGAACTCTGTCAGGTCCACGTTGAGGGCACCGTCGAAGCGGAGAGAGGCGGTGATGGAGGAGACAATCTGGCTGATGAGCCTGTTGAGGTTGGTGTAAGAGGGGCGCTCAATGTCCAGGTTTCTACGGCAGATGTCGTAGATGGCCTCGTTGTCGACCATGAAGGCACAGTCGGAGTGCTCTAGGGTGGTGTGGGTGGTGAGGATGGAGTTGTAGGGCTCCACTACAGCTGTGGACACCTGGGGAGCAGGGTAGATGGCAAACTCCAGCTTGGACTTCTTCCCGAAGTCAACGGAGAGACGCTCCATGAGCAGGGAGGTGAAACCAGAGCCGGTACCTCCTCCAAAGCTGTGGAACACCAGGAAACCTTGGAGCCCTGTGCACTGGTCAGCCTGTCAAGACACAGAAAACAGACATGTTTTCTAGCTCTGATAAGACACATTAAGTCAAGGCTAAAACCCTTTCTCATCAGACATTCACACAAAAAAAATCCATGAGTTATCCTAATATCACCATTGAATCTATCAAATCTGACGGTTTCCCCTCACCAATTTACGGATCCTGTCCAGCACTTGGTCGATGATCTCCTTGCCTATAGTGTAGTGGCCACGGGCGTAATTATTGGCTGCGTCCTCCTTTCCTGAGATCAGCTGCTCGGGGTGAAACAGCTGGCGGTAGGTACCTGTACGCACCTCATCTGAGAAAGGGGAACAGACCAGGGTTAATTAGTCTGTTCTTGATGCTTCTTTTGAACTGTACCACCATATTGATGAAGCGCTCTTCCTACACATCCCCCAGTGTCAATCAGTCAGTGCATTTTCTCTGCATGGTCCCTCAAATACTAACCAATGACAGTGGGCTCCAGGTCTACGAAGATGGCGCGGGGCACGTATTTCCCGATGCCCGTGGCGCTGAAGAAAGTGGTGAAGGAGTCGTCAGTGCTACCGACCGCCTTGTTGTTAGGCATTGTGCCGTCCGGCTGGATCCCGTGCTCCAGGCAGTACAGCTCCCAACAGGTGTTGCCCATCTGGACTCCAGCCTGACCCACATGCACAGAGATACACTCACGCTGGAGAGACAAGAAAACACAGGGTTAGTCAAACAATTAATTTATGGTTTCTTTGAACAGGGATAAAAGACATTAACACATTGAATATAATATAATAATAATAATAATAATAAGCCATTTAGCAGACGCTTTTATCCAAAGCGACACAGTCATGCGTGCAAAAAGTATTATTTTTTTGTGTATGGGTGGTCCCGGGGATCGATCCCACTACCTTGGCGTTACAAGCGCCGTGCTCTACCAGCTGAGCTACAGAGGACCACAGGGTCCGATGCATTGGCGGCACAGTCTGCACTGGATGATGGAAAAACACTTGGCTTTCAATGACGCCAATGGAAAATTGAGTCAGTGGAGCACCCTGACAAACCACTCAACGCATAGGAGTTTATTTGAGGTCGATTAAGGATTTGGGCATCTATTTTCACACTTGTATTACTGCTGTTTCTCACCACCAAGTGGTAGCACTCTACATCAGTGGTTCCCAACCCAGGGTACTAGGTCCCCTGGGGGTACTTGGCCTATACACAGGGGGTACTTGAGAAGACTCATAAGACTATAGGCTTTTACTGGTAAAATGCTCATGAGGGGGTACTTCAGGCAGAGCAACATTCAGTTGGTGGTACAGTAATGGAAAAAGGTTGGGAACCACTGCTCTACACTAACAGAGGAAATAAACGGAACCTGCCCATGTCTGAGTGACAAATGAGCAAGCCGCCAGAGTTACGAGCCAAAGTTATGAGTTGTGTGTATATTTGCACGGTGACCCAATTTGTTAGCAGTGTGTTGAAATGGGACTATGACTGCACTGTTCTTCCTAGCATGGCTTAGCTAACTCTGCAGTGAGTCAGATCTGCCCTACTTTAATACTGAACTGTATGCAGCTACCATCTCAGAAGCCTAGCCACATCTTAACGGGTGACTACCGGTATTGACATAGCCATTAACCTAGTCTGAGGCCATGTAACTGATCTATCAAGAGTGTAAAAAACATGAACAACACCTGCTCTTTCCATGACAGACTGACCAGGTGAAAACTATGAGCCCTTATTGATGTCACTTGTTAAATCAGTGTAGATGAAGGAGATGGGTTAAAGAAGGATTTTAAAGCCTCATGACAATTTACATGGATTGTGTATGTATGGCATTCAGAGGGTGAATGGGCAAGACAAAATATTTAAGTGCCTTTGAATGGGGTATGGTAGATGCCAGGCACACTGCTTTGGGTCAAGAACTGCAACGTATGCTGGGTTTTCCACGCTCAACAGTTTCCTGTGTGTATCAAGAATGGTCCACCACCCAAAGGACATCCAACCAACTTGACAACTGTGGGAAGCATTGGAGTCAACATGGGCCAGTATGCCTGTGGAACACTTGAAAACTTGTAGAGCCATGCCCCGACAAATTGAGGCTGTTGGGAGGGCAAAAGGGGGTGTAACTAAATATTAGAAAAGGTGTTTTGTAAACTCAGTGTACTTTACATACAGTATATTCATCCACACCCATTGCTGACGGGTGAATAAAAATCAAGCACAGTCATGCAATCTCCATAGACAAACAATGGTCTTACTGAAGAGCTCTGTGACTTTGGTCTGGGACTGTTTTCCATGTTTCGGGCTAGCCCCCTTAGTTCCAGTGAAGGGACACCTTAACGCTACAGCATACAATGACATTCTAGACGATTCTGTGCTTCCAACTTTGTGGCAACAGTTTAGGGAAGTCCCTATACTGTTTCACCACGACAATGCCCCAGTGCACAAAACGAGGTCCATACAGAAATGGTTTGTCGAGATCGGTGTGGAAGACCTTGACTGGCCTGCCACAGAGCCCTGACCTCAACCCCATCAAACACAGTTGGGATGAATTGGAACGCCGACTGCGAGCCATGCCTAATCGCCCAACATCAGTGCCCGACCTCACTAATGCTCGTGGCTGAATGGAAGCAAGTTCCCTCAGCAATGTTCCAACATCAAGGGGAAAGGCTTTCCAGAAGAGTGGAGGTGGTTATACCAGCAAAGGGGGACCAACATGATTTTGGAATGAGATGTTCGACGAGCAGGTGTCCACATACTTTTGGCCATGTAGTGTACACATGTTATGGACACAAGGTGGCGCTTGAGATCTAGATTCACTAAGGACCAAACAGCAGGTCATGTGCCTGTGCGAGAGATGAGCCAATTTTGCAATGCAGTATTGGCAGACGGCAGCATAGTTGAGCCTAGGCTGCAGTGACGCCACCCAGTCGATAAGACACTGTACAGCCTTAACAAAAGAAACAATAACTGAATGTGTTATCACACTACACCAAAGGTGCATCCCAATAGTTTATTATGGCCTACTCTCATCTTCCTTTCATTTAGGCTCCACTGGCTTGATGAGAGGAAGCCACTTTAGATTGAGATACACCCCCTCGATATCTCACCCTCATTGGAATACTAACTTGGACCGAGGTCAGTAGAGACAATAAAAATGTGATTAAAAAAAGTGGTGGTAAAGTCTGATTAGGCCTCACTAGACTAAAGGCCGAACTGGGAGGGTTGGCAAGAGGCAACCCTACCCCTTCAGCGCGTCAATGAGCTATCGACAATGTTAACAGGAGCTGACGAGTCTGAGGCAAGGCCAAAAGTCCCGCCACACCCTACTGAAATATTTCCAGCTCGCAGCGAACAGGATGAGGGGAAAGCGCCTCCAAGGATGAGCGAAGCTGATAATAACAAGCTTATCATTTCTAAATACCAGCGCACCAGAGCTGGATACGTACGCACAACACCTGTCTGGCCAAAATTGCTTATTATACAGAGATGGGAGATAGGGAGCGAGAAAGTCACGGAAGAGAAGTTTATGAGTGTGACGCGCCAAGAGAAGGACGCACCTCGTAAAGTTGTATGTGTTGCCAGTCCTTATGAATTGTGTTGATTTGGGAAGGCCCAACTATAAAAACAGGAGAACCTGCCACAGTAACAGGAGAACAGGCACACCATCCAACTAGGCTTTGTCCTCTGGTAGAAGGATGGAATAATATCTCCCTTAAGCTAGGTTGAACTTTCAGTAGCAGCAAGGTCAATTGTATCAGAAATTTTTAGTATGCACAAATAGCTTGTTTCTCAAATTTAATGCAACTTTTTTCACAGATGATTCCCGGTTTTAACTCTACCGGGCAGATGGCATCGTGTGGGGTTATCGTATGTGCAGGCATAAGCTACGGACAATGAACACAACTGCATTTTTATCAAGGGCAATTTGAATGATACCGTGACGAGATCCTGCGGCCCATTGTCGTGCCATTCATCCGCCGCCCCTACTTTAAAAAAAGGTATCTATGATTAACAGATGCATATTTGTATTCACAGTTATGTGAAATCCATAGATTAGGGCCTAATTAATTTATTATCTGAACGGTAACTCAGTAAAATATCTGAAATTGTTGCATGTTGCGTTTCTTTTTTTGCCATAGTCAGGGGAAGTTAAGGAACCGTTACAGAAAGAAACACCTCAAATCTAGATCTGAATCTACAAAAGCAACCCAACTATGTCTACAGTGAGGTCCTTGTGATTTTAAGGTATTTTTTTCTGCATTTGTTTCTACAACCCTCCACACTTAATTTACTACTGTTATGACTCAGCGCATGTAGAGACTGGGGCAACTACTTTCACACAGCCATTTCTCCAGCCCTGTAGTTTGACAGAACAAGCTGGGTATGGGTGGGGGAGGAGCAGTGACATTGCTCAGGGATGTGAGAGGGTGTGCCTAGTTTGGGTATGGCAGCTAGGTCAGCACTGCAGCCAGCTATTTAAAGGGAGGTGTCGATCATTACTCACCATCCCCCCTCTGTGTGGGTCGCCCCTCCAGACCCCATTCTACTCCACTGACCCCTTTCTCTGTGGGAACAACCACTTGGTGTCCTGAACCATTAGCTTGGTCAGTTAGAGTTGATGTTTAGGCAGGCCCTAGTTCATACCAGATTTAAGAAACTAACATCCACCATGTTGCATTTGTCAGGGGTTGCCCTGATTTTCTACGGCAAAGCCCCCCCCCCACACACCTCTAATTGAAACCCTGTAGGTAAGCCTAGTGTAGGCCTATGTGTAATTGTGATAGCTAGTTGATTCGGTAACTATTTGCGCATGGCGTAACAGGCCATTTATGTTACCAAATGGTTACCAGATACAGGCCCAGTGACATGTACAGTGCTAGGTTATATGGTATCCATTTCCTGTATTTTGAGCTCATGGTAATGGCGATAGACTGTAGAGTACAGTTTAGATTAACATATTGCTTGTGCTACTGCAAGTCCGCCGAGACGCTTGGCACCAAAATGGCTGGTGGACTAATCGCTTGTTCAGTAGCTAGTAAGCAACCCCCGCCCCCTCCAGTTTCCTGTTCTGTCCCCTAAGGGGGTTATATTTTTTTTTTAAAGTGCAAAGAGGGCCTTGTGTTATGCAGGGAACATATGGCTTGGACTTCACACCTAAACAAATAGTCACTCCTTTCATAACATTGAAATTAGATGGCATGCGACAAAATAAACTCTCCCCCATGCCATGGTAATCTTCTTTAGTCATGGGCAAAGCTAGGAACAAAGGTGAGTGTACTGTTTTTTTGAAGACACTGCATTATGATCTGAGTAACGTGCTAGTACATGAACTGGAATGGATTATAAATTAAGGCTCTTTTACCCTCATTTAGTAGTATAGACATTAACCTCATGATCAGACAGTCTCAGCCATGTGCTACTCAGAAATGATTATCCTTTGTGCTCTGCACCACTCCTAACCTCGGATTTCACTTTCAGATTACTGAAGGTTGCCCCTATCAAGACTAAGCATGTATGCATAGTCAAAATATTTCTGAGAGGTCTTTGTCTAATTTCTTGACATATTTTATGATTAAGTCATATGGGCAGGATGTGAGGTAATAAAATGTGAGCCATGTCCTAAAAACATCCATGTGGCAACATGTGATGGGGAAATGTTACATTGGGACACAACTGATACAATTAATCTATTATGTTTAAACAATTTTTAAAATCATTGTAGATGTAATCTGCAATACTCCAGTAGATGGTATATTTGTGGTTCATTAGTATTCGTTGGCATTTGCTCTGACTACTGAATAATACCACATTGGCAGAATGTTCCCAGTATTGCGCAGTAGACTAGAGCAACAGGAATAGTAGCTGACTAGGCCTACAGTCACCCATCAGAATACACACGGACCCGTGGGAGCCACATCAGCATTTAAAACCAGCAGAACAAACAAACACACCCATAACCACACTGGCCCCACGGCCACTGCATATGGAAACGGTTAACTCCTTTTTAACCGTTCAAAATGGCAGGAAGCTGCTTCAAGCGCCAAATGACAACATTTTGATAATAAATGCAGATACATGTGAGCATATTTATTGATAGGAAACGTGAGGCCAATTAAGGCTCAGGTGACTAAATGTAACAATTAAATACATTCTAGTAATAGTTTCGTATACTGCGCCAGTCGTGTTCGAATTGAAAAGCAAAACGGCGCGCTAAGTTGAACGCGCAGCAAAATGGATACTCCTATCATGACGCACCATGTTATCAGAGCGAAATAATATTCTATAAAAACAGATGAGCCGTAGTGGAGGCTGTACCTTGGAGTATTATAGACAGTAATGTTTATACTATACAATATTGACTATAGAAACATTAGAAATGTAGCCTATTTCATATAACTCTAAACCCTTAAATTATTACAACCGATGCGTCAAAGGCAATGTTGGAAAAAGAAAGGTCTTACCATTTTGATTCTGTTTGTCTTCGTTTCCGTAGAAAAATAAAAGTATTATTTCGTAGTATAACCTCTCACAGTGCACCTATAATGGGGTCTCCGTGAGTATGTTTTAACTGCGTGTGTTACTGCGATCTGTTTTTATAAACTGCGAAGGGCAGGGGTGGAGTTTTGGACACTCCCTCTTCTCTCATAGATCGAGTTCGTTTTACATGGCCCGGGTAGGCGGAGTTTTTTTTTGTTGACCATTCCATTGGCCCTTAACTGAAATCCTCACTAACAGCACCGGGCCATGTAAAACGAACTCCACCATACGCAGATTAGACCTCAGGCTAGGAAGGAAAGTACAGGCCTGAAAAGGTTAGCTGGACCAAAGATGATATATTATATTGACAAGACAGCCGAGTGACCTCTTTAACAATGTATATACATTTCCTCAATGACGCAAGCGAGATCAGGTGGGACCATTCTAGCCAATGAGAGGGCGTGTGCCAACAGGCACAACTAAATCGTTGCCGGAATGCCACGTGCATCCACTTAAATCAGTACATTTGTAACAGCCTAAACATTACGAAACTTCTATTCGACCAAATAAGCCTCACCTAATTCGACACTCTCTTATAGACCCCTCATACAAAAAAGGGCATATCTCACGCGGACAGATTTTGGGCAGAGTAAATTCTCTCGCTTCACCTCTTCCTCTCTGTCTTTGCGCACTGAACTGACGTCGATTTTGTTGCTCCTAGTTCGCCACTAGATGTCAGACTTGTCTAGTGTTCTGCTTGCTGGTTCTTGCCATGACGAAGACGCTCTTTTGTCTGCAACAAAATAGGTCAAAGTTGTCCCTGGGCAGACACTGATCTGTGGTCAGGTTTGTATTTTCCTCCCTAATTTTTCCATTAGGAATTGAGGAGGGTAAAATTATCCTAGTTCTGTGTCTAAGGGACAGTTTTTGGAGCTGTATTTCTGTTTATGAACAATGTGGCAGTTGTGATTCCAGTAACATCTGTTTCTGTGGTTAATAAATGAAATAAATAAATTTTACATTATTTAGCAGACGCTCTTATCCAGAGCGAGTTACAGTTAGTGAATGCATACATGGTTTTTTTCATACTGGCGCCCCGTGGGAAACGAACCCACATCCCTGCTGGCCGGCTGCAACAGAGCCTGGACTCGAACCAGGATCTCTAGTGGCACAGCTAGCACTGCGATGCAGTGCCTTAGACCACTGCACCACTTTAACTTTGTTGCAGTTGAGCTCAGTTTTATCTCTAATTTTTTTACATTTACATTTTTAGTCATTTAGCAGACGCTCTTATCCAGAGCGACTTACAGTTAGTGAGTGCATACATTTTCATACTGGCCCCCCGTGGGAAACGAACCCACATCCCTGGCGTTGCAAGCTCCATGCTCTACCAACTGAGCTACAGGGGACTGTAGCTCAGTGGTTAGCTGTGGTTAGCTGTGCTATAGGCCCTGGCCCCTGAGGCATTAGACCACCCTTCTCTCTGGCTTTTGGCTATGAATGAAAAAGTTATAATCCTCAAACAAGGCCTGAATTCCTCCAGATAGGCTCTTCATCCTAAATCCACTCATTTCTCTCTCCCCCCTCTGTATTTTGAGATAGATGGAGTGATAGATCAAAATCTTTTTCATGTGCGTCGGTTTCCCCCTCCTACGGTGGACACTATGGGGCTAAGGATTTCTTTCCCCTTATCTTATGTATTTGAGTTACACTGGCAATGGGTTTAAACCCTAACCCACCGGCAATGGGTTTAAACCCTAACCCACTGCCCATGGGTTTAAACCCTAACCCACCGGCAATGGGTTTAAACCCTAACCCACTGGCAATGGGTTTAAACCCTAACCCACCGGCAATGGGTTTAAACCCTAACCCACTGGCAATGGGTTTAAACCCTAACCCACTGGCCATGGGTTTAAACCCTAACCCACTGGCAATGGGTTTAAACCCTAACCCACTGGCAATGGGTTTAAACCCTAACCCACCGGCAATGGGTTTAAACCCTAACCCACCGGCAATGGGTTTAAACCCTAACCCACCGGCAATGGGTTTAAACCCTAACCCACCGGCAATGGGTTTAAACCCTAACCCACTGGCAATGGGTTTAAACCCTAACCCACTGGCCATGGGTTTAAATCCTAACCCACTGGCAATGGGTTTAAACCCTAACCCACTGGCAATGGGTTTAAACAACTTTCTTTCTATTTTCTTTCTTTTATCTATAGCGTTTGTCTATATAGCATATGTATATGCTGGTATGGTGGTTTTGTAGCATCTATAGCAAGAACACTTTTCTTTACAGTAGGGTGCCTAGCCACATAATGAAACATTGATCACTGATGTCTAGAACATGAATGTGAATGTAAACTGATGTCTAGAACATGAATGTGAATGTAAACTGATGTCTAGAACATAAATGTGAATGTAAACTGATGTCTAGAACATGAATGTGAATGTAAACTGATATCTAGAACATGAATGTGAATGTAAACTGATGTCTAGAACATAAATGTGAATGTAAACTGATGTCTAGAACATGAATGTGAATGTAAACTGATGTCTAGAACATGAATGTGAATGTAAACTGATGTCCTATATGGGGGCTATTGTGTGCCATGTCAATCACTGACAGTGTTATTTTACTAAAGGGCCCGTCTCCTGCTAGTTCACACTATCCCCCTCTGCAAAGGCTGACTCCAAAACAGTTTATTCAGAGTATTTCACCCTCACAATGGCTTTGGAGGCATTTACATCTCAGAGAGGTTTCTTCTGCATCTCAGTTATGCTTTCCGTATATATTCTCTCAAAGCAGAAATAGCCTCTACATATTTTCACGCATCAGCAACCACTTTCAAGCCACCACCTCTATCTAACCAGGAAGAGAGGATGAGTGTTCTACATGGAACCCAAAATAGTTATCCTATGGGGACAGCCAAAGAACCCTTTTGAAACCCTTTTTTCTAAGAGTGTACATATTGCTTATGGGCAGATTCCTCCCAAGATATGTTGTGTGTTCTTGTAACAGGTACAGCGTTAGAAGAAGTGCTGTTCTCACTGCAGACATTTTTTTTATGTGGATTTCTGATCCAGTCACTCCTGAGTCATGTTGGCAACAATGATATTGTCATTGTTTCCGGTTAAATCTAAAGAACAACATCCATGGGTTGAATACCACCTAGGGTCCCCATTTATCCTGCCTTACCAGGGTCTCCCTGTGAGGAGGACAAATTAACCTTTTACTGCAGTGGGCCAAATCAGGGTCACACAGAGTGTTTCTTGGTAGTCTTAAACAAATCTACTTTGAAACAAAAGTATACACCTCACGCACATGGTTATGGGCTTAAAAAAAGAAGACACCTGTACCATGTCAGATATAGAGTTGAAATATATTCCATTTTGAGTTTGCATCCCAATATCGCACTTTATATACAGTACCAGTCAAAAGTTTGGACACACTTACTCATTCAAGGGTTTTTCTTTATTTTTACTATTTTCTACATTGTAGAATAATAGTGAAGACATCAAAACTATGAAATAACACATATGGAATCATGTAGTAACCAAAAAAGTAGCCACCCTTTGCCTTTATGACAGCTTTGCACACTCTTGGCATTCTCTCAACCAGATTCACCTGGAATGCTTTTCCAACAGTCTTGAAGGAGTTCGCACATATGCTGAGCACTTGTTGGCTGCTTGTCCTTCACTCTGCGGTCCAACTCATCCCAAACCATCTCAATTGGGTTGAGGTTGGGTGATTGTGGAGGCCAGGTCATCTGATGCAGCACTCCGTCACTCTCCTTCTTGGTCAAATAGCCCTTACACAGCCTGGAGGTGTGTTGGGTCATTGTGCTGTTGAAAAACAAATGATAGTCCCACTAAGCCCAAACCAGGTGGGATGGCATATCGCTGCAGAATGCTGTGGTAGCCATGCTGGTTAAGTGTGCTTTGAATTCTAAATCAATCACAGAGAGTGTCACCAGCAAAGCACCCCCACACCATCACACCTCCTCCTCCATGCTTCACGGTGGGAACCACACATGCAGAGATAATCTGTTCACCTACTCTGTGTCTCACAAAGACATGGCGGTTAGAACCAAAAATCTCAAATTTGGACTCACTTTACCAAAGGACTGATTTCCACCGGTCTAATATCCATTGCTCGTGTTTCTTGGCCCAAGCAAGTCTCTTCTTATTATTGCTGTCCTTTAGTAGTGGTTTCTTTGCAGCAATTCGACCATGAAGGCCTGATTCACGCAGTCTCCTTTGAACAGTTGATGTTGAGATGTGTCTGTTACTTGAACTCTGTGAAGCATTTATTTGGGCTGCAATTTCTGAGGCTGGTAACTCTAATGAACTTATCCTCTGCAGCAGAGGTAACTCTGGGTCTTCCTTTCCTGTTGCGGTCCCCATGAGAGCCAGTTTCATCATAGCGTTTGATGGTTTTTGCGACTGCACTAGAAGAAACTTTCTATGTTCTTGAAATGTTCCGGATTGACTGACCTTCATGTCTTAAAGTAATGATGGCCTGTTGTTTGTCTTTGCTTATTTGAGCTGTTCTTGCCAAAATATGGACTTGGTATTTTACCAAATAGGGCTATCTTCTGTATACCACCCCTACCATGTCACAACACAACTGATTGGCTCAAATGCATTAAGAAGGAAATAAATTCCACAATTTTACTTTTAACAAGGCATACCCGTTAATTGAAATGCATTCCAGGTGACTACCTCATGAAGCTGATTGAGAGAATGCCAAGAGTGTGCAAAGCTGTCATCAAGGCAAAGGGTGGCTACTTTGAATAATTAAAAATATGTTTATTTGTTTAACACTATTTTGGTTACTACATGATTCCATATGTGTTATTTCATAGTTTTAATGTCTTCACTATTATTCTACAATGTAGAAAATAGTAAAAATAAAGACAAACCCTTGAATGAGTAGGTGTGTCCAAACTTTTGACTGGTACTGTACATCACAGAAGACTGAAATATATAAAAAACCATTTACAAAGAAACACAGGGTTTTCTGCAGTTAAAAAACTAATGATATTATTTAATTATGAAATTATGAAAAATATTTATAACGTTCCACCCATGAGGCCACTAGAGGGCAATTTGGTCATTTGACTGCAGAAAGGGGCTACAAGAAGTGCTGTTCTCACTGCAGACATATTTTTGTGGATTTCTGAACTAGTCATTCCTGAGTCATGTTGGCAAAAGTTATATTTGTCATTGATTTTACTGTTAAATCTGAAGAACAGCCTCCATGAGTTGAATACCATAGTGATCTTACTGCTTCACAGTCCTGCCAGGTCTGCTGGTCTGGACATTGGAGAGATATAAAGCCTATTAGCAGTGATGTCTGTGTGGTTAACTGACCAGAATACATTAGCCAGTTGAACACCCCAGTGCTTGTACCTGCCTCAGGCCATGCCTAGTAGCATCCTACTGCTAAACCACTAACCATAGGGAGACACTGGGGGGGGGGGGGGGGGGGGGGATCTGTCCTGCACTGTGCAATAATACACTCTGAGAGAGAAAATGTAGGTCACTATTAAAAATCCAAATGTTTTCTTCTCAATGAATTAACAGGGTCTAAGTAGATTTGCTGTGCTACTAAAGTATTGTCCCCCTTTCCACTGCAGCACAGGGGCAATGTGATTTCTGATTTCTCTGCAGTGCAGGTTGGAGGATCTATTAGTGGGAGCTCCCTAATGGAGCCAGGTCAGAATCCTGCCTTGTGCATACAGATTGAGATATGGGAGGTTGTGTCCCCTGCAGTCTGGCCAACCTCTGGTCAAATAGAATCACTCCTCCCTGTGGACCGCCCTCCTATTAGACAAACGGACAAACTCTGGGTCTGTGTTTGACCTCATACACACCAGCCCACTGTCTGTAATGGATAGAGCTTTTTGGGGGGGGATGTATGTGTGTGTGTGTGTGTGTGTGTGCACGTGCACGTGCATAACTACACAGGTACAAAATGAGAAGCAGATTAAACATCGAGGCTATTGGTTGGCGAGTTGGCTTCTCCATTTACTGTGTGATGCATATTCATCTAATGTGGAAAAACCCATCACGTTGACCAGGTACCCTGCTATATAAAATGTGGGTAACGATTAATTAGAATTAGTTTAATTTCTACACAGTCCCAGGATATCAGTTGAAGTACGCAAACATGTAATGAATGTAATTGTTACAATCTCTATCTTGTAATGAAACGGAACATCAAGGGTTTGAAAACAATAATTATTTTGGGAAAGAAGGGGTCTATTTACACCAGACAGTCAAACAGGATGGGCTTGTGTATTCAGCCTATTCTCCCTAGTTCCCCCAAGTGCTGTTGTCCAATCCAGTGATTACATTTCAAGTGTCCTATTTAAGTGTCCTGACTTCATATTAGCTCGGGTAACCCAAACGTTCCCGTGTATCAAGTATTACAAGGTAGGATTTGGCCCATCAAGCGTCATTTTAATCCTTTCCAATTATCTTCAATTGTCTGGATAACCATTAACACTAGAGTAATTATAAACTATGCCATCTCCTTGGTTACCAACCATAATCAAAACCTTCCATGGCTGTTTGGTTGAAAATTCATCGTCAGAAAAATGAATATTGTGGTAATAAGAGAGGTAAGGATGTCTGTGTTTATAAAGTATCTGAAGATGCCTTCTGATCCTCAACTAAAATTATTAAGTGGCACGGGCGGACTGCATATAGGACAATTCTGGCAAATGCCAGATGGGTTAGTCCATCTTTAGCCCAGTGGGCCTGTATAAATATATATATATTTTTAAATGGTATCATTATTTGGCTAGTAATGGGGGCCTCAAGGGACAAAATGGGCCGGTGTTAGAAATGCACAGGACGATTTCTGATCCCAGTCCGTCCCTGTTTTTATTTTACTAAGCAAGTCAGTTAAGAACAAATTCTTATTTACAATGATGGCCTACACCGGCCAAACCCGGACGACGCTGTGCCAATTGTGCGCCACCCTATGGGTCTCCCAATCACGGCCAGTTGTGGTTGTGATACAGCCTGGAATCGAACCAGGGGGTCTGTAGTGACGTCTCAAGCACTGAGATGCAGTGCCTTAGACCACTGCGCCACGCAGAGGATTAACTTGGTTGTCTTCACAGTTCTAGAATTTCTACAATGATCTGTACACATTGAGATTGGGGTTTGTCCTCAGGGCGAGGTAATACTTTTTAATTGTTGAAATCTCTAGGGATGCACAGTTGCTTGCTGAGCCAATTTAAATCCCAGTGGGCAATTACACAGAAAAGACACTGTAATGCTTGTAGGGGTTTGGTAACTTAAACATTGAGAACATTGAGAAGCAAGACTGGTTCTAATGTCTTGACTTACCTTGATCAAGCTCCTCATATTCATCACCCCAGACTTTCATCTTGTTTCATGTCTCAGAACATCGATTTGGATAGAGGCTGGGGTTGTTAACGTTCAGCTCTCCCTCCCTATCTGCTATAGATTAAATCATAGTATTTTCCCACATGGAGGAGGGACACTACAGTGGCCTGGGTGCAGGGGATTCTGGGCTGGCCATGATAAGGGCTTAGGGGCTTTGAAGGCAGCTCTACACTGAGATCAAGGTGGGCCACACAGACCACAACAGAAGTTTTCAGACCCCTAGAAATCCCTATAGAGTTTTACTCCTGAGATAAGCTATCGTCCTTACCAGAATGGCATGGCATGGCACTTGAAGGGTCACACAAGCCTAGAAAATAGCTGTCATGAAAAAGTTGTGGTTGATAACTGATTATTGTATAATGGATTAGGTTAAATCAATTTTGAATGGAACGGTCTGTTTGGAATATCAGCAACGTCCCCAATCTTCAGCCTTCAACATCAAGACTTTTGCTTTCCCCAACCCCCCCACCCACACACACGCTTTTACCATTCATGATGTTGTAGGCTGTAAGGGGTTTGATGCTAACAAGAGCCTGTCCTTCTGGGAAGGCCCTGCCTGCCACTCTTCATCCACACCATTATCATAAATTTGACATTTCACAGATAATATTGATTACTTTATCTTAGCATTTCAGCCTGCATGACAGGCCGGTGCAGAGAGCAGAGTTTATATTGATCTCTAGCCTATTAAACCCTCTTGTGAGTATAATCGTTGTTATAAGACCTTTTACTGGCTATAGAATCAATGGTTCACATTTCCAGACAGGACAGAAGAGATGTCATATTTGAGAAGAGGCAGTTTTCATCTATATGCCCTCCCCCAATGTGCAATAGGCATTTTCTATCAATATCCTGGAAGAGCGACTGCACATATAGGGAGCTGAAATCAGATGTATATAATGCTATTTAGTTCTTCTGTGAAATGTTTAGTTCAGGACACAATGTGTTTACTTGCACGCCAACACTGAAAAACATTGGCTTGTGTGCGTGTTTCATTAATGCCAATCGTATCCTGAGGGTTTGGTTTGGAAATGTCACGCAAACTATTATATAACAGGTCAAATCACACACTCCAGCAATTTGTTCATACCGTCCATAACGCGAGTCTTATTTAATCTTTCTTGGCTCAGATGGTAGCGCATGGCACTTGTAACGCCAGGGTAATGGATTCGATTCCCGGGACCACCCATATGTAAAATGTATGCACGCATGACTGTAAGTCGCTTTGGATAAAAAGTGTCTGATAAATGGCATATATTGTCAAACCGTTGTCGGTTTTATAATATATGCCATTTACCAGACGCTTTTAAACAATAACATTGTTATTTGATTGAAATTATGGTTCATGATAAATCCATGTGTAATAACAGAGCACGTAGCAATAGTCAATCTTCAACTCAATCTCTACTGAGGAGAATGACCCTTTCCTCGTATTGTTGTTGCCGGAGAAATCACACTTCGTAGAAAAATAGGCTATAACATTCACTTTACTGGAGAGGAAACAGTGTAGGAGAAATGTTATTTATTTGTGAATTTATGTTGGGAATAGTTAACATTTTACATTAGGTCTGGTTATGTATCCTCTGACCATATGATGACAAATATTTGAATCACATCTGTTACACTAGTCCATAATCAATCAATGATTGTCAGACAAATCTGTGGACAAGAAAAATGTGAAACTATTTAGTAGGCTACTATTTAACAACATATTTCCCGTTATCGTGTTTGATGATTTATGACGATATTTCAGCAACTAAAATAAAGTCAGAAATCCTTATAAATTGCCATCATAAATAATGTTTCATTTAAATGTGTAATAAACGGCCTGAATTTTATTTTGCATGGAAAAATCTGACATTGTAAGCCCCCGACCAAATAAAATGACGAACACATTTACAAACGTTAGATTATTTAGCAGTATACGTTATTAATTCAAATGCAATAGTACCACAGTCCAGGTGTGACAAGACAATAAATAGCCCTACATAAAACATCTCCCATAAATTATTTGATAAAAAATCAATCTGTATACGTTCAGGCATATATGTTCCATATACATTATCCAGTGTCAACATACAACAACATAGTTATCGAAAAAAGTTAGTTATCAAATTAATATACTCACAATTCAAAGCAAGACCAAATAGTTGAAGACATCCATGTTCTTCAGAAGTCGACGATATTGTGATATTGTCTAACTCTTTATTCTGTTTAAATTAAATACATCTTAAATGTTGTGTTGTCTCTTTTTTTCGTCTGGCAATGCAGACATGTAGGCCTATAAACATGATCAAGTGCTCTTATGAAGAGGTAGGTACAAAAACAGTGAAAAACAAATGGAGAGAAAATGCATAATGCGTGATATAGGGAACTAAAAAATGGCCATATTAACCTCGCCTAACCTCGCATATCTGACATGGCACCTAAAAGGGCAAAGTATCGAGGAAAAGCTTGTCTATTATCGCAGGTGGCGGGACCAAGTCTTCCAGTTTCAAGTAGAATATCCTCTGCAGACCTTGTGTACAAAGCGTGCGAAGTTCAGGCAGCTTTCCCAAGAGTTTTGACAAGTGATTTGGTCGACTGACACTTCCATCGTTAAAAGTCACTTTGTCTTTCAAACAGTTCACCATCTTGTTCTGAAGTTCCTCTACTTTCCTGGGCTCCTTCAGCCCATGTCTCTCTGTAACAATGACAGGGTGCAATTCGTTTCAAAACGTAACCCAATGGCATTAGGCGCATACATTCAGAACATATGGTTTTATTAACCTACCTGTTACTGTGGCAAGGGCGCATATGCAGGAGAATGTTGCAACGTCTATATTCATGCTTTGAAGGTTTGCAGAGAACTCCACTATGGTGTCAATCCACTCTCCAAAGCCGCGCCTACACTGAAGCCTATGCAAAACCAATCCGTTGCAGAAAATGAGCTTCCCTTCCTCAGGGTTGGACCTGTAATATGATAGCATCGCATGATTAGGATTCGGATACCGACTTGGCAATAAGATCAAATGGATACGCGTGTAATTGTTGTGCGTAAAATGACAATTTATGTTGGTGCACTTTTTGATATGCTATTGTATAAGATACCTGTAAGCCAAACGCAGAACGAAGAGTTCCAGGAAGGCTGATTCGAAAAGGAGATCTTGGTCCGGTCTCGGCAGATCGGTAAAACCTGGGATCTTTTGCGCCCAATCGCGGATAATCTCCATGGAGACGGTCAGGACGTCGTAGAACTGCTGTACGTGTTGCGTGTCATCTCCGGTGATTTGGCTGTCATGATTATTCTGGAACTAGAAGGTGATGTTAAGTTGAACTCAATGCTCAACAGTGTATTTTATGACTTATTTTATTAATGAACTAGTGCGTAAAGTGATGGGGATTGCATGACCGAGGCTCGTACTTACTCGGGAGTAGTCCAGTCGAGACAAGGACGGGTTGGAGTCCACATGGGCCCTCACTAGCGCGCTAAGGATGCTGACAGGTGGCAAAGGGTCTTGAATTTTATGTTTGGAGGGTAACCGGCCCCGTCGACCCTTTAAACTGGCAGTCCTGACGACTGAATAATGAAGAATATAAATTAAGTTGTTTTGTTTAATAATTACTATTATGCTTTGAAAAACATATCGTACTACACGCTTTCTGCTTAAAAATAATGTGCAAATACATTTAAAGGAGATGCGTAAAGTTGTGCGTTATAAGAAGTAAAACAAACCTTACCTTCTTTCACCATTCCCATTACAAGGCACTTTTGGAAACGGCAGTATTGGCACCTGTTTCTCCGGCGTTTGTCAACTGCACAGTTTTTCCCAGCTAAACACACATACTTGGCATTTTTCTGGACAGTGCGCTGCGAAGAAACACAGAGGAGGACACATTAATTGCCATTTGATGCGTTGCCACCTGAAGCTTTGATACATTGAACAAAGATGGCCATTAAAATACTTTTGCCACGGATATTGACAATGGGAAATGAATAGCCATGGCGTTGCAGTCTGCCCCATTCTCTCCCAGCTGCGTAATGCATCATAGCAGCGGACGAGGCAGACAGTGGGTAAATATAGTTCCGTGGCCACTCATAATATGAAGTTCCCTGGGGACCCTCTACCCTCTCCCAGTCCTCTATTGGCAAGGCAAGGAGATGAAGGTTCTTGATTTTGAAGGGATTTTAATTAGTTGCCATGACGAAGAGGTTTCCAGATTAAGCATTGTATCAGGAGCCAACAAACAACCCAATGAATCAGTAGCCTAAATATTACAATACATTTATAAGGCATGTTAGTTGACCGTTAGTTCTAAATGTATAACAATCCCCGCAGATATTTCATGAAACACACCTTGAAGAATCCCTTACAGCCCTCGCAGGTGCGCACGCCGTAGTGCTGACAGGCGGCACTGTCCCCACACACGGCGCATAAAGCATCCGTGTTGGTGGGTGATCCTTGGCTAGGAGGTGACGGTGCTTGGTTATCCATATAGTGATGTCCGTGACCGAGCTGGAACGAATAGGGGGAACCCACCCTGTGCTGTTTCCTTAGGGCGCTGGAACCAAAGATGCTCTGGCTCTCCAAGCCATGATACCTGCCTGAGGTATCCGGGTTCACAGACACCTGGAGGGACCCATCAAATCTCATCTGGCACGTCGACAAAGGACTACCGTTTTGGGGATGCTTGAAAGAAAACAAGGAGAATCTGGATATGGCATTTTTCCGCTGGTCCATCCTGTGCGCCACCGCCAAGTAGTCCTGGTGAAAACTGTACAGAGATCCAGAATCATCCCACGAGTGGCTGGGTGGACTCTGGAAGGTCTGTGTGTGTGGAGAGGGGGGTTTGTAGTAAACAGACCCAGGGGGAGTGACCATCTCATCGGACTGATGCGGCTGGTGGTGGTGACTCTGCTGGTGGTACATGGGGATGTCCTCAACTTTGATGCATGACTGCTCCCCCGGATGGGGCATTTGGAATAGACAAGGGGGCTTGACGTCATAGCTGGAATTGTTACAGTAGCTGTCCACGAAAGCACCGACATTTGGAAGATTGGTGGTATTGGCTGATGTGATTTCTGTGTTGGTCAGGTCCATGCTAAACTTGACAAACTCGGGCGTTAGGAAGTCACAGTTGTGGCTGTGGTGCTCTCCAGCGGCGTGGAAGCTGCTTGCGCTCTGCTGCGAAGCGGGACTGGCTCCTTGAGGTGACGATCCGTACTGAGCCTGGACGCACGGCATAGCTGCTACAATGAGAGAGGGAGACATATGCTTATATCAATCGATCTCCTCGTCAAGCCAAATCCCATCCAATGCAGATGCATCGCATGAAAATTAGAATGCTTGCGTAAAAGCGCACGAGACGTATATGATTAACCTATACCGTCACCACTCTCTAGAACAAGTGCCAACAGCAAAAGCATTGCATATAATAGGCGCAACGTCTCCAACATTATTTGTAGTCTTACCTTCAGTTGTATGACTCTTTTCAAAGACAAAATGTCTGAATCACTTTCTGGAGTTATGATAATATCCACTCGATTTTGCTCCCTGCTAAAAAAATAATCGAACAAATCTGTCACAAAATTACAAACCTGTAAAGATATTAATTTATAAGCAGGTCATTACTTTCTGATAACATTAATGTTAGAATGTATATTTCGTTTTCAACAGTATAAGACAATTAAACCAATACCTTAAAGTGTCACCCGGTGCACCATTAGAGGATTACATATTCTCCGCTGTATCCATATCCAATTGCAAATGCAGTATTGTGAAGAGAACGGGGCAGATGGCCATGCACCTCTCCAACTGGCTACTAGACTGGCCGCGGGTGACACAGACAATGTGCCTTTGTTTATGTGGCTCGGAGTCGGAATACCGCTGCCCACGTGCCAATGACACTGAACGTCATCGAGCATTACGCGCACCAATCCCTTCCAAGGATGGATGTTTCAGATACAACTGTAAACGCATGATAGAGTACAGAATATAATACAATATAATGTAAAACATTTTTTAGACATCATCATACAAGAATGATAAAAAAACATCACATAATAATACACATTAACGCATATGTTTGGCGATATGCCTAAAGAAGGCATTGCAGGCAAAAAAAATTACAATCTCACCTCAATTCACAACTAACTTAATGATATGCATAGTTGCATTTACAGTGTCCTACGCCTAAATATAGTGGTATGTAAAAAGATACTAAACAACAATCATGTAAAATCATGACTACGGCTGGTGACACTAGTTGCACAATAGTGACCCCGCACTATTGAGGATGGGGATTCCAGAGGAAAAGTGGTGCACCAACCTCATTGTTATAGCAACACCCTCTTAAACATGATTGGATAATCGTGTCATCCCATTGGTTTACCCATATGTCAGTCAACTAATCTCTGCTTCCTGGTTCTCCTGGCTGTCAAAGAAGAGTTGTATCACCGTTCTCAGTTTACGCCCTGGCGCTGTTATCATCAATTAAACATATAAATCAGTAAGTGAACGATTTAGATACATATTTTGTGCCTTTTCCTTATTGTTCTATTGATAATATGAAAAGTTAAACGACTGGCAGCGAGCCAGACAATATCATGCGGAACGTCAATGCGACATTGTATCCATTGCTAGAACCCTCTCTCCACTGCGCCTTCATAAACGTTTTCTGTTCTACGATAATGATACGGATTTCAGTTTTATTTTACACCGTTGTATAGAATAGAAACAGTGTGAAATAGAGTTATAATTTATTCCTGTTGCCTTTGCATTGGATAGCCAGTATCACCGAAATGGGGATGGATTTACATATTGTTTTTCATAATGCAATGTTTAAGAATTGGAAAAAAAATGCTTAGTTAGTTTGGCCTCTAAATTGACATTGTCGTGTTTGTGTAACCTTCATTTGAGTTGATGTCACTGTTATTATATGTGTATTTGTTTCCACTAACTATAAGTCTCAAGCTAAGATTGTGTCTTAGAGTGATTTACTGTATCTAATGTGGATGGTGGCGTCTGTCTCTCGCGTAATCATATCTCTTCCTCATGAGGTTCTCTGTGTCATTTCTTCATTTTTTGTCATTCAGTTGAAGAAACGGCTGCTCCCATGTGGATTTTGGTCCTGGTGTGTTGGGTGGAGATGCGTGTAGCCATGTGGGCTATGGTCCTGGTGTGTTGGGTGGAGATGCGTGTAGCCATGTGGGCTATGGTCCTGGTGTGTTGGGTGGAGATGCGTGTAGCCATGTGGGCTATGGTCCTGGTGTGTTGGGTGGAGATGCGTGTAGCCATGTGGGCTATGGCCCTGGTGTGTTGGGTGGAGATGCGTGTAGCCATGTGGGCTATGGCCCTGGTGTGTTATGTTGGAGATGTGTCACCAGGAAGTAATGCCATTCTGAAACCAATCATTGACTTGTCTCTCTGCATGGACTGGGCTATAAGACCCCTCCCCATTCATCAGCCATTGTAGTATAGAGCAAATGAGGGTTAAATTCCTTGTTTAACCTTTCTGTTACTGGCCCAACGCTCTAACCAGTAGGCTACCTGCCTCACTCTAACACATTCACTGGATCAACAAGATGGTGTCATACTCCTGCTACATAAACTTTTTTTATTTTCTTATAATCATATATTTTATTTTATGATCCCTCTGATAAACACATAATACACAGGTAATAAACACATCATGCAGCTTTAATGTCTCATCCAAAAGGATTTCCCTGTCTACATTCATGACAGATAAGAAAATGACATATGAAAATGTTTATTCTCATAGTCATCCTATGAGGGAAATCATTACCTCTGGCCTAGCGAAACAAGAGCTGCTGGTGTGCATGCATAAACAACTCTGATGTTTGCTCCGTTAAAGATTAGAATAGATTGAAAATGATGTGTCTTCAAGCAGATTGTCAGAGCACCTGGCCCTAGCCGATTGGCTCTTTGCTCTCGGGTCACGCCCTCTCCACATGATCACCTGTCATGTCATTGCAATATAACCCAGTGTATCTAACTCAGTCCACTGCTCTGTGTGTTGTGCTGCAGGACCAGCATCAATGGCGTTCCGGAAGGCCTTGAAAGGGACAGCTATCATCGGGACTGGGGCGGCCGCTGCTCTTCTGGGCCTGTCACAACTGTCGGAATACAGAAAGACGCAGGTAGGCCTGGGAGATTTGAGACATTGAGATTATTTAGTGGGTTAGGTTGCATTTTACACAATCTGCTTGTGTTGTCGTTTTGTAAACTCGTTTTTCTGATACTTGTATGGATGTTGAGTTTGTATGCTGCATTGAGGACATTAACGTTTTCTAATCTGATCTTATGTTGCCAAGGTTGTGGTTGTCTGTTTCTAAAGTCAGGACCTGTAAATGACACCTCAGAGTCCCTCTGCTGCAGGTTACGTATAGTAACGAGAGTGGGAGAGCATCTGACAATGGCAGGGCAGGCTCCTGTGAGTCTACTAGGGAACGGCCATCTGGGCAGCAGGTTGGCATTTATTGGGAAGACTAATGTACTGGAGGCAGCTGTGTGGTCACTAGCTGGCACACACCTTAAGCCTAACCTGAAAGTAAGACCAAATAGAGCACATTTTTTTCATGAATTTTTACAATATAGCCAATTTTGACTTTGCAGCTGGCCCATCTAGCGGAATTCACTCAGTTCTGCCTCCAGGACAAGATTCATGACAGTAAACGTCAGCCTGCATCTGGGCATGTCTTATCTAGACTGAGGAATGTGTTCCACTTTTATTCAACACTATACTGCTTAGATGGGACTGCTGTGTAGAGTAAAGTTGACCTGAATATGAAGACAGTCAATGGGACTGCTGTGTAGAGTGAAGTTGACCTGAATATGAAGACAGTCAATGGGACTGCTGTGTAGAGTGAAGTTCACCTGAATATGAAGACAGTCAATGGGACTGCTGTGTAGAGTAGAGTTGACCTGAATATGAAGACAGTCAATGGGACAAACCCTGATCATAAAATAGCTCAATTTCTGTCTCAATTTGCCATAAACTGCCTTCGGGAGTGGTAAGATGGACTTTAGCTATGTGACGTGAGTAGTTCTTATGTCTTATTTCATTTACGTTCAGACAAGTAAGGGAACATGACTTATGATGTTTGATTAGTATACTGAAATAATCAACACTATTTCGGCGACAAACAAACAAACGGAGGTGCAATGGGAGTCCTGATTATTTTTCATTTAATCAAATCTGATGAAGCTCGTGTGGATCATGTAGCATAGCGTCTGAAACTCTAGGGAACTGGCAAAAATACCCCTCCATGATGTTTCCATGGCAATGCATCACTTGATATTATTCATAGGGCAACTGCAGTGTGAACAAGCATTAGCCTGGTCCCAGATCAGTTTGTGCCGAACATGTTTGACGTGATAATGACTATATTGACAGCACAAACCATTCTGAGACCAGGAGACCACTGCATCACTGTAGACCAGGGATTGAAATAGCCAAGGAGTCACGCGGGTAACGTTAGAAAGAGAGAAACAGGTGCATCTTGACCTCTGAACCTAGTCAGAACCTCAGATATAAATACGACTTACAGTATACCTTCTATTTCAATGGTATGTTATTACAAGTAACATACCAGGTCACTTGTCCAAAGCATCTGAGCCTTTGTGTGACCCTTTGTCCTAATGTGAACTTTTATTTCTGTATCCTGGTATGATATCTTGTCCCCCAACCTTCCTCCCAAACAAGAATAAATGGGTAAGCAAAAGTCAAACGCCTCCGAATAAATAATAATAATCTGCAATCATGCATGCGGACGACGGTAGCCATCACTAACTAACCCTTGAGATTCTACTGCTAATTGGATAAATATGTCTGCTTGGTCTCCTCTGTGACAAGGGCACAATCTCTTTCTCTCTTTCAGCTTGAACGTTTTTTTGTTTTCTGGCGGTGGGCGATTGGACATTTGCATGACATCCACTGTCTCACTGACTCCATGTACTCAACGTGATTGCAGGGCAGACTGCCACTTAATTGTCTGTGGGTGTTTAAATATGCACGTCCATGGAAATAGACACTAATTATTTGATCTTGTTTGCTGTTACGGTCCTAAATTACAAATGCCCGGGTTTCATTCACAGATTTGCAAGTCAAATGGACCAAGTGGCGTCGCAGCAGCTCGATGTAATCATTTAGAGAATAAAATGTTAAATAGAAAAAGGAATAAAATGTTTCATTATGGCAGCCATCCTTGACTTGCTTGTCCCCATGATCCTTGAGTTCAGAACAGACTTGATTTGACTTTGTTCTTTTTTCCTCGAGTTATTTTGTGCGTTTGCATATCAGACACCAGGAATCATTGTTATTATCGAAGTACTACAAGCAGGGGTCTTTCTGTATGAATATGATTGCGGGTACAACCCTTAACAATATGCGTACCTGATTTTGTTGTTGTGACCATAGATATCTATGGTCGTGACAATGTTGTTGTGACAATGTAGACACATCTATCCCAGAGGAGATTATCCAAGGTTTAAGGCATTGCTTTATGCCTTCACTAATCTCTGAACCCAGAACCAAATCTTGATTATGTTCACAGTCTGTCACAAAAGACTATGCCTTCACTAAAATAGATTTAACTGTGTATGTACTGCATGTTGTCCAGGCACGGCTGGCGTATGTAGCGGCGGAGGGGGAGTTACAGCAGCCGTTTAAAGATGAGCTCCCAACCAGACAGGCTCAGCTCTCCACCCTGCAAGACACTGAGGAGTTTGACGTCCTTGTCGTAGGGGGAGGGGCCACAGGCTCCGGATGTGCCTTAGACGCTGTCACACGCAGTGAGTCCCCAATGAACTGCACCGTTTTGGGAAAACCTTTTTGGGTTGGGGGTCAATTACATTTCAGTTCAGTCAATGTGCAGGAGAGTCGAGGCTATTCTTCTCCCAATATTATGAGGCCCTCAATGCAATATGCATGCCCTGCCATTTTCCCTTCATGAATATTATACGACAGGAGAAGCACATGGGAGTCATAACCTAGCAAAAGCCTCCTGAATAGCTCTGACTCTGAGGGTGCGTCCGAAATGGCACCCTATTCCCTATATAGTGCACTATGTTTGACCAGAGCCCTGGTTGAAGGTAGTGCGCTATATAGGGAATAGGGTGCCATTTCAGCCAGTCTGAGTCTAAATCCTAGTCTTGTCTTGATCTGTCTCTGTGTCTCTGCTCTGCTAGACCTTAAGACTGCCCTGGTGGAGAGGAATGATTTCTCATCGGGGACCAGCAGCCGCAGCACCAAGCTCATCCACGGGGGAGTACGTTACCTCCAAAAGGCCATCATGAAATTAGATTACGAACAGGTAAACGGCTCGCTTCTCCCATGCTGCCTGACAGTTGGTTCCCTCTGTGATCACATTGCTTTGTTTTCCCCCGTTGTGGACATTTGTCATTGAAAAGAGATTGAGAGGTTGGAAGATTCAGAGGGTTTTAGGGCACTAGGTGTTTCCAATAATCCTTCTTTAGTCTCGTATTGTGTTAATGCTACGAGCATACTCATACTATTCTACCAACATGCACTGTATTACATACTCATACTATTCTACCAACATGCACTGTATTACATACTCATACTATTCTACCAACATGCACTGTATTACATACTCTCACTATTCTACCAACATGCACTGTATTACATACTCACACTATTCTACCAACATGCACTGTATTACATACTCATACTATTCTACCAACATGCACTGTATTACATACTCATACTATTCTACCAACATGCACTGTATTACATACTCATACTATTCTACCAACATGCACTGTATTACATACTCATACTATTCTACCAACATGCACTGTATTACATACTCATACTATTCTACCAACATGCACTGTATTACATACTCATACTATTCTACCAACATGCACTGTATTACATACTCATACTATTCTACCAACATGCACTGTATTACATACTCACACTATTCTACCAACATGCACTGTATTACATACTCATACTATTCTACCAACATGCACTGTATTACATACTCATACTATTCTACCAACATGCACTGTATTACATACTCACACTATTCTACCAACATGCACTGTATTACATACTCATACTATTCTACCAACATGCACTGTATTATGTGTTAGATGATATCTAGCCATTTTACTGTACCTCTAAACCCCTCTTTCCCCTGTTCTCAGTACATGATGGTGAAAGAGGCTCTCCACGAGCGCTCCAACCTGCTAGAAATCGCCCCTCATCTGTCTGCCCCACTACCCATCATGCTCCCTGTTTACAAGTAAGACACGAGTCCATACAGTTAGTAGAATGAGAGTTACACCCTGTCAACTGAAAATGTTATGAGTGGTTGGTGGTTGTTCAACCGGATACAAGCCAGATGGCCATTCTGTATAACAGACAGCAATACCAGGTGTCCTCTAATGGTTACCTCTAACGGTTACCTCTAATGGTTACGTCTAATGGTTACGTCTAATGGTTACCTCTAATGGTTACCTCTAACGGTTACCTCTAATGGTTACGTCTAATGGTTACGTCTAATGGTTACCTCTAATGGTTACCTCTAACGGTTACCTCTAACGGTTACCTCTAACGGTTACCTCTAATGGTTACGTCTAATGGTTACGTCTAACGGTTACCTCTAATGGTTACGTCTAACGGTTACCTCTAATGGTTACCTCTAACGGTTACCTCTAACGGTTACGTCTAATGGTTACCTCTAATGGTTACGTCTAACGGTTACCTCTAATGGTTACTTACCTCTAATGGTTACTGACTGAAAGTCACTCTGCATAAGAGCATCTGCTAAATGACCAACATGTAAATGTAATGGCTGAATGTACTCTGTCTACTGGGCTGGTATAAAGATGCTGTACTGTACTATCTGTGTATAGATGGTGGCAGCTGCCGTACTACTGGGCTGGTATAAAGATGCTGTACTGTACTATCTGTGTATAGATGGTGGCAGCTGCCGTACTACTGGGCTGGTATAAAGATGCTGTACTGTACTATCTGTGTATAGATGGTGGCAGCTGCCGTACTACTGGGCTGGTATAAAGATGCTGTACTGTACTATCTGTGTATAGATGGTGGCAGCTGCCGTACTACTGGGCTGGTATAAAGATGCTGTACTGTACTATCTGTGTATAGATGGTGGCAGCTGCCGTACTACTGGGCTGGTATAAAGATGCTGTACTGTACTATCTGTGTATAGATGGTGGCAGCTGCCGTACTACTGGGCTGGTATAAAGATGCTGTACTGTACTATCTGTGTATAGATGGTGGCAGCTGCCATACTACTGGGCTGGTATAAAGATGTACGACCTGGTGGCTGGAGGCCAGTGTCTGAAGAGCAGCTATGTGCTCAGTAAGAACAAGGCCCTGGAACTCTTCCCCATGCTGAAGAAAGACAAGCTGGTAGGAGCCATCGTCTACTATGATGGTGAGTAGTTCTCATTGTTATCTTCATTCAAAGGGCTTTTTAGTCCAGGGTTAGGTTTAATATGGGTCCGGGGAACTGCTCCAAAATGTATTACACTCTGGATAAGAGCGTCTGCTAAATGACTAGAATGTAAATGTAAATGAATTGCTAGACATACTAACACTTCAGTCAGTTATGCTCCTATAGGATGGTAATAACCTTCTCATTTATCAAGAGGCTTCCCTTCTGTTTGCTAAGTGGGCTATGTCTAGTGCCGGTACATGTCTAGCGCCGGTACATGTCTAGCGCCGGTACATGTCTAGCGCCGGTACATGTCTAGCGCCATACATTAAGAATTCATATTAGCCCACACTGTTAATAAACAAAACAAAATTCATGTTCATAAAAATAATGCCTTTTTCCCAACAGTAACAACATTTTATTTCCTTACTGTGGGTGTGATTTAAATGTGACCCAAGTCAACAACAAGACAAGACACAAGGGAGCCGGTGGCCATCAGATCTCATAAGTCCATTGATGCCTGAACCAATGCGTCTGCGAGCAGCTTGTGCGCTCTATGTGCCTTGGGCCAAGGCTGTGAAGTGTGTGCGTGGCCACGGAGACGACCAATCATATGTTCCTGCTCTATCTGGGTGTATTCTGTGCAGATAATGTCCCGTTAGTTGACTGGAGGCCTCTCTTTTTCACACCAACAGCAGCCAACTCTGTGTCTGAAGGCTGTCTGAATCAGTCAGTCTACATTTAGATTCTACTGGGTCCCTCCAAGAGTGGAAAGCTCTTCTCTGAGGGGGAGAATATATCAGGCCAGATATCTGAGCAGCAGTTCGTCACATTCACTCACTTGACTTTCTGAGGAAAAGAGTGAGGCATGTTGATATTTTTTTTGTAGCATTTTGTTTATTTGAATGCGTTTAGATTATTGCTAATTTGTAATTTGCATAACATATTTTTAGTTTAACATTTCTTCCAGGTGGAATGTATGGGTATGTATTGTCTCTGGGAGTACTGTCTGTCTACCAGCTAACAGAGAGAATATTCGGAGGGGTTTTGTGTTGGGTTGAAGCAGCATTGTTGGGTTGGTTTGTACCCCTCCCCCCAGGAGGCAGAGGGGGTCTTTTCTCTCCAATTATTCCGTCTGGAACAATCACGGCCGTGACATTTCAGAAGCTGACCTTCTCTGCTACCGCGGCTCAGAGAAGAGGATAGCAGTACCGTGGTCTGACTGCCAGCCTGCTCTGTCTCCTCCTCTTCTTCGGCCTGCCGGGTGGGATCTTAGACAGCACCAGTGTTACTCATTTCCCAGGAGACCAGTGTGGTCCAACACACACACACACACACACAAAAGACAGGAGTCCTCATTCTTACTAATTCATTCTGCACAATTGTGTAATTGATTTTTTCAGCAAGCAACCATGAACTGGTTTGTTAGACGTACCGTATTTTGAGATACCAACCAGGTCTCCAGTCATACCTTCTGCTGCCTAATGTGAGGCGTCAGCTCAGCCAAGCACACCCCAGCCCCACTCCAGCCCACCTCAGCCCACCCCAGGCCAGCCCTGCCCACCCTATCCCACCCTAGCCGACCCCATTCCAGCCCACCCCAACCCTGGCTGTCACAACTAGCCCTGTCACCTCTCTTTCCCATCTCACAAGCTCTCTCACTCTAGTGATTTGAGTAGCACCAGGAAGCATGGATGAGGACCGGGCCCTGAGGGCAGGAATGAACCAAATGCCCCTGCAAGGGATTCCCACACATTAGATACACCACAGCCACACTGCACTTCAAGGCGCCGTTCCAATACTATTTAACTTTTTGGGCAACCCGACCAAATTCACATAGAAATGTGAGTTATAGATCTGTAATTCTCATTGAAACCAAGTCTAAGAAGCAGTAGATCTGTTCTATGTGTGCTATTTCTATGATTCTATTCTTAAGTTTAGTTTTTTGCGTTTTTTACTTTCAAACAGCTGAAAATACAATATTTTTGTTTATGGAAAATATATTTCACAGCGGTTTAGATGGTACAATGATTCTCTACACTATAATTGCTTGTTTTGGCACATAAACTGGAATTAGGCGAACTATTCAGATTTTTCACAACCAGGAAATGGCGGAACAATTTCTGCATAGAGCACCTTTAAAGAAATCTTACTTCCTTGTTTCTATTTCTCTTCGACCCACTATCGACCTATCGTCTCTCCCCCTTCACCCCCCCCCCCCCACCCAGGACAGCATAATGATGCTCGTATGAACCTGGCGATCGCCCTGACAGCAGCCAGACATGGTGCTGCCATCGCTAACTACACAGAGGTGGTCCACCTGCTGAAGAAGACAGACGCAGTGACGGGCAAGGAGAAGGTCTGTGGGGCGCGCTGCAGGGACGTTATTACAGGTACGCATGCACACACACACACACACACACACACACACACACAAAGACACAGTATGACGGTGGTTTTTGATTGAAACTGTTATGATCTCTCACAGGAAATGAATTTGACGTCAGAGCCAAATGTGTCATCAACGCCACGGGACCGTTCACTGACTCTCTGAGGAAAATGGACGACGGGAAAAACACTAACATTTGCCAGCCCAGTGCTGGGGTTCACATAGTTATCCCTGGTTATTACAGGTACAGTACAGGGACAGCACCACACTGTCACATCTTCACACCAGGGACAGCACCACTCTGTCACACTTTCACACCAGGGACAGCACCACACTGTCACACCTTCACACCAGGGACAGCACCACACTGTCACACCTTCACACCAGGGACAGCACCACCCTGTCACACCTTCACACCAGGGACAGCACCACCCTGTCACACCTTCACACCAGGGACAGCACCACTCTGTCACACCTTCACACCAGGGACAGCAACACCCTGTCACACCTTCACACCAGGAACAGGACCACACTGTCACACCTTCACACCAGGGACAGCAACACTCTGTCACACCTTCACACCAGGGACAGCACCACACAGTCACACCTTCACACCAGGGACAGCAACACTCTGTCACACCTTCACACCAGGGACAGCACCACTCTGTCACACCTTCACACCAGGGACAGCACCACACAGTCACACCTTCACACCAGGGACAGCACCACACTGTCACACCTTCACACCAGGGACAGCACCACACTGTCACACCTTCACACCAGGGACAGCACCACACTGTCACACCTTCACACCAGGGACAGCAACACCCTGTCACACCTTCACACCAGGGACAGCAACACTCTGTCACACCTTCACACCAGGGACAATAGCACCCTCACAACCAGTTAAACTTAGGTCATGAATTTAAATTCAACTCATGAATTGAAAAGTGTCCTTTATTTTTAATGAGGGAATTTCAATTCAGCAGCGCTGACCAACCAGGTCTTCCTAAATGTAGTTGTCATATCCATAGCCCCTCCTCCCTCTGCCCTGTTCTTGTAGTCCTGACAACATGGGTCTCCTGGACCCGGCAACCAGCGACGGCCGTGTCATCTTCTTCCTGCCCTGGGAGAAGATGACCATCGCCGGGACAACGGACACGCCCACTGACGTCACCGCCCATCCCATCCCCAGGGAGGAAGACATCAACTTCATCCTGAACGAAGTCCGCAATTACCTCAGCCCTGATGTAGAGGGTACGTAACCCCCCCCCAAACTACCTCAGCCCTGATGTAGAGGGGACGTAACCCCCCCAAACTACCTCAGCCCTGATGTAGAGGGTCCGTAACCCCCAAACTACCTCAGCCGTGATGTAGAGGGTCCGTAACCCCCAAACTACCTCAGCCCTGATGTAGAGGATACATAACCCCCCCAAACTACCTCAGCCCTGATGTAGAGGGTCCGTAACCCCCAAACTACCTCAGCCGTGATGTAGAGGGTCCGTAACCCCCAAACTACCTCAGCCCTGATGTAGAGGATACGTAACCCCCCCAAACTACCTCAGCCCTGATGTAGAGGATACGTAACCCCCAAACTACCTCAGCCCTGATGTAGAGGATACGTAACCCCCAAACTACCTCAGCCCTGATGTAGAGGATACGTAACCCCCAAACTACCTCAGCCCTGATGTAGAGGATACGTAACCCCCAAACTACCTCAGCCCTGATGTAGAGGATACGTAACGTTGACTTTCAAACAGCACAGCAGCTAGTAATTATGCTGGAGACACTACAGGCTTGATTTTCTGATTGTTTAGCTTGAAATGGGTTTGCCGTTTGATGTAATACCTGTCCGATGCCTCTGTGCCTCAGGTAACGATCTCTGTCACCACATGCAGATGAGATTCACTGTGTTCTCTGACTGGTTCTAGGACCTCTGATAAGATATGATATGATGTGGTCATTTGATTTAGCAGAATCTTGTGTGCGATACTGACTCTGTCCTCTCCCTGTGGTCCTCAGTGAGGAGAGGAGACGTCCTGGCAGCATGGAGTGGTATCCGTCCTCTGGTCACTGACCCCAACTCTAAAGACACCCAGTCCATCTGCAGGAACCACATAGTCAACGTCAGCGACAGCGGCCTGGTCACCATTGCAGGTCAGTGCCTACTCTAAAACAAGTTGTATCCTGATTCAGTGCTATATACCTGTAGTAGTTTATAGTGTGTTAGTAGCCATCAATAGCCCTTAGCCTATAGACTTTTTCCTGCTCAAATTTGATAGGGCATGTCCTGTATTCTGTCTGGCCATGTATCTAATAATAATGATAATTTGGTGGGTGTTTGTATTTGTCCTATTTCATATATCTACAAGTGTGTATTATACACGTGTGAATTGGAAATGTGTTTTTTGCAAATCCCACTCCCCCTGAGACACCCTCAGAGAGCAATTAGGGTTAAGTGCCTTGCTCAAGAGCACATCGACAGATGTTTCACCTTATCGGCTCAGGGATTTGAACTAGCGACTTTCGGTGACTGGCCCAATGCACTAACCGCTAAGCTACCCCTATCGTATCTGGTGTGTGTAACGTGGATGATCCCATCACCTCAGGTGGGAAGTGGACAACATACCGCTCCATGGCGGAGGAGACCCTGGACGCAGCGGTTGCAGCCCACAGGCTGGGGGGCGGGCCCAGTAAGACAGTGGGTCTGGTGCTGGAGGGGGGCCAAGACTGGACCCCCACCTTGTACATCCGACTGGTGCAGGACTACGGCCTGGAGAATGAGGTGGGGACAGACCCTTCCCATAGACCTTCAGTCTTTAGCCACCATTTTGGATCTATAATTCTCCCTAAGGCCATGTCAATTGCACTATGGTTACACAGGCAGTGCCTTGCAAAAGTATTCATCTCCCTTGGCGTTTTTCCTATTTTGTTGCATTACAACCTGTCATTTAAATGGATTTTTATTTGGATTTCATGTAATGGACATACATAAAATAGTCCAAATTGGTGAAGTGAAATTAAAAAAATAACTTGTTTCAAAAACTTCTAAAAAATAAATAACGGAAAAGTGGTGCGTTCATATGTATTCACCCCCTTTGCTATGAAGCCCCTAAATAAGTTCTGGTGCAACCAATTACCTTCAGAAGTCACATAATTAGTTAAATAAAGTCCACCTGTGTGCAATCTAAGTGTCACATGATCTCAGTATATATACACACCTGTTCCGAAAGGCCCCAGAGTCTGCAACACCACTAAGCAAGGGGCACCACCAAGCAAGCGGCACCATGAAGACCAAGGAGCTCTCCAAACAGGTCATGGACAAAGTTGTGGAGAAGTACAGATCAGGGTTGGGTTATAAAAAAATATATCCGAAACTTTGAACATCCCACGGAGCACCATTCAATCCATTATTAAAAAATTGAAATAATATGGCACCACAACAAACCTGCCAAGAGAGGGCCGCCCACCAAAACTCACGGACCAGGCAAGGAGGGCATTAATCAGAGAGGCAACAAAGAGACCAAAGATAACCCTGAAGAAGCTGCAAAGCTCCACAGCGGAGATTGGAGTATATGTCCATAGGACCACTTTAAGCCGTACACTCCACAGAGCTGGGCTTTACGGAAGAGTGGCCAGAAAAAAGCCATTGCTTAAAGAAAAAAAATAAGTTTGGTGTTTGCCAAAAGGCATGTGGCAGACTCCCCAAACATATGGAAGAAGGTACTCTGGTCAGATTAGACTAAAATTGAGCTTTTTGACCATCAAGGAAAACGCTATGTCTGGCGCAAACCCAACACCTCTCATCACCCCGAGAACACAATCCCCACAGTGAAGCATGGTGGTGGCAGCATCAGCTGTGGGGATGTTTTTCATCGGCAGGGACTGGGAAACTGGTCAGAATGGAAGGAATGATGGATGGCGCTAAATACAGGGAAATTCTTGAGGGAAACTTGTTTCAGTCTTACAGAGATTTGAGACTGGGACGGAGATTCACCTTCCAGCAGGACAATGACCCTAAGCATAATGCTAAAGAAACACTTGAGTGGTTTAAGGGGAAACATTTAAATGTCTTGGAATGGCCTAGTCAAAGCCCAGACCTCAATCCAATTGAGAATCTGTGGTATGACTTAAAGATTGCTGTACACCGGCGGAACCCATCCAACTTGAAGGAGCTGGAGCAGTTTTGCCTTGAAGAATGGGCAAAAATCCCAGTGGCTAGATGTGCCAAGCTAATAGAGACATACCCCAAGAGACTTGCAGCTGTAATTGCTGCAAAAGGTGGCTCTACAAAGTATTGACTTTGGGGGGGGGGGGGGGTGAATAGTTATGCACGCTCATGTTTTCAGTTTTTTTGTGTTATTTCTTGTTTGTTTCAGAAGAAAAAATATTTTGCATCTTCAAAGTGGTAGGCATGTTGTGTAAATCAAATGATACAAACCCCCCCAAAATCAATTTTAATTCCAGGTTGTAAGGCAACAAAATAGGAAAAATGCCAAGGGGGGTGAATACTTTCGCAAGCCACTGTATATCATATATCAGAACATGTAACGTTGGTTAACGGTTGGATGAAGGTTGAAAATGTTGAGATGATGTTGCGTTACAAGACAGCAGTACACAGGGATATTGATCCGAGGCTCTAGACCAGGGGTATTCAACTCTTACCCTACGAGGTCCGGCGCTTGCTGGTTTTCTGTTCTACCTGATAATTAATTGCAAACACCTGGTGTCCCAGGTCTAAATCAGTCCCTGATTAGAGGGGAACAATGAAAAAAGGTAGTGGAACTGGCTTGGAGGTCCAGAGTTGAGTTTGAAGGCTCTAGACCAGACCAGTGTACTTCCCTTTCAAGGTTTTAGAAGTCATCTGTACCAGGTAGGCTCCACTTCCTATCTATGTTAACTTCTCATTAGAGAAAGCCTTCCCCACCATTAGGTTTTTTTCTATAATATTCCAAAAGGTCAGTGTTCATATTTTGACAGCATTTGACCTTTTGTTGAGAGAGCTAAGCCAACCATCTGAATAGCAATAACCCCTTGTTTGGTCCAAACACATGATAAATCATAGACATAACTGTATGTACCCATCACCCACCTCAGCATATCCAAAACATTGGAGCTGTGCTGAAAGATCGTATCGATCCACAAGGAGTTGCCTTTTAACAGCTGCCTGCTGCGTTTCACAATACTCTCTCAATACTGTCTTTGGCAAACGCTGTTGGTCATATTCAAACAAAACCATTAACTGGTCTTCAATCATAAAGTGTCACCCTAAACCTTGTTTCATTGATTATATGACCCCACACAATGCCCTCTCACAGTGCAATGCCATTTTGTCTTGGTAAAACCTCAAACATGGATTGCGGTTTTGATTGAATAGTGCCATGTTTCCCATAATTCCACAGGTTGCCCAGCACCTGGCAGCGACGTACGGGGGGAAGGCATTCGACGTGGCCAAGATGGCGCGGGTCACTGGGAAGAGGTGGCCCATCGTAGGGAAGAGACTGGTCTCTGAATTCCCTTACATTGAGAGTGAGGTGCAGTAAGGCTACTACAGAATACTGCATCAGATTTGTAAAAAACAGCATGTTTATGTACACACACACACACACACACACACACACACACACACACATCATGACCATAGACTATTATGTTCTATTATCTATCCAATTGAAACACTCCCCCCACCCTCCTCCAGGTGAGGTATGCCATTAAGGAGTATGCTTGTACAGCCATCGATGTGATCGCCAGGCGCACACGGCTGGGTTTCCTCAACGTGCAGGCTGCTGATGAGGCACTGCCACGCATCGTAGAGATCATGGGAAAGATGCTGGACTGGAGTGATGAAAAGAGGACGGTACGTCACTAACTGTTGTTCCCGTCTTCTAGACTGTAGTTCAAATGACTGTCTGGCAGTGTTACAGAAAGTATTTTAGAACACCTTTTAAATAACATATACAAACAAAGAAATACTTTTTTATGTTTAAAAATAACAACTTGCCTTAATATCTATCTTTAAATCCATCTTTGTATGATTTCCTGTCCAGTAAAGACTTAGGACCTGTTTTAATACAACCATTGTTTTAATGATTCAGTGACTACAATGCATTCTCTCATTCTCACTCACTGGACTAATAATAATGTTTTGATTTGAGTAGGGCCAACCCTAAATCCATGTGCTGCTATTCCGTTTTATAGGAGCGCTGGAGCCGCTGTTAGATCAGAGTATAATAGTAGGCGCTACGCCCTTCCTGGATTTCCCCCTCCAGGGGGGTGTGTGTGAACTTTCCCCCAGTTCTGGTATTCCTGTTGTCCTGCTCTTTACAGGTTTAGTACACGATGCATGAGTTCCTTTTACTTTATAAGTTGTTGTTACAGTTAGCTATGATCCCTTTTCATGAATTATGACTTAAATGAGTTATGATTAAAGTTATGAAGAACATACACTATATATACAAAAGTATGTGGACACCCCTTCAAATTAGTGGATTCGGCTATTTCAGCCACACCCGTTGCTGGCAGGTGTATAAAATCGAGCACACAGCCGTGCTATCTCCATAGACAAATATTGGCAGTTGAATGGCCTTACTGAAGAGCTCAGTGACTTTCAACGTGGCACCGTCATAGGATGCCACCTTTCCAACAAGTCAGTTTGTCAAATGTGTACCCTGCTAGAGCTGCCCCGGTCAACTGTAAGTGCTGTTATTGTGAAGTGGAAACGTCTAGGAGCAACAACGGCTCAGCCGTGAAGTGGTAGGCCATACAAGCTCACAGAACAGGACCGCCGAGTGCTGAAGCGCCTAGCGCGTAAAAATCCTCTGTCCTCGGTTGCAACACTGACTACTGAGTTCCAAACTGCCTCTGGAAGTAACGTCAGCACAATAACTGTTCGTCGGGAGCTTCATTAAATGGGTTTCCATGGCCGAGCAGCCGCACACAAGCCTAAGATCACCTAGCGCAATGCCAAGCGTCGGCTGGAGTGGTGTAAAGCTCGCCGGCATTGGACTCTGGATCAGTGGAAACGTGTTCTCTGGAGTGATGAATCACGCTTCACCATCTGGCAGTCCGACGGACGAATCTGAGTTTGGCTGATGCCAGGAGAACGCTACCTGCCCCAATGCATAGTGCCAACTGTAAAGTTAGGTGGAGGAGGAATAATGGTCTGGGGCTGTTTTTCATGGTTTGGGCTAGGCCCCCTAGTTCCAGTGAAGGGAAATCTTAACGCTACAGCATACAATGACATTCTAGACGATTCTGTGCTTCCAACTTTGTGGTAACAGTTTGGGGAAGGCCCTTTCCTGTTTCAGCGTGACAATGCCCCCGTGCACAAAGCGCGGTCCATACAGAAATGGTTTGTCGAGATCGGTGTGGAAGAACTTGACTGGCCTGCACAGAGCCCTGACCTCAACCCAATCGAACACCTTTGGGATGAATTGGAACGCCGACTGCGAGCCAGGCCTAATCGCCCAACATCAGTGCCCGACCTCACTAATGCTCTTGTGGCTGAATGGAAGCAAGTCCCCGCAGCAATGTTCCAATATATAGTGGAGAGCCTTCCCAGAAGAGTGGAGCAGCAAAGAGGGGACCAACTCCATATTAATCCCCATGATGTTAGAATGAGATGTTTGACGAGCAGGTGTCCACATACTTTTGGTCATGTATTGTAACTTATCTTCGCTACCATGGTTTGTTTAGGAGGAGCTGGAAGCTGCTAAGAAGTTCCTGTACCTTGAGATGGGCTACAGGTCCCGCTCTGAGCAGCTGACCGGGACCTCAGAGATCACACTGGACACACAGGAAGTGGCAAAGTACTCTACTTCCTGTCTACTTTACTCTCTACTTCCTGTTTACTTTACTCTCTTCTTCCTGTTTACTTTACTCTCTACTTCCTGTCTACTTTACACTACTTCCAGTCTACTTTACTCTCTAAGGCAGGGGTGTAAAACTCAATCAGCGCCAGGGCCATATTGAAACAAAAAAAACGAATTTGCGTCCAGCCTATTATGTTTTTTTACAAAAACAAACGTGCATACAACTGGCCCAAACAAGCCATTGTTTTATTAGAAAAAATATGGCCCTTTACAATGTCCACTTACATTGCCTTCGGAAAGTATTCAGACCCCTTGACTTTTTCCACATTTTGTTACGTCACAGCCAATTCTAAAATTGATTAAATTGTTTGTTTTTTCATCAATCTACACACAATAACCCATAAAGACAAATGACAAAGAAAATACAGGTTTTTAGAAATGTTTGCTAATTTATTAAAAATAGAAAACTGAAATATCACATTTACATAAGTATTCAGACCCTTTACTCAGTACTGTCTTCTTGAGTATGACACTACAAGCTTGGCACACCTGTATTTGGAGAGTTTCTCCCATTCTTCTCTACAGATCCTCTCAAGCTCTGTCAGGTTGGATGGGGAGCGTCGCTGCACAGCTATTTTCAGGTCTCTCCAGAGATGTTCGATCGGGTTCAAATCCGGGCTCTGGCTGAGCCACTCAAGGACATTCAGAGACTTGTCCCGAAGCCACTGCTGCGTTGTCTTGGCTGTGTGCTTAGGGTCGTTGTCCTGTTGGAAGGTGAACCGAGCGCTCTGGAGCAGGTTTTTATGAAGGATCTCGCTGTACTTTGCTCCGTTCATCTTTGCCTCGATCCTGACTAGTCTCCCAGTCCCTGCCGCTGAAAAACATCCCCACGGCATGATGCTGCCACCACCATGATTCACCGTAGGGATGGTGCCAGGTTTCCTCCAGACATGACGCTTGGCATTCAGGCCAAAGAGTTCAATCTTGGTTTCATCAGACCAGAGAATCTTGTTTCTCATGGTCTGAGACTCATTAGGTGTCTTTTGGCAAACTCCAAGCAGGCTGTCATGTGCCTTTTACTGAGGAGTGGCTTCTGTCTGGCCACTTTACCATAAGGCCTGATTGGTGGAGTGCTGCAGAGATGGTTGTCCTTCTGGAAGGTTCTCCCATCTCCACAGAGGAACTCTGGAGCTCTGTCAGATTGACCATCGGGTTCTTGGTCACCTCCCTGACCAAGGCCCTTCTCCCCCAATTGCTCAGTTTGGCCGGGTGGCCAGCTCTATGAAGAGTCTTGGTGGTTCCAAACTTATTCCATTTAAGAATGATGGAGGCCACTGTGGGACCGTATATAGACAGGTGTGTGCCTTTCCAAATCATGTCCAATCAATTGAATTTACCACAGGTGGACTCCAATCAAGTTGTAGAAACATCTCAAGGATGATCAATGGAAACAGGATGCACCTGAGCTCAATTTCGAGTCTCATAGCAAAGGGTCTGAATACTTATGTAAATAAGGTATTTCTGTTTTTTATTTTTAATACATGTCTAAAAACCTGTTCTCGCTTTGTCATTATGGGGTACTGTGTGTAGATTGCTGAGGATAAAAAAAATAAAAAAACAATTTTAGAATAAGGCTGTAACGAAACAAAATGTGGAAAAAGTCAACGGATCTGAATACTTTCAAAAGGCACTGTATGTACATAGGATGCTGTATATAGCATTTGTAACATATTAAAACAAAAGAAGAGCTCAGTAATATTTGTCCAGCCTGCTGCTATGCTTGCAGATGTGCATAATATGCTGCGACCCTCATCACAAAGTATTTAAAAACTCCAAATAACAAAAATGTAGCTAGGTTGTTGTAACATTTAAACTTAAAACATGTGTTTAATGTTTTTGCACTGCATGGATTATCGGTGCGGTTGAATGCAGCATTGCTGTATGGTGCACTCAAAATGTCTTGTAGATGAGTAGTCAGCCTAGCCTACTGCTCAAGTGTTGCTGTTGTTGTGGAAAACTCGATCCAAAGATTAAGGCAGAGACTATTTAATTGTATAATAGAAAAATCTTTAATGCATACCAGCAGCTGCAAGGCTGTCTCTGATCTCAGTCTGGGAAGAACTTGGAGGGGAGATGGTTAAATCTCCCTTTTATATAGTGTGAGGTGATAATACAATCATATTGTTAACACAACAGTTATTTTATACAAGCAACAGTTCCGGAACACAATGGCCTTGTGTTAGGGTGCACACATACCAGGAGTCTATGAAAGGCATAACATCACAGTCCAACACAGAACATATCTCTTGAGAAGTGACAACAGCTCACCCCAAATTATGCCACCACACTGTAACAGGCCTACATGTTTCTCCTTTGCATGGTGTTTTGTTGCAGGTTTAGTTTTTTGGTTATTCACTGTCAAGCTTTAAAAACCGAAGCCAGACTGCAACATGTTAGTAGCCTAGCTAGGACTGTGGCATGTGTCTGGACACTTTCCCTCGGCTGCGCGCTGGAAACGGGACACACGAACGCAATGCAGTTGATGTTGAATTCACCGACGTGAGCGTGCATCAGGCTGTAATTTCATAAAGTAGATGACTCAACTGTTCACTCATTTATACTCGCTTGTGTGTCCTATTGTCCTTTAGTAGTCATTTATACCCACGTGTGAATCCTTTATCTTATAACTTTTTGACGACCAAGATTACATTTTCTGTAGACTACAGCAATGACTCGTTGGAACCGAAACGTGGCATGGACATGTAGCCTACAACACGTATAAACTTTGGGTCCGGTAGAAGATTTGGTCAGTGCCATTGGTGATGACATGATACAGCTCACTGGCTGGCTGTGTGGGTCTGGAACAGGCGCTATGTGGCAATGCACTGCCGTTTGGCGTGCAGCGCGTTGACAGTGCTTGCTGTGACTTATAGTGCAGCGCACTGTGGCTGTATGGAAGCGGGACAAAATGAATTGACAACCCAAATCATTGCGCGGGTCCAGATAGAAATGTGTCACAGGCCGGATTCTGCCCGCGGGCCTTGTGTTTGACACGTGTTCTAAGGGAGCAACTGACTGGATTGAGATGGACCCCTGATATACCAAGGGGTCAATCTCAATTCAGGCAGTTGCTCCCTCCCATCTGACCTTCTTAAGTCACTCCCCTTGAGATGTTGCCACGATTTGAGATGATGATTGCATTAATAGCTCTGTCTGATTGACAGGTACACAAACCGGTTCCACAAGTTTGACAAAGACAGTAAAGGCTTCATCACCACAGTGGACGTTCAGAGGGTCTTACAGGTGAGAAACTTTCCCATCTCTCTTTGGAATCTTTTTCCATGTGTGCAGACTGGGCTCATGTAAACTGTGTGCAAAGGCCATTGCTAAGCAACTAACAAAAGAGGTGTGGCGTTATTTCCTGATATTTTGTCTCACTGGTCTCTCTCCCCCTCCCAGAACATAATTTCCTGATATTTTGTCTCACTGGTCTCTCTCCCCCTCTCAGAACATAATTTCCTGATATTTTGTCTCACTGGTCTCTCTCCCCTTCTCAGAACATAATTTCCTGATATTTTGTCTCACTGGTCTCTCTCCCCCTCTCAGAACATCATTTCATGATATTTTGTCTCACTGGTCTCTCTCCCGCTCTCAGAACATAATTTCCTGATATGTTATCTCACTGGTCTCTCTCCCCCTCCCAGAACATCAGTGTTCAGATTGATGAGAACGCTCTCCATGAAATCCTCAACGAAGTGGACCTCAACAAGAATGGACAGGTGGAGCTGAATGAGTTTTTACAGGTAGGTGTTTTTTGTGTGTATGTATGTATTTGTGTGTGTGTCCCCTGTCCTCCCTCCACTAATAAGAGGACTCATTAATTCTCAGGCCCATGGTCAATATTCTCTCTCGCTCTCTCTCCTCTCTTGCTCTCTCTTTCTTTCTTTCTTTCTTTCTTTCTTTCTTTCTTTCTTTCTTTCTTTCTTTCTTTCTTTCTTTCTTTCTTTCTTTCTTTCTTTCTTTCTTTCTTTCTTTCTTTCTTTCTTTCTTTCTTTGTTTCTTTACCGTGAGAAGCTAAACAAACAGACCAGGCTGGAGAACATGATAATACACTCCTCAGGGAGAAGGATAAATTACCCAACCCCCCCCCCCCCCAAACACACACACACACACACACACACACACACACACCAACACTCAGCTACAGAACAGGTAGATGCTCCCATTAGTTTTACATGATTACAACATTCCAATTAATAGAGAATAGGTGATTCTGTTCGCTGGGTGTTTTTTCCCTTGTGCGAGTGGCAAGGCATGACAGACCCTCCTATGAAGGGAGCTGTAGGTGTGAAAGCCTAACTGGGAGTATGTTCTCTCCTGACCTGATACAGATCATTAGAGGCTGAAACATATGACAATGCCTCCAGGTAATGAGGGTGAGATAGATCTACAGTACTTCCAGGTTGTTAGTAGTCATCATGTGATCAATTAGGAAGTATAATGCTGAGGACCATAGAATACCTTTATTATAAGAACTGTTGACAGGAGATGACTTTCCATGGTAAAGTAAAAATCCCAAAATGGTTTGGGGTACTGTAAAACCGGTGTACTACTACTACTACTACTATCAGTGTTAGTAGTATTAGTGCTCTGTCCAGACACGACCAGACTACCCCTGGAGTTTAGATCCTGCTCCAGCATTATAATGCATCTCTATCCCTGCCTCATACAAATACAGTGCATTCGGAAAGTATTCAGACCCCTTGACTTTATCCACATTTTGTTATGCTACAGCCTTATTCTAAAATGGATTAAATTGTTTTTCCCCCCTCATCAATCTACACACAATACCCTATAATGACAAAGCAAAAATATGTTTTTAGAAATGTTTGCAAATTTATTACAAATAAAAAACTGAAATATATCACATTTACATAAGTATTCAGACCCTTTACTCAGTACTTTGTTGAAGCACCTTTGGCAGCCATTACAGCCTGGAGTCTTCTTGGGAATGACGCTATAAGCTTGGCACACCTGTATTTGGGGAGTTTCTCCCATTCTCTGCAGATCCTCTCAAGCTCTTTCAGGTTGGATGGGGAGCGTCGCTGCACAGCTATTTTCAGGTCTCTACAGAGATGTTAGATCGGGTTCAAATCCGGGCTCTGGCTGGGCCACTCAAGGACATTCAGATACTTGTACCGAAGCCACTCCTGCGTTGTCTTGGCTGTGTGCTTAGGGCCGTTGTCCTGTTGGAAGGTGAACCTTCACCACAGTCTGAGGTCCTAAGCGCTCTGGAGCAGGTTTTCATCAAGGATCTCTCTGTACTTTGCTCCGTTCATCTTTCCTTTGATCCTGACTAGTCTCCCAGTCCCTGCCGCTGAAAAACATCCCCACAGCATGATGCTGCCACCACCATGATTCACCATAGAGATGGTGCCAGGTTTCCTCCAGACGTGACACTTGGCATTCACGCCAAAGTGTTCAATCTTGGTTTCATCAGACCAGAGAATCTCGTTTCTCATGGTCTGAGAGTCCTTTAAATGCCTTTTGGCAAACTCCAAGTGGGCTGTCATGTGCCTTTTACTGAGGAGTGGCTTCCATCTGACCACTCTACCGTAAAGGCCTGATTGGTGGAGTGCTGCAGAGATGGTTGTCCTTCTGGAAGGTTCTCCCATCTCCACAGAGGAACTCTGGAGCTCTGTCAGAGTGATCATCGGGTTCTTGGTCACCTCCCTGACCAAGACCCTTCTCCCCCGATTGCTCAGTTTGGCCGGGCGGCCAGCTCTAGGAAGAGTCTTGGTGGTTCCAAACTTCTTCAATTTAAGAGTGATGGAGGCCACTGTGTTCTTGGGGACCTTCAATGCTGCATATTTTTTTTGGTACCCTTCCCCAGATCTGTGCCTCGACACAATCCTGTCTCGGAGCTCTACGGACAATTCCTTCGACCTCATGGGTTGTTTTTTGCTCTGACATGCACTGTCAACTGTGGGACCTTATATAGACAGGTGTGTGCCTTTCCAAATCATGTCCAATCAATTGAATTTACCACAGGTGGACTCCAATGAAGTTGTAGAAACATCTCAAGCATGATCATTGGAAACAGGATACACCTGAGCTCAATTTCGAGTCTCATAGCAAAGGGTCTGAATACTTATGTAAATAAGGTATTTCTGTTTTTCATTAGTTTTTTCGCTTTGTCATTATAGGGTATTGTGTGTAGATTGATGAGGAAAAAATTAATGTAATCAATTTTAGAATAAGGCTGTAACGTAACAAAATGTGGAAAAAGTCAAGGGGTCTGAATACTTTCCAAATGCACTGTACACACACACACACACACACACACACACACACACACACACACATGCACACAGCGTATCTCGTTGCATTAGTTTGATACCTTGCATTACATCCAGTTTCCTCATCCTCTATATTCCCTCTGTTCCCTGCTCCCAGCTGATGAGTGCTGTGAAGAAGGGCCAGGTGTCTGACAGCAGGTTGGCCATCCTCATGAAGACAGCTGAGGAGAGCCTGGACCTGAGGGCACCTGTGTCTGTGGACCGCAGTGGAGGAGGGGTGTGAGGGGAACCCATCCGCACCGTACCACCACACCGTACCATTACACCGTACCACCACACTGTACCACTACTCCGTACCACCACACCGTACCACTACACCGTACCACCACACCGTACCACCACAACTTACCACCACCACTACACCGTACCACCACACTAACCAGAGCTGTGGTACTAAGGATGACAGGGATGGCAGGGATGGATGGAAGGGATGCCAAGAAGAAGACTGCCTGGACCTGGTGTCATTATGGTTCAACGTTGCAGTGATAGGGAGAAGTCATAGGGTGATAAGTATTGTAAACAACAAGAGTACAAATTAGATTTTTATCCTAATTTAAAGATTAATATGTGTCAACCCTGAGTGTTTTATTGTGAAGTTGAAGCTAGATAAGGGCGGCAGATAGCCTAGCGGTTAAGAGCGTTGGGCCAGTAACCGAAAGGTCAGTGTGCCCTTGAGCAAGGCACTTTACCCTAATTGCTCCTGTAAGTCGCGCTGGATAAGAGCGTCTGCTAAATGGCTAAAATGTAAATGTAAAATGTAGTTTGATGTTAGACATTTTTTATAATAATTTTTTTAATTCATATTTTCATGGAGGGAGACAGGGAGTATGTGGCCAGTTTTCCATGACACTGGATTCTCACTACTACAAAGTCAATCAGTGCCTCTGAATAATTCTGTAACTCACTGTTCATACTGTTTTTATATAATCTCATCATTGCTTCGCCTTTTATGCTCCAGTTATATGGCTTTGTAATATATTTTTTATTGTTCAGTCTTATTGATGTTATCGGTGATTTATGGATGTCCACATTTCACTGGAACTGTACTTTGGACGTGGTTCTTATGCCAGTTCACCAGTACAAGAACCAGTTCCGCCTCTTAGTGGACAACTGGCATTACAGTACCATGCAGTTTATTCATACTCAAGCTTAACGTTTCCACCTCTTCGTTTCTGACTTCAGCATGTTACTGTAACTTTAACTCACTGTTCCTCGCTGCAGTGCCATTGTATAATTAAGCAATAAGGCACCTCGGGGTTTGTGGTATATGGCCAATGTACCACGGCTAAGGGCTGTTCTTAGGCACGACGCAACGCGAAGTGCCTGGATACAGCCCTTAGCCGTGGTATATTGGCCATATACCACAAACCCCGAGGTGCCTTATTGCTATTATAAACTGGTTACCAACATAATTAGAGCAGTACAAATAAATGTTTATCATACCCATGGTATACAGTCTGATATACCACGGCTGTGAGCCAATCAGCATTCAGGGCTCGAACCACCCAGTTTATAATGGCCAATATACCACTGCTAAGGGCTGTTAGTCACGACGCGAAGCGGAGTGCCTGGATACAGCCCTTAGCCGTGGTATATTGGCTATATACTGTACCTCAAAACCCTGAGGTGCCTTATTGCTATTATAAACTGGTTAAGTTACCAACATAAATAAAACAGTGAACATGGATTTTTGCATCATACCCGTGGTATATTGTCTGATATACACACAGCTGATATTCTGTTTCGGCCAATCAGCACACAGGACCAAACTACCCGGTTTATAATAAGGCTTTTTTCCTGGCACACCGGTGCCAGAGATATTTCTATATCTGCTGCCTGCTAGCCTACACTGATATGTATAATGCACCTTCAGTAACTGACTCCAGCTTTATCCTTACTGTTTTTAAAATCATGGCAGAATGAATGCTTTTTTACTATTGCTGTTATTGCTACGTCATTATATATATTTTTAAATTAAAGATATTTATTCATTTTAATGTTATTCACTCTTACCATCTTCCAATGAGGTGAACTTGATAAGATAGTTAGAGGAATGAGTGGTGATGAGATAGGATTAAAGGCACAATTTGGAGCTTTAATTTCCAGTCCAATGTGCTGCCGCTGCATTTGTTTGTAAACTGGAGTTAACCAGTTACATTTGCAGAAAGTTACAAATTGTGCCTTTGAGTGTTGTATGGAAATTTCTTTTTTCTCTGTCTGCAGTGCACCTGAGCTTGTATTTGTACTATTACTAAGTTAATACTTGCAGTTCTGCTGATTATTTACAGTTTTATAGAGTGAAGCAGTTGAAGGGGAATGTATGATCTGTGCCTTGCTTTCAAACACGGTATGACGTCATATGAATTGAGCCTATTCCAACTAATTCCTCTATATTTGACATATTTTAACTGTCTTAATGTTGCAGTTATTATAAAGCATGTAAAGATATATATTCTAGAAAATCTTTAAAGGAAATGTGTATTTTGCGAAAGGATAAAAGGAACATTTAAATTTTTGATGGTCTTCTGAATGTTTCTTAATATTGGTCTTCTTAGCATGCGTGTGTTGTTGTTTTGTCTAAAAAGGCTGAGAAAATCATTCCAGAGGTTTCCGCTGTGTACTGTTACTGTAACTGAATCCAACCATGTGTATCAGTTTTTTGTCACATGGGAGTTTTCAGTACAATGCCTTGACAGCCAGGGCCAACCTTGTCTATGTTTGCTTGTGTCTGCTTGGATGAAATTCCAGCCTTATCCAGATTGAAAGAGATTCATATTCCTAGATTCATATTCCTCTATTTTCAACAAACACTGTAAGTCGATCTCAAAAGCTTTTCCGAGATACACTGCGATTATCTAATTAAATGTATCTGGTTGCTAACATAACATTGTTTTCTTGTGTGTTTTCACGGCAAACCCTTGTTTAAAAAAAATCCTGCTTACTGCCATTCAGATTTCTGAGCATAATAAGCTTGCATGAGAATTCTCCCATATCGGGAACTTAGTAGTATGATGAAAAATAATACAGCAAACGGCTGCATGTTGAACTGTACTCAGCCTGAGCTGTACTACACATAGCATTGAGATCATTATTACCTACATTATAACCACTGAACTGTAACAAACAGGGCCAAATCACTTGCACTAAATCTATTCATATGGCAGCCTTCCATGGAGCAGGTTCTGATGAGCAGTCAACATACAGTACTGTATATATGAGAGATGACACCTGTGTATAGCATCACTATAATGCTACAGGTATGGAAGACACCGGTCAGAGTGAAGCATATAGGGCTTAGATGATCCTGCAATAGGGAAGGATAGATTTATCGATCACTGGTACAGATAAGCTTCTCTACACTGGGTGCAGGACCTCATCATTTGGCCACATACAACCTAATCTTCTCCAAGAGGAATGTCATGTATAGATTTAGTTAGCCAGCTATAATAACCCCACAACCAGCTGAAACCACCTCCGTCATTCAGTTCAGTCTGATTGCCTCAAGCAAATTGGTGTAAACCGCAAATCCATCTAAAGCTTTTGGATATCTGTTATAGTTTCATTGGGGCTGATTTCATTCATTTGAACAGGGAACAAGTGGCTGTGGCTCGCTCTGCATAAAGGGCCCTTAATATCCCTGGCCCCCTGTCACCCAGCCCAGTGTTAATCCATGGGACTCTCTCCTGCACCAGGGGAATAGGTAATGGGTATTCCTAGGTGATCAACAGACGGTATAATGCAATTAAGCAACCTGGGGCTGTTGGACGAGGAGCTCTAATCCTGAACTAATTTGAACTGCAGTTTGATAGCAAGCGCTGTGATCCTGGAATAATCATGTGGGCTGCTAATGAAACTGGGTGGGCAGACCAGGCGGATAGAGGTCCTCAGCTCTGAACACTCGCCATGTGTCGGGGAGAGTGGGGAGACAAGATGTCAGGTTGGCCAAAATGGCTCAGACATACAAGCACTAGTATGGAAGGACCACTGCTAGCAGACTTTTGGAACACACACACACACACACACACACACACACACAAAACCAGGCTTTCCTAAAGGTCAATGTGAGATTTGAATGTCAGGATTTAAGTCCTCTGTTCATATTACTTGGTGCGTTTGCAGTGGAAGTCTATGAGATCCATCCAGCGCCACTCTTAAAGAGCCTTGCGTGAGCGAGGCCAGAGGCAATTACAGTAATTGTAATGAATAATCAGACAAATCTTCTTGCCATTATGACCACTAACGTTCTCCATTTCTGGAGGCAGCAGGTCGGCAGCAGCGTGATTAGAGAAGGGCAGAATAGACCTACAAATGTCTGACTGACGGGTGTGCACCGTGATGTCTGACTGACTGGTGTTCACCGTGATGTCTGACTGACTGGTGTGCACCGTGATGTCTGACTGACTAGTGTGCACCGTGATGTCTGACTGACTAGTGTGCACCATGATGTCTGACTGACTGGTGTGCACTGTGATGTCTGACTGACTGGTGTGCACTGTGATGTCTGACTGACTGGTGTGCACCATGATGTCTTACTGACTGGTGTGCACTGTGATGTCTGACTGACTGGTGTGCACCATGATGTCTGACTGACTGGTGTGCACTGTGATTTTGACTGACTGGTGTGCACCGTGATGTCTGACTGACTGGTGTGCACTGTGATGTCTGACTGACTGGTGTGCACCGTGATGTCTGACTGACTGGTGTGCACTGTGATGTCTGACTGACTGGTGTGCACCGTGATGTCTGACTGACTGGTGTGCACTGTGATGTCTGACTGACTGGTGTGCACCGTGATGTCTGACTGACGGGTGTGCACTGTGATGTCTGACTGACTGGTGTGCACCGTGATGTCTGACTGACTGGTGTGCACTGTGATGTCTGACTGACTGGTGTGCACTGTGATGTCTGACTGACTAGTGTGCACCGTGATGTCTGACTGACTAGTGTGCACCATGATGTCTGACTGACTGGTGTGCACTGTGATGTCTGACTGACTGGTGTGCACTGTGATGTCTGACTGACTGGTGTGCACCATGATGTCTTACTGACTGGTGTGCACTGTGATGTCTGACTGACTGGTGTGCACCATGATGTCTGACTGACTGGTGTGCACTGTGATTTTGACTGACTGGTGTGCACCGTGATGTCTGACTGACTGGTGTGCACTGTGATGTCTGACTGACTGGTGTGCACCGTGATGTCTGACTGACTGGTGTGCACTGTGATGTCTGACTGACTGGTGTGCACCGTGATGTCTGACTGACTGGTGTGCACTGTGATGTCTGACTGACTGGTGTGCACCGTGATGTCTGACTGACGGGTGTGCACTGTGATGTCTGACTGACTGGTGTGCACCGTGATGTCTGACTGACTGGTGTGCACTGTGATGTCTGACTGACTGGTGTGCACTGTGATGTCTGACTGACTGGTGTTCACCGTGATGTCTGACTGACTGGTGTGCACCGTGATGTCTGACTGACTGGTGTGCACCGTGATGTCTGACTGACTGGTGTGCACCGTGATGTCTGACTGACTGGTGTGCACAGTGATGTCTTACTGACTGGTGTGCACAGTGATGTCTGACTGACTGGTGTGCACCGTGATGTCTGACTGACTGGTGCACACTACTAGAAAAGGGCATTAGGGAATGGCTGCAGGAATTCAACAGTGCTGCTTTATCGGCTTCTCTGCATCTGTGCAGTATATTTTTTGTGTCTTCTCTATAGCAGACTACTACAGCTGCAGATTCAGGACAATATTACATAATCATACTGCCTGTCATGCCATAAACTCTTAACGGAAGGGTTGATCCGAAAAATTTATCAAAACTGTAAAATGTTCATTGTAAGAAGGTTTTATCTCACGAGTATAACAGTTTTCATCACTTGAAAAAGAAGAGTCGTCCATTTTGGCGCCAGTATTGTGAGGTTTGGTCTTCAGTGTGAATGATAGCTGTTCATTTGTAGCACCTCTGTTATTATGAGCCAAAATGGCTCTCCATAGCTCCCAGGCCTTCTGCCCTTGGCCCACCTTTGTTCGAAGTACAACTAGTTGGCTATGCCCCCGTGGGAGTACATTGTTGAGGTGGGCGTTCTTCTGTACACAAAGGGTCTTAGAGTTGCTGACGTCACAATGTGACAAAGGCGTGATCTCCACCACTACATTGAAGCTATTCATAGCAAGGTCACCACTGTTGCTCTAAGACACATTGTAGTACAGAAGAGCACTGAGAGGTTGTCGAAACTGCATTGCCTTGCTAGTTGCTGCAACAGATAAGACATAAGGCAGCACTGATGGATGCCGCATGATGGCCAAAGGAGAGCTGAATGCTGCAGCCTCAGAGTTCTGGAATCTGTCAAAAACAACATGGCAGCTAAATTCATTCAAAAATGAGTGGGAGGAAACAGAACGGCGCCTGGGCAGTATTGGAGCCATCCCTTCATATCTATCTGTCATTTAGCTAGCCCACTCAGTCTGGTGTTACAGTAGTTACAGGGGGAACAGTCATGGGTTTGAGTGAGTTCTTGAACCCCGCACGCCCCCGGTCTCAAAGAGGACATTGTTGAGAGGGGTGGAGAGAAACTGTGGAAAATATTTGAGGGAGAAACATGGAGTGAGGAAAGTAGTTGAAGTGTTGATTTCCTTAACCCAGAGTGCAACAGTCTCTGATTCTCTACGTGGGGAGAACAGTGATGGGAGAGATGACATGGGGGCCATTCATTCCCCGGTGTTTCCACACATAAGTGCTCTGGGGAGACAGAAATCCTGGGATGACGCTGGCCGGTTGGAAGGGCAGGACCTCAGTGGACAAGAGAAACTAGTGTCTCACTGAAGAGATGGAATGAGTTGCAGTGTATGATGGCAGAGTATGTCCCAACAGCACGTTGTATGGAACATCCACGTCAGTAGGATGGAGATCTCTGTATGATGCTGAATACCATCCATACAGGCTAATATGATAACAAAGCAACATTTTTCGACATCCACTGTTATAAACCAAAACGTCACTCTTAAAGGGGCAATCAGTAGTTGCTACATCCATTTTTGGACTTATAAATTAATGATATATACCCATTGATTCTTGAAGAATATAACTTATAAATGCCTCATGAGCTTAGTTCAACTGTCGTACCCCATCAGAACCGAAAATAGAAGCTTGTTTTATTCCAATGTTTGTAAACAAAGAAAATGTAAACAAACACTATTTACCCTCAAAACATGGTTAAAACTATAATGTTGATATCATGGATGGTCAGTCCTTGCATCCATAGCTCTGTCTATGAATTTGAGAGTGGTGACATTTCTTCAACCCAGTCCTCAGCTTTGTACCGAACCAGGGGCGGGGATTCGCTTTGTTATTGTTTCTACTGCTGATTTTTTATTTGTATTTTATTTCACCTTTATTTAACCAGGTAAGCCAGTTGAGAACAAGTTCTCATTTACAACTGTGACCTGGCCAAGATAAAGCAAAGCAGTGCGATTAAAAACAACAACACAGAGTTACATATGGGGTAAAACAAAACATAAAGTCAAAAACACAACAGAAAATATATATACAGTGTGTGCAAATGTAGCAAGTTATGGAGGTAAGGCAATAACATAGGACATAGGAAAATAAAGAGAAAATCATCTTATTTTCCTGAACAGACTGAGTGACAGGTGTCCTTTCAAATGCCAGAGAAAGAGCTTCCTGCTTGAGCATTGATATGCAGCACTATCTGGTTCTTATCGTCAGGCTGTGGATGGCCTGGATAAATGCAGGCCGGCTCACCTTCCAAATTACCCCAGTATTATTACATCATTGGGGAGGAGGAAGAGACGGAATGTACAGAATTGGGTAAGCTCAATTATCTATTATCTTTACACAATGGAAGGTTCTTAGTATTCCTGGGTTATTGAGTCATCCTCACTGCAAGCCTACTCAGAGCCCTGCCGCCCCACAGAGGTGGGAGGTGACTCAGGGTTAGAGGAAGACCATTGGTCCCTGTGCCACCAGGTTAGGTGTTTCACTAATCTCTCCCTTCCAGGCCTGTCATGAATATTCTACAGCGTTTTGACTGCCACACAGGTCTGTTTTACTGGTCGCCATGGAGTTAACAGAAACACAGAATGAAGGCTGCCTTCCATCTTGGCTTAGGTATCTGTGTAAACCAACAAATATCCTTCAGGTGTTTGGCCATTTGGAAGGACTATTAGCCTGGTTGCCAATCTCTGTTCAGCTACATTCCACTACTTGTCCTTGTAGCCTACACCGTGTCATTTGGCAAATGGTGCATGATACAGAGTAGAAGGAGTGGAATGTTACAGAGTCTGGTACCCAGACTAGGACTTTATATTAGAAGTTCATGGTATTGTTCCAATCTTGAAGATTGTTCAGTGTCAAGGGTCATGGTGAAACGACTGTATTTTTTACGGTTGTATCTCAAACACACATACTTATTATTATTATTATTATTATTATTATTACTTGAAGAAGGAAATGGGCCAAGACTGCCAACCATTCATACAGTGTGTGATTGGACTTCAAACCATGACAACAATGACCAAAACAACGTTTTTTTCCCCATGGCATAAGTCTTGTACGTAGGTGCTTTACTGCATGGGCCTGAAGGCTCACAAATATTATGGTCTGCCATTCTGAGAGTTGGTGGATGCTCAGAACTGTAATCTAGAGCCAATGTAGGGTCGTCCCTACCCTATAACCTAACCTTAACCCCTACCCTAACCTTAACCATTTTACATTTTAACTTCAATGTGGGGAGTAGGGACGTCCCAAGGATTCCACATAGCACGGACTGCCAATGTAGAGAGCTCTCTAAAACAGATAGGAAGCTGTTAAAACGAACACATTCTGTGATAGCACAAGGTCTCCTGTAAGGCTGTTGTTCATCTCCATATTAAATCTAAAAAGAGTCCTGAGCTGTAAAATCCTAGAACCACTGTAGGACTGGTCACATAGTCTTGCCCTGAAACCACCCTTTCCCCAACAGTTCTCACGTATCATGGTTTAATGTCTTCGTTGATGTCACCAGAGATCATGCTGTTTTGTATGTTGGATTAAGAGCTCGTTAAGTGGAAATCGCCAGCACTAGCAGGAACTGGAACAGCGTGCTGCATGGCAAGATGTTGTCTTGATTTTGAATTCAAATAAACACAGTTTGTGTTGTTATTATTAGGTAATGTAGTGACTATTTAATTATGACATGTTGAAGTAACTTCCAGGAAATATTATACAACTTAAAATAAAAACCAAACTGAAATTCCCTCAGGAGAGACAATGAACATTGTTCAGAGCATGTGAGAATCAAAAGCCCAGGGTAAGCAGTGGTATTTCAGCATCACTATCTTCCTCTTCCACAATAAATAAATGAATACATTTAAGAAAGAAAGAAAGAAAGAAAGAAAGAAAGAAAGAAAGAAAGAAAGAAAGAAAGAAAGAAAGAAAGAAAGAAAGAAAGAAAGAAAGAAAGAAAGAAAGAAAGAAATTGTATGAGAAGAACCAATCATGTTAGCCACCCTGCTGCCACAGAAAGCTAATTAGACCCTCACATATTGCTCCCCCTGCTCGGTTAATGATGGTGGTGTGAACACTATGACATAGAAGTGTCACTGTAACTATCCCTGTCTCTATGGCTAGCTGAACATAGGTCTACAGATGAGATAAAACTCTTTATTTGACCTGTATCTCATTGAGTACCAAAGCACAACAGGTGTGTGTAATGTATAATTTTTTTTTAGTGGGAATTGGTTACCGTGGCTAAATGTATAGCAGTAGAAGGTCATCTGTGTCAGAGTTTTGTATCCATACTGTAGCCAATGTTAAGAATAATATTTTTGTAGCATATAAAGGATATTCTTATTTATGCATTGGAGGAATGGTGTCCTGTGCAACTGCTCTAAAGGTCAAGCATGGCCCCAGACCACCAGAGTGCTGAATGTGACCTGGTACCTTCTGTGACCCCCAGCTACATCAGGAAGAATCCCAACTGAGCTCATCATGGAATGAACAGGTAGCCTGCAGCCATATTATCTGACATTTGCATCTAGTCAAATGAAACGGTCATGCTAGAAGGGATACAGCTTTTGTCAAATTAACGTCAAAAGTTGATTCTTTTTGCATTTTAGCTAACCCTAACCCTAACCATTTTCCTAATCTTAACCTAATTATTCTAACAAGCTACATTAATTCTCCTAACCTGCTACGAAAAGTCAAATTTGACAAAAGCTGTGTCCCATCTAGTCAACACCAAATGAAACCGGACAATGTGCATTGCATTCTCCTTCTCCAGTCTCAGCCAAGAGGATTCAATAAAATACAAGCACTACACTGCTCAAAAAGAGACAAGTAAGGGCTCTATTGTTGACAATATGCTAAGGCGAATACAGAGTTAGCTTTGGAACATTTCATCAAATAAATGTAACGACACCGTGCAGCATAAGGCAGTCATTTAATTACAAGCACAGAAAAAACTTCTGAGGGACAAATTAGCAATGGCAATTAATCTAATTGTCATACTTCACCAGGTCATAACAGCTAAATCAAGATTAGAATGGAGCGAAACAACTAATTAGACCTATGATGTTTATTTACACTACCTTTCTTAATGAGCATGATTGGCCCATGATAGGTCCTTTCATTTCTTTAGATAAGTATGTGAATTCTGCATGAATCCCTCAGGCAGTAAGGTCAGAATGAAAAACATTATATTAATATTAATGAAGGCTTAAATGTCACATTCCAATCTACCCTAATCTGTGACATCAGCTACATTTAGATCAATTTCACACACAAATCACTTTCATCTACGCCTCCACATTGTAGTTCAAATTTGAAATTCAATCAATCACTATGTTACAATGCCAACGGCACTATCATCGCCACTGAAAGATGCTTTGTGGTGGCGGTGCTGTGGGGTCAGCTCTGCTGACTAGTGTTTTTTCCCGCTCATACAGGAGTAATAAGGGCCTAGTGCACCATTTTTGTATTTGTTAATATTTTTGTTATTGTGATTTAACAGCCACCCTACTTCCCGCGGCTCTATGTCTCATTGACTGGATGGTGGTACTGCGGTCTAGCCTCAACTATGCTGCCGTCTGACAATACTGCATTGCAAAATGGGCTCATCTCTCTCTCTCGCTCTCTCGCTCTCTCTCTCTCTCTCTCTCTCTCTCTCTCTCTCTCTCTCTCTCTCTCTCTCTCTCTCTCTCTCTCTCTCTCTCTCTCTCTCTCTCTCTCTCTCTCTCTCTCTCGCTCTCGCTCTCGCTCTCTCTCTCTCTCTGTCTCTCTCTGTCTCTCTGTCTTTATCTATCTCACACACAGATATTGACCATGGGACTGAGAATTAATGAGCATTATCAATGGGGGGGGGGGGGGACAGGAAGGGAGACCATATGTGAAGACGCGCACACACACACACACACACACACACACACACACACACACACACACACACACAGCCTGCTGTTTGGTCCTTAGTTAATCTAGATCCCAAGCGCCACCTTGTGTCCGTAAATGTAAAGTACACTGAGTGCTCTTTCCATGATAGACTGACCAGGTGAATCCAGGTGAAAGATGATCCCTTATTGATGTCACTTGTTAAATCCACTTCAATCAGTGTAGATGAAAGGGAGGAGACAGATTAAAGAAGGATTTTTAAGCCTTGAGACAATTGAGACATGGATTGTGTATGTGTGCCATTCAGAGAGTGAATGGGCAAGACAAAATATTTAAGTGCCTTTGAATGGGGTATGGTAGTAGGTGCCAGGCGCACTGGTTTGTGTCAAAAACTGCAACGCTGCAGGGTTTTTCACGCTTAACAGTTTCCTGTGTGTATGAAGAATGGTCCACCACCCAAAGGACATCCAGCCAACTTGACACAACAGTGGGAAGCATTGGAGTCAACATGGGCCAGCATCCCTGTGGAACGCTTTCGACACCTTGTAGAGTCCATGCCCTGACGAATTGAGGCTGTTCTGAGGGCAAAAGGGGTGGTGGGGAGGGTGCAACTCTTTATTAGGAAGGTGTTATTAATGTTTTGTACACTTAGTGTATATGTAAAGTATATTTTTGTAAATGTAGACCTTCTTTTCCCAAGGTCTGTCAACATCAACTCATTTACTGTAAGTCTGATCTAGAGTGAGTCTAGAAGTCACAGAATAATTATCGGCCAAGTAAATTTTGCAGTTAGCTCACTGTTCTTCCAAATCTATGTTCTTGGTCTGATTCTTCAGGATGGTCTTATAGAATACACTGGAATGAGAATGATGATGATCAGATTCAGTTTGGTGTTGTTTTGTGTGAGTGGAAAGAGATGTTTCACTGTAGTATTCGGCACGGGATCACTGAAACAACATTTAAGAACAATCTACGAAAGAAACACACTTGAACACCAGTTTACAGCAAATACTGTAGATCACGTGTCAAACTCATTCCACAGAGGGCCAAGTGTCTGGGTTTTCGCTGCTCCCTTGTACTTGATTGATTAATTAAGGCCACTAATTAGTAAAGAACTCCCCTCATCTGGTTGTCAACCACTTTGAAAAGAAGGTTGACGACATTCGATCCTCGTTTGCTAAGTCTAATGACACTGCTGGTCCTACTCACACTGCCCTACCCTATGCTTTGACTTCTTTCTCCCCTCTCTCTCCAGATAAAATCCTGCGACTTGTGACTGCAGGCCGCCCAACAACCTGCCCGCTTGACCCCATCCCCTCCTCTCTTCTCCAGACCATCTCCGGTGACCTTCTCCCCTACCTCACCTCGCTGATCAACTCATCCTTGACCGCTGGCCATGTCCCTTCCGTCTTCAAGAGAGCGAGAGTTGCTCCCCTTCTCAAAAAACCAACACTCGATCCCACTGATGTCAACAACTACAGACCAGTATCCCTTCTTTCTTTTCTTTCCAAAACTATTGAGCGTGCCGTCTTTAGCCAACTCTCTTGCTATCTCTCTCAGAATGACCTTCTTGATCCAAACCAGTCAGGTTTCAGGACTGGTCATTCAACTGAGACTGCTCTTCTCTGTGTCACGGAGGCTCTCCGCACTGCTAAAGCTAACTCTCTCTCCTCTGCTCTTGTCCTTCTAGACCTGTCTGCTGCCTTTGATACTGTGAACCATCAGATCCTCCTCTCCACCCTCTCCGAGCTGGGCATCTCCGGCGCGGCTCACTCCTGGATTGCGTCCTACCTGACCGGTCGCTCCTACCAAGTGGCGTGGCGAGAAGCTGTCTCCGCACCACGTGCTCTCACCACTGGTGTCCCCCAGGGCTCAGTTCTAGGCCCTCTCCTTTTCTCCCTATACACCAAGTCACTTGGCTCTGTCATATCCTCACATGGCCTCTCCTATCATTGCTACGCTGACGATACACAACTAATCTTCTCCTTTCCCCCTTCTGATAACCAGGTGGCGAATCGCATCTCTGCATGTCTGGCAGACATATCAGTATGGATGACGGATCACCACCTCAAGCTGAACCCTGGCAAGACGGAGCTGCTCTTCCTCCCGGGGAAGGACTGCCCGTTCCATGATCTCGCCATCACGGTTGACAACTCCGCTGTGTCCTCCTCCCAGAGTGCGAAGAGCCTAGGCGTGACCCTGGACAACACCCTGTCGTTCTCCGCCAACATCAAGGCGGTGACCCGCTCCTGCAGGTTCATGCTCTACAACATTCGGAGAGTACGACCCTGCCTTACACAGGAAGCGGCACAGGTCCTAATCCAAGCACTTGTCATCTCCCGTCTGGACTACTGCAACTCGCTGTTGGCTGGCCTCCCTGCCTGTGCCATTAAACCCCTACAACTCATCCAGAATGCTTCAACCTTCCCAAGTTCTCTCACGTCACCCCCCTCCTCCGCACACTCCACTGGCTTCCAGTTGAAGCTCGCATCCGCTACAAGACCATGGTGCTTGCCTATGGAGCAGTGAGGGGAACGGCACCTCTGTACCTTCGGGCTCTGATCAGTCCCTACACCCAAACGAGGGCATTGCGTTCATCCACCTCTGGCCTGCTGGCTCCCCTTCCTCTGCGGAAGCATAGCTCCCGCTCAGCCCAGTCAAAACTGTTCGCTGCTCTGGCACCCCAATGGTGGAACAAGCTCCCTCACGACGCCAGGACAGCGGAGTCACTCACCACCTTCCGGAGACATTTGAAACCCCACCTCTTTAAGGATTACCTGGGATAGGATAAAGTAATCCTTCTACCCCCCCCCCCCCCCCCCAAAAAAAAATTTGTAATAGGGTGAACGCACCAATTGGTGAGTCGTTCTGGATAAGAGCGTCTGCTAAATGACGTAAATGTGCCCTTGAGCAAGGCACTTAACCCTAATTGCTCCTGTAAGTCGCTCTGGATAAGAGCGTCTGCTAAATGACTAAAATGTAAATGTAATGTAAAATGTCTTAATTGAAAGGAAAAATCTAAAACCAGCAGAAACCAGGCCCTACATGGAATGAGTTTGACACCCCCGCTGTAGATTATTCAACTTAACCTATAACATACAGAATATTTATATCCTATGAACTGTATAAAAAGCATTTCTTGCAATTATTGGACATTTTAATATACAAAGATTTATTATGACACAAAGTCAGGGCAAAAAGTTCATAAACTCATACTTGACATCAGGTTTATGTATTTAGCATGGACTCAAACTCATCAATCCTCTGTTTGGTGTTCCCTTTCCGTATCTTCCTGTAGGACACGGTGCTGTACTTTGAAGCATTTTTGCTGCCAGGCTTCTCGTCAGGGGACTGCCGCCCACCACTCTGGCGCCCACCACCATTTGACCCCTCTTCCTCTTCCTCCTCCTCACACTCTTCCTCAGGTTCCTCGTGGTTCTCTCTTGGCTTGGTGAATGTGTTAGGTCCCGCCCCTTTTACAGGTTGACCAGTGGACACCCCAGTCCCCAGCTTTGTCTCCTGTGGCGTCCCCTCCATTGATGATGTCACTTCCTATTCCAGTTATGCAGAAACTGGTGCTAGTGAACATAGACAAAACATTTCAATTGTTTATCAATAGTTGTTTTTCTGTCAACAATCCCCCATAATTACAGCTCTCTTGATGAGACACAAATGCTTTTTGTCCAATAAAAAAGAGGCTTGTTGATACACTGCTGCCCACTTTGGACAATCAATGGTTGGCAACATGGCATTACATGAGAAGAGCGACTTTGAGGAATTTACATTTGTATTCTAATTAATCAACTTCCAGCTAGGCCTGATGCTCTAATTTGTGTTTAGAACTTGTTGCACTGTAGTTGTTGGTATGCAATGAGCCTGCAAAAATATGCTGCTTCGCATACATCTCGATCGCACTCGCACACAACAGCATATAATACCAAGAACATGTGATAATAAATCTTTTTTTTTTTTTTATTGTTTTTATTCATCTACAATAAACACAACTAGACATAAATAAGACATGTGCATGTGTCAAAGTGCATCAAAATATCTCATTATTGTGAGTTTATCTGACTGAGTCTATCTTCTTCATAATTCAATAATGTCAAGATACAAAAATCATACCACATCAATTTAAGACTTCCCTGATTAACATTTCTAATCAACCATATTGAAATACCTTGTAGGAGCTTCCCACCTTGCTCTATGTGAAGATCTGTCTCTGGGTCACTCTGTGTGCTTGGTCCAGGCTTTGGTTCTGGATGGGAAGGTTGTCTCTGTTGCTCTGGAGGTCTCTGAGGGGGCCAGAGCAGCTCCTAGCTGGTAACCGGAGACTCCGAGGGCAGCTCTGTCCCCGTCCTAGGGGCCAGTCCTAGGGGCCAGCGAGGCGACTGTGACTGGGGCTCTGGTTAGGGGCTCTGCTGCGTTTCAGTCTGTCCCACTGCTCCCCCCAGATAACTCTCTCTCTCTCTCTCTCTCTCTCTCTCTCTCTCTCTCTCTTTCTCTCTCTCTCTCTCTCTCTCTCTCTCTCTCTCTTTCTCTCTTCTCTCTCTCTCTCTCTCTCTCTCTCTCGTCTCTCTCTCTCTCTCTCTCTCTCTCTCTGTCTCTCTGTCTCTCTCTAGCTCTCTCTCTCCCCTCTCTCTCTCTCTCTCTCTCTCTCTCGCTCTCTCTCGCTCTCTCTCTGTCGCTCTGTCTCTCTCTCTCTCTCTCTCTCTCTCTCTCTCTCTCTCTGGTCACCATTGTCCAGTGAAGTGACTAAAAATCCCGCTGTGATTTTTGGCTGTAGTTCCTGCTGTCCCGCTCTCTTGTACCATGGAATCGCTGGCAGCAGCCATGGTGGCCCCATTACAAGGGTCATCATTGATTTTTCTGTGACCACCTCACCAATTCCCACTTCAGAGTACAGTGACCTATGTGGTGGTGATGATGATGATGATGATCCCTGTACCACCTCACCATACCTTAATGTGTTAGCTGCACACGTGTCTTCCTCACTGTCATCAGAGCTATAATCTATTTCTTCTTCTTCATCATCCTCGTCATCATCTCCCTCAAGCTCGGGCTCTATGGTGGGCTCTGGTGACAAGATATCCCCGATACGATCAATGATCTGCATGACATGAGAGAACACTTCCAGCTCCGTTCCTTCCAGAAAGTATTCCACCAGAACGCCATCATTCCTTTGAAAAATTATGTTTTTCTCAATCAGTTCTGTAGACCGTTTCCCTCTCTCACGCTCCTCTCTCCGCTCTCTCTCTCTCTCTTCTCTCTCTCTCTCTCTCTCTCTCTCTCTCTCTGTCTCTCTCTGTCTCTCTCTAGCTCTCTCTCTCTCTCTCTCTCTCACGCTCTCTCTCTCTCTCACTCTCTCTCTGTCTTTCTCTCTCTCTCTCTCTTTCTCTCTCTCTCTCTCTCTCTCTCTCTCTCTCTCTCTCTGTCTCTCTCTCTGTCTCTCTCTGTCTCTCTCGCTCTGTCTCTCTCGCTCTGTCTCTCTCGCTCTGTCTCTCTCTCTCTCTCTCTCTCTCTTCTCTCTCTCTCTCTCTCTCTCTTCTCTCTCCCCCTCTCTCTCTCTCTCTCTCTCTCTCTCTCTCTCTCTCTCTCTCTCTCTCTCTCTCTCTGTCTCTCTCTCCCTCTCTCTCTCCCCCCTCTCTCTGTTGTCTGGTAGATGGGGACTATCTATTGTGAATGAATTATTGGGGCAGACAGGATGGTGTATGCAGCAGACTGCATTCAGTTCTGATGCACAATGACATCTTATGATCAACGTTCTTTGACAAGCCTTTAGGTAGATAATGTGCACTTTGTCTGCAGGGAGCTGATTGTTTAGTGTTTGTTCCTAATATGTTCATCTGTCATGAGTAAACACCATCTAACCTACTTTATAATCGGATTAACATTCTCTACATGTTTATCCATCTGCACAATGTAAAGCTACAAAAGCTTTGCTTATGACTCAAGGTTATAGGTTTCCCACGGATATTTATGGCAATATAGGAGGCAATTTAAATTGTGTAACATACCAGTTTATAAAAGTCACCTCGAGGAGTTTTGTATGGTCTCAAAATAATATTTTTCACTTTTCACTTTCACGTGCATTTATCCTCCTAGACGCTAGAGGGCTCTGTAGATTTCCCTAACAACTTTCAACTCGGAAGTTGCCCTTATCTTACACGCAAATGACTACTGTCAACATGCCTTCACAACCAACACATGTGGAGCATGCTTGAAAGAGATGAATGTACTCTTTCTGTAATGTTTATGATCATTTAAATAATAAGAAATATAGGGAACAACTACCAACATGAAGTTTGCTTACAGGGTAAGTGATACTTTATATCACTTAGTAGAGTTTATCTGCTTGCTAGCTTTTTAGCTAGCTAGTTAGCTAATCTTTCTAATTTCTGCCTCTAGTTTTCCAATTTGTTGGGAGCTGTGTATCGTCATGGGAATCTGAGTTTCTCCAAGGATGGCAACTCTGTGATAAGTCCGGTGGGAAACCGCATCTCTGTCTTTGATCTAAAAAAGTAAGATGGCATCTGATTACAGGATTCCTGGTATCTGATCACTAGCTACATGTAATAGCTAGCTAGATTCCTTTACAACACTGTGTTGATTAAAATACATTTTTAACTTATTGCATTTGGAGAACTGATCATTTTCTCTTTCTAACAGCAACAAGTCAGAGACACTGCCAGTGTCCACTGCCAAGAACATCACCTGTGTCGGCCTCTCCCCTGATGGGAACCTGGCTATACTGGTGGATGAAGATGGAGCAGCGTTGCTGGTCAGCCTGATCACCAGGGCTGTTCTGCATCACTTCCACTTCCACAAACCTGTGGCCAGTATCCGCTTCTCTCCTGATGGCAGGTCAGTCCCTCACACATTATGACACACACACACTGCATTGCTATATCATTACATCAACTGATGTAGCCTAATGTCTGTTGTTGTGACTCTTTCCCGGTGCTCAGGAAGTTTGTGGTAACCAAGGAGAATGTAGCACTGATGTATCATGCTCCCGGGAGGAACCGGGAGTTCAATGCCTTTGTCTTGGACAAGAGCTACTATGGACCCTACGATGAGACCACCTGCATCGACTGGACCGACGACTCCAAGTGAGTCACTGGCCCACCTAGAACATTTATACAATGTGTTGTTCGTTATGGTCTGTTTCATGTCACCTGTCAATGAAAAACCAGCAAACACTGCCGAGCCCTATCATTGGAGTTTAGCATCCCCAGTATACAGTTTTGTCTTGTGACCCTTCATTATATAGTAGTAGTAGTAGAGAGAGAACCCCTGTCTTAACTCTGTTTCCCCCATGCAGGTGCTTCGTGGTGGGCAGCAAAGACATGTCTACCTGGGTGTTTGGAGCCGAGCGCTGGTCCAACCTCATCTACTACTCTCTGGGGGGACACAAGGACATCATGGTGGGCTGCTTCTTCGAGAAGGACAGTTTAGATGTGAGTGTTCTCTCTCTGTTTCCCCCTCAGCCCTTCTCTGTGTCCAACATGTTCTGGGTTTCTCTATGTGCCCTGTGTGTGTTTGCAGATTGGAACCTGTGTGTGGTTGTGCATCATTTATAGTATTTGAGTTAAAGGGATACATAAGGATTTTGGTAATGATGCCATTTATCTACTTCCCCAGAGTCAGATTAACTAGTGGAGACCATTTTTATGTCTCTGTGTCCAGTATGAAGGACGTTAGAGGTAGGTTTGCGAGCCAATGCTAACTAGCGTTAGCACAATGACTGGAAGTCTATGGGTATCTGCTAGCATGCCAAAACCCAGAAGTATCCCTTTAGGTGTATGTACATGTTTCCATACTGACCTGCTGAATATGTGTGTGTCCCAGTTGTACACAGTGAGCCAGGACGGGACGCTGTGTGTGTGGGAGAGTGATACCGAGCTGGACGGGCTGGTTCTGAGGAAGACAAAGCTACCAGCGGAGAGAGGAGATGAGGAGGGAGGAGAAGGAGAGGAGGAAGAGCCCAGAGGAGAGGTGATCAGAGGGAAAGGAGAAGGACCCAAAGAGAAGGAGGGGACCAAGAACGTCAGATACAAACAGAGGAGCAAGTATGTCATCTCACATATATGTTGAAGTATGAGTCTAACCAACTCTAACCAAGAGATTTACAAATAAAGATTGATTTGTTTTGGGGCCAACTGAGTGTTACCAATGTGAGGTTGGTTTCTGATTGGACACTGCCTGTTGTGTTTGTCTCCACCAGACACTTCTTCAACAAGGAGGGGGACTTCAACAACCTGACGGCTGCAGCGTTCCACAAGCCCACACACATCCTGGTGACTGGGTTCGCCTCGGGGATCTTCCATCTCCACGAACTGCCCGAGTTCAACCTCATCCACTCCCTAAGGTCAGGGTTCACACACACACACACACACACTAACTCCTCAACTGTTGAACCACTCAATGACCAGTTTCATTCAGACCCCTAGCCTGCAGTTCTTGCTGGTGGGTGTCATTCATCATAAGTTGTTAGGACAATTAGGTTTTGTTGTACTAGTATTATTGGCTAGTAGCAGTAACTGAGCCTGTATGTTTTCATGTGTTCTCTCAGTATCTCAGACCAGAGGATTGCCACAGTGTCCATGAACAGCTCTGGTGACTGGATAGGCTTTGGCTGCTCAGGTATGGTCTCATGGTGTCTCAATTAACATAACCAAATACCACATCCAAGCTTGCAATGTTTAACAAAGGAACAAACTATAATCATTACCCATGTGACATGTTGCCTTGTGTGTGTTGTCCAGGTCTGGGCCAGCTGCTGGTGTGGGAGTGGCAGAGTGAATCCTACGTGTTCAAACAGCAGGGACACTTCAACAACATGGCCGCCCTGGCTTACTCCCCCGACGGACAGTACATCGCTACAGGAGGGGATGATGGGAAAGTGAGTTCGTATACATTTTTCTCCATGGCCCGGTAGCTGCTGTGTCTCAGTTGTTCTGTAGTGCCAAACCACGTGTTGGCTGAATGATACAACGTTTTTGGAATACCGAGGTCAGGAAAATGGTGAACCTGGCCGTGACCCCATTACCTGCAGGTGTCTCAGGGAGTTGGGATATGCAAGAAACACTTGTACAAGTGTGTAACACGACAAATATAAGCACCCCCAAAATTATTATATAATTAGGTAACAACAGCAGGATTTTCCTGTGTTTTCAAACAGGCATGTGAATGCTGACGGCGTTCTGTGTTTCAGGTGAAAGTGTGGAACACGACCAGCGGCCTGTGCTTCGTCACGTTCACAGAACACACCAGCTCTGTCACTAACGTCACCTTCACCTCCAGAGGCTTTGTCATCGTCAGCGCCTCCCTGGATGGAACGGTCCGAGCCTTCGACCTGCACAGGTAAGAGAACACACCTGGTGAAGGTAGCTTCACAACACACCTACACACCACAACACACCTACACACCACAAACCTGTTGAAGACAGACATGCACAATACTCACCTGTCCAGTTAAGACAGCAACAAACTAGGCATGCAACATTGTAGAAACCTTCCCAGAAACATGTTTTCCCTTTGCATGCACTTGAAATGTTTCATAGAGAAACAGACTCTATGGTAAATGAGTGGAGCATACTGATAGTTGATTGTCTGTAACTGCTGCATCTCTCCAGGTACCGTAACTTCCGGACGTTCACGTCTCCGCGGCCGGCCCAGTTCTCGTCTCTGGCGGTGGACCCGAGCGGGGACCTGGTGAGCGCTGGGGCCCAGGACTCCTTCGAGGTCTTCATCTGGTCCATGCAGACGGGACGCCTGCTGGAGGTCCTGGGGGGCCACGAGGGCCCGGTGAGCTGTCTGTGCTTCAGCCCGGTGCAGTCCATCCTGGCCAGTGCATCATGGGACAAAACGGTCCGCCTCTGGGACATGATGGACAGCTGGCAGACCAAAGAGACGCTCCGTCTCACCTCTGACGGTAAGCCCCGCCTCAGTCTCCGCTCAGTCCCTTCCACAGCTCTCTGACTGACGGTCATGTTAATGGGATAGTTTCCTGCTAAATTAGCATTTCTTCATCATTTTAATCTTAATCCAGAGTTGTTAGTTGTTTATAGACAGACACTTAGTAGTAGTGGGGCTGAGTGTAGAGTCGATTGGGGATTCATCAGAAGTAATGGTAGTAGGGGAAACACTGAATGAATGTCTCTCTCCGATTGGTTGTCCAGGACTGGCAGTGTCGTACCGACCGGATGGTCAGGAGCTGGCCGTAGCCACGCTGGACGGAGAGATCTCCTTCTGGAACCCCCAGTCAGCCAATCAGACGGGCTCGGTCAGCGGACGCCACGACCTGGAGATGGGACGCAAGGAGACCGACAAGATCACCGCCAAACAGTCCGCCAAGGGCAAGTGAGTGGAATAATGTGTGTGTGTTTCTGCCAGTGTTCTGGTTATTTGACCAACTGTTAATTTCCCTATCAGCGTCTTAGCAATTACCTCACAAGTTTCCCTTCAGGCATTAAGTGTGGCCACCCGTACTGTGTATTCCAGGTCCTTCACGTCGCTGTGCTACTCTGCAGACGGGGAGTCCATCCTGGCTGGAGGCCAGTCCAAGTTTGTCTGCATCTACAACATCAGAGAACAGATCCTCATGAAGAAGTTTGAGATCTCGTGCAACCTGTCCCTTGATGCCATGGAGGTACAGAACTGACCCCAGGTTCACCTACAAAGCATTGGTCTATCAGTCCATATGGACTTCTGAATGAGCAGACCTTCATAGTATAAATACTGTGCTTGTAGAATGGTGGCTAGCACTCTTCTAGTCAGATGTGTTGCGTGAGATTGATCTTGTGTGTGTTCTGGCTCCTTCAGGAGTTCTTGGACCGGAGGAAAATGACGGAGTTTGGGAGTCTGGCGCTGGTGGATGAGGGGGTGGGCGATGGTGACGGGGTAGAGCTCAGTCTGCCCGGGGTTAGGAAAGGAGACATGAGCTCTCGCCATTTCAAGCCTGAAATCAGAGTGAGCTCTCTCCGCTTCTCTCCTACTGGTTAGTATCAGGATTACAAGTGTCTTATCTGAGCTTGTTCTTCTGAAGAGTCCACCTGGTGCATCGTTCTGTTCCACGGCTATGCCATGTCAAATGTTAACGCTTTTCTCTTCTCTCTTCCCCTTCCCTCCCTCTCTTCTCTATTTCACCTCCCTCTCTTCTATATTTCCCCTCCCTCCCTTCTCTCTTTCCCCTCCCTTCTCTCTTTCCCCTCCCTTCCTCCCTTCTCTCTTTCCCCTCCCTCCCTTCTCTCTTTCCCCTCCCTCCCTCCCTCCCTCCCTTCTCTCTTTCCCCTCCCTCCCTTCTCTCTTTCCCCTCCCTCCCTCCCTCCCTTCTCTCTTTCCCCTCCCTCCTCTCTTTCCCCTCTCTCTTTCCCCTCCCTCCCTTCTCTCTTTCCCCTCCCCCCTCCCTTCTCTTTCCCCTCCCTCCCTCTCTTCTCTCTTTCCCCTCCCTCCCTCTCTTCTCTCTTTCCCCTCCCTCCCTCTCTTCTCTCTTTCCCCTCCCTCCCTCTCTTCTCTCTTTCCCCTACCTCCCTCTCTTCTCTCTTTCCCCTCCCTCCCTCTCTTCTCTCTTTCCCCTCCCTCCCTCTCTTCTCTCTTTCCCCTCCCTCCCTCTCTTCTCTCTTTCCCCTCCCTCCTCTCTTCTCTCTCTTCTCTCTTTCCCCTCCCAGGTCGTAGCTGGGCTGCTACCTCCACGGAGGGCCTGCTGACCTACTCTCTGGACGGGGCGCTGGTGTTTGACCCCTACGACCTTGACCTGGACGTGACCCCCGTCAGCGTCCGCCGCCAGCTGCGCCAGGCCGAGTGGGCAGCTGCCATCGTGCTGGCGTTCCGCCTCAACGAGACCGCCCTCACACAGGAAGTCCTGGAGGCCGTGCCACACCACCAGAGTGAGTGCTCATGGGTATTTCTAGTTCTGTGAAGGTGTCATGTGACTTTCATTTCTGGTCAAAAGTGCTGCGATCTGTACTTGTTTGTAAAAATGAGAGGTTGGGTCTTGGCGGATGTAAGAGTTAGTTTTTTGTAACCAAAGACCAGTAGATTATCATGGTCGTAGTCACACGCGATCAGTATGTCCTCAGCGTCTGTGTGTACTTCACGTGTGTGTGTGTGTGTGTGTGTGTGTTAGTCGCGGTGGTGTGCGGCTCCCTGCCTGACGTGTACGTAGAGAAACTGCTAGGCTTCATAGCATCAGCCCTGGAGCGGTGTGGTCACCTGCAGTTCTACCTGAGCTGGGCCCAGTCTCTCCTCACACAGCATGGACAGAAACTCAAAACCAGGTGGGTACAAACACACCAATAACCATAGCATAGAAATAACAGGCTTATCTTCCTTATCAAAACCAGTTCAACATTTACTGAGAGGAGAAATGACATCTTGTAGAGTTATTTAGAGAAAGTGCCCACAAAGTATTGTGAAGCCACAGCAGAGGGCAGAATGCTAAATACTGTTTTGTGGTGAACAGATCTGGGGCTATTCTACCCACCATTCAGTCTCTGCAGAAGAGCATTCAAAGGCACTTCGAGGATCTCTCAAAACTGTAAGTCCAAATATATTACACATCATCTCTTATTCTTTTAAACTGTTTTTCTCTGTCTCGGTACAGACTGTTACAGACCTCTGTGTGTACCTGTAACACAGGGTGGAATGTGGTGGTGTTCGTTTGTCTGTGTCCTGTGCAGTTGTGACTGGAACATGTACACCATCCGCTACGCGCTCGCCCTGTCGAAGCAGAGGGGTGTGAAGAGGACGGCGGGGGGCGCTCTCTGTGACGAGGGGGTCAGCGAGGACTCTGAGGTGATGAGCGAGGCCTCTCTGGAGGAGGAGACAGACATGCTCATGTAGGATGCAGCTACATCCTCTTGAGTGGTCTACTTCCCTACGTCCACTCTGACCTGAATATAGGGCCGGGAAAACCGTTGAGTGGTATGAAGGAGACCCACTGCAGTTGTTCATCTAACCACTGATAAAGGAATGGAGACAAGGAGAGGAAGCCACTCAAGAGTACGGTGATGCAGCTTCAACAAGGTTCTCTTCCAATATCCACACTAGCATACCACTTAGAATGAAGCAATGTATTGGGCATGCATTCTAAGTACTGTAGTATGCTAGGATGGATATTGGAATGTAGCCCAAGAGACACTGATGTCATCACACAGGGCTTCTCCCAGTGCCTTCTGGGAAATCAAGATGGCCGCCAACAGGCCAAAGGCGAGGATAGTGGTGAAGGACTGTAGCAGACCACATCAAAGGATTAACTTGCGCTCTGTGCCAGTTTATTTAGTACACCTTACCTTGAGTGTCTTATTCACAACAAAGTCAATGCAAACGTGTTTATTTTTTTGTAGTAAACGGTTTGAAAAATGACTGGTGATTAATAGTTTTGTGTTAAGTTACCTGGAACGCCACCAGCTCCTGTGCTTGAAATAGTTATGGTTAAGTATCGTGATATAATTTGATTCCAAGTATCAATTCTATATTTGTCATCCTGTAGATTGTCACTCAACATTGTAATTCTGATACTAAAATGTGGGTTGAAATAAAGAACAATGCATTTTATTTATTTTTTATTCAAATGCCAGAACACTTTTTATGTTAATTCAAAATCATCAGCAGTATTAGAAGTTCAAAATGAATGTCATTTTCCTAACCCTGATATGCAGGTCTGTACAGGCTGACCTTTGGACAACTGGTCTTTAATCTCACACATATACACATGAGAAATATACATATCCACAGTATAGGGTATAGCTACATAATCATACTTGATGACAATAGTAACCAAAGACCTCAATTGATCCTCGAGTGGCTTGAAAGTTCCCTTGAACAATACTGGTCTCCATTTTACTTCATATTAAAAGGGTAAGAATGTAAAGTACTTGCAAATATATTAAAAGACTCGAGACACAGTAGTCAGAAGCAAGAATTGTGCTGCCTTGCTGGATTCAATCCATATTGCGGAAGATCCGCGTTAAAATGTAAAGTTAATTTGCGATTGAGCTAACCCGTGAATGCAGTCTCCGCGAACATTGCCTTTAAATTTTAATCGAGCTATAACGCGGATCTTCCGCGATACAGATTGAATCCAGACCTTAATGTCTGATGTTTTCCAACCCAAAACCTTTCATATCAGTTTCACTTCATGTGTTTGCATGTTTGAAACACTTATTCTGGACAACGCATTCAAAGGCATCCATTGGCCAAATTTACAGTAGTATTCCACCGTTGCCATAGAGGCGGTCACTTCTACCGTTGCCATAGAGACGGTCACTTCTTTTTAGTACATGAAATCATAGATAAATAATGGGTCCCTTACTCAGGCTGATTCCCAAATGGGTCCTGGTCAAAAGTAATACTCTACATCGGGAATAGGGTACCATATGGGACAGAAGTTAAGTTGCCCCAGAGCACAGATCTAGGATCAGCTTACCTTACCCCAGTCCTCCATGGGGGGAACATTACCAACCCCAGATCAGTGCATAGGGGCAACTACATCTTTAACCATCAGTCTGTCTATATACATGGCAACTTAGAAAAGTAACCAACACAATTTGTACAGCGAGATACTTAAGACTAGTCCTTTACAATAACCCATGCAAGAGAAGGCATTACCATTTCTTGGGGCCACAAGATTCAAGTTCTGCTCTCCAACCCGAACAGTCTCAGCAGGCAGTGTGTTCAACCAAACAGGGTTATAAAAGGTTTATCTCTTAGGCCATTTACATACTAGGAAAACCCAGAACTAAATCTATAAAGTGCTCCAAAATCCCGCATTGCAGTTGATTGTGAGGGCCCTTAGCAACATTAGGCTACATTTCCAAGATAACGTTGAAAGAACTCGTTCAAGCACAACAGTGAAGTGAGGGAGGTGTGAGATTGACAGGAGGGCAGGCCAATGTTAGAATTGACAGATTGTTTTTGGATTAGATTAGGAATAATTTGGTGTTCCGTGAATAGCACTATATTAGTGATTGTCCTTAGATAAACTGATCGTTGACAAAAAGAAGGAACCAAAAATGACATGGAAAGACATTGCATACACAATCCATCCCATATTCACCACCCACAGTCAGACAGTACACCCCCCATTCACTCAGTCACACAGGAAGAGCAGTGGCAGTTAGGATCTGGAGAAGAACAACATCATTCCTAAACACCAGATTTATTCATACTGGGTCCATTCCACACTACAGTTCCCATCAGCCCCTGGGCTCCAGGTCAACAGTTGGATTGGAGCGTTGACAATGTTTGTGTTTTGGCCATTCAACCAAAGGAACGGGGAGGCGGTGGTCCGGTAAAACTGGAGAATAGCAGGATGTGTCCTTTCCTGGACCCGCCCCTTCTTCTCATCCACCGCAATGCATCATGGGCCACAGTCTACTTGTGGCCTGGTTGTGGGGAGGGTAAAAACATAAAACAGAGAAAGAGTGTTATACCACCAAGCCACACGAGGGGCTGTTTTGCTATGAATGCCAAAGTTTGAAACTACAGGGTATGAGGGTAATGTCATGCAATTGATGCAAGAAAGCAACCTGGTAGTTTCGCCAAGTCTTGGAAGGAAGAGCTAGCAGGTGCTATGGTGTTACTGCAGGAAAGACTATCAGGCAATGCATGTGATTGTTGCAGTAGGAGCAGGTTGGGAGAGCTAGCTAGTCTGTCTAACGGTGTTAGGACAAGAGTTAGACAGAGCACAGGATACAGATCAACCACACACACAGACACTTCAAACAGGCCACTTTATCCCCCAGATCAACCACACACACAAACACTTCAAACAGGCCACTTTATCCCCCAGATCAATCACACACAGAAACACTTCAAACAGGCCACTTTATCCCCCAGATCAATCACACACAGAAACACTTCAAACAAGCCACTTTATCCCCCAGATCAACCACACACACTTCAAACATACCACTTTATCCCCCAGATCAACCACACACAGAAACACTTCAAACAAGCCACTTTATCCCCCAGATCAACCACACACAGAAACACTTCAAACAAGCCACTTTATCCCCCAGATCAACCACACACAGAAACACTTCAAACAAGCCACTTTATCCCCCAGATCAATCACACACAGAAACACTTCAAACAAGCCACTTTATCCCCCAGATCAACCACACACACTTCAAACATACCACTTTATCCCCCAGATCAACCACACACAGAAACACTTCAAACAGGCCACTTTATCCCCCAGATCAACTAAAAGCTAGTCTGTATGATACATGGTAGGTAGTAGGTACTAGCCTATCCTTAAAACTCAACTCAAAAACACAATACTGACACTAGCAATTCTCTCTCTCTCACACACACACACACACACACACACACACACACCCCTATCATGATGTTCACATAGATTCATTCATCCTTGCTCATACAAAGTACATCTCTCACAAACACACTTCCTCTCAGCACATCCACACTAAAGCGGACACTGACCTGCGATGTATTTTGCTCCAATTAACATTAACATGCTACCCAGAATGTAAAAGCCCAGTGGGACACTACTGAAGATACTAGTTTCACCTGGACGATGTCCAAACCCAGGTCCAATTCAAGCAAGACAGAGGAGAGAGAAACACAGTGGGACACAGAATTACCACCTCTGGGTCCAGCTTAACTAGCCTGGTCCAAGATCTGTTTGTTTGTACTGTCTTGCCAACTCCTATGGTCATTGGGGTGACGATGACCACAAGAGTTGGCAAGACAGCACAAACAGGCCTGGGACCAGGCTACAGCTCAACAACAATATTGGCACTAGATTACAATGACTTGGACTTTTTCCTTCAGCTTAGAAGTTGACTGTGTTTTTAGGAATTGGAACAGCCACCCAGTCTGTCATTGTATTTATTAGGGGTGTCACTGTTCAGTCAGTCTTACTGTCCCTTGTTTTAATTATACACTTTGCTATTATGGACCAGCCTACATTAAACCGGTCAGTATTAAAGTGGAGAACAGTTCCTACCATTTCCATTAGAGATGGGTTCAGTGGTTTCCCAGTTCATGGCTCTCTGTACGGCCTTCTTCCAGCGAGCATATCGAAACTCACTCTCTACAGAGCACAATAGAGAGAGAGAGGGAGAGAGAAGGAGAGAGGGAGAGAGAAGGAGAGAGGGAGAGAGAAATACAGGGGGATAGAGAAGGAGAGAGAAATACAGGGGGATAGAGAAGGAGAGAGAAATACAGGGGGATAGAGAAGGAGAGAGAAGGAGAGAGGGAGAGAGAAATACAGGGGGATAGAGAAGGAGAGAGGGAGAGAGAAGGAGAGAGGGAGAGAGAAATACAGGGGGATAGAGAAGGAGAGAGGGAGAGAGAAGGAGAGAGGGAGAGAGAAATACAGGGGGATAGAGAAGGAGAGAAGGAGAGAGAAGGAGAGAGGGAGAGAGAAATACAGGGGGATAGAGAAGGAGAGAAGGAGAGAGAAAGAGAGAGAAGGAGAGAGGAATACAAGGGGAGAGAAAGCAAGACAGAAATAAATACATCATCCCATTCATTTACATGGAAACAACAGCAAACATTTTGCAGAGTTGTTTGCTGGGTTCATTATATTGTCCTTACCATAGGCTCCCTGACCTCCAGGGTTCATAGAGAGACAGAGAGACAGACATACAGATATATTTACCTATGTCTGTGTTCAAACAAATATGAACTGCTAGCAATGAGATCAGGTAACAGTGCTTTACATGTCCCTTACCTCAAGGGTTGATAGAGAGACAGACAAATATTTTTGACCTACAGTACTTGTCAAACGTTTGGACACACCTACTCATTCAAGGGGTTTTCTTTCTTTTTACTATGTTCTACATTGTAGAATAATAGTGAAGACAACAAAACTATGAAATAGCACATATGGAATCATGTAGTAACCAAAAAAGTGTTAAACAAATCAAACTATATTTTAGATTCTTCAAAGTAGCCACCCTTTGCCTTGATGACAGCTTTGCACACTCTTGGCATTCACTCAACCAGCTTCATGAGGTAGTCACCTGGAATGCATTTCAATTAACAGGTGTGCCTTCTTAAAAGTTAATTTGTGAAATGTATTTCCTTCTTAATGCGTTTCAGCCAATCAGTTGTGTTGTGACAAGGTAGGGGTGGTATACAGAAGATAGCCCTATTTGGTAAAAGACCAAGTCCATATTATGGCAAGAACAGCTCAAATAAGCAAAGAGAAACGACAGTCCATCATTACTTTAAGACATGAAGGTCAGTCAATACAGAAAATGTCAAGAACTTTGAAAGTTTCTTCAAGTGCAGTGTCCAAACGTTTGACTGGTACTGTATGTCTGTGTTCAAACAAAAAGGAACTGCTAGCATTGAGATAAGGTAACAGTGCTTTACATGTCCCTTACCTTCAGAGTTGATAGAGACAAATACTTTTGACCTATGTCTGTGTTCAAACAAAAAGGAACTGCTAGTATTGAAATAAGGTAACAGTGCTTTACATGACCCTTACCTTCAGGGTTGATTTGTGGCTCAAACTTCTCAGAGGTGACCTCACTGAGGTCCTCAGGACACAGGCTCCAGACACTGACCCCCTCTGCTGACCCCGCAGCCATGGCCGCCCCCAGGGCAGTGGTCTCAGGCATGGAGGGCTTCACTACAAACAACACAATCTTCCTCATTGTCCTCATCACCATCATCGTGGACATTATCATAAACATAGTGTGTGAAGAGAGAGAGAGAGAGAGAGAGAGAGAGAGAGAGAGAGAGAGAGAGAGAGAGAGAGAGAGAGAGAGAGAGAGAGAGAGAGAGAGAGAGAGAGAGAGAGAGAGAGAGAGAGAGAGAGAGAGAGAGAGAGAGAGAGAGAGTCTCTTACCAACGGGGATGCAGAGTATATCAGCTTGCAGCTGCATCAGTAGTCTGTTGGAGGTCATGCCCCCGTCTACCTGGAGCTGGGTCAGAGGGATGCCACTGTCCTGGTTCATCGCATCCAGGATCTCTCGAGTCTGGAAACAGACAGCTTCCAACGCAGCGAAGGCCAGGTGACTCTTGTTAGTGAACTGAGTCAGACCACAGATTATCCTGTGTATGAGAGAGAGAGAAACTTTATTTTACACTTCTTGACTTACCGTTCCTTCTTTACCAAATGTAAGAGACAGAGAATGAGCTGATTTAAAGTAAAACTATGCTGAATTCAAGGTGTTCTAGTACTCACCCTCGTGCACTGGGCTCCCAGTAGGGGGCGTACAGACCAGAGAACGCCGGGACAAAGTAACAACCGTAAGACGTGCCCACTGAAGCCGCCAGTTTCTCTGAGGATGGAGAAACCAAGGAGATAAATAGAGAAGAGAGAGAGAGAGAGGTGTGTAGAAGAGAGAGAGCGGTATGGAGAAGAGAGATCGGTATGTAGAAGAGAGAGAGATCGGTATGTAGAGAGAGAGAGAGATCGGTATGTAGAGAGAGAGAGAGGTATGTAGAGAGAGAGAGAGAGGTATGTAGAAGAGAGAGAGAGAGGTATGTAGAAGAGAGAGAGAGAGGTATGTAGAAGAGAGAGAGAGAGGTATGTAGAAGAGAGAGAGAGAGGTATGTAGAAGAGAGAGAGAGAGGTATGGAGAAGAGAGAGAGAGAGGTATGGAGAAGAGAGAGAGAGGTATGGAGAAGAGAGAGAGAGGTATGGAGAAGAGAGAGAGAGAGGTATGGAGAAGAGAGAGAGGTATGGAGAAGAGAGAGAGGTATGGAGAAGAGAGAGGTATGGAGAAGAGAGAGGGGTATGGAGAAGAGAGAGAGGTAAGGAGAAGAGAGAGAGGTATGGAGAAGAGAGAGGGGTATGGAGAAGAGAGAGAGGGGTATGGAGAAGAGAGAGAGGTAAGGAGAAGAGAGAGAGGTATGGAGAAGAGAGAGAGGTATGGAGAAGAGAGAGAGAGGTAAGGAGAAGAGAGTGAGGTAAGGAGAAGAAAAGAGAGAGAGGTATGGAGGACAGGTGTTCTGGAACACACCCCTCTACTAGTGTTGTGAAGGACAGGACTTCCTCCTTACCCAGCTCTGTGGAAGTCTGAATGATCCCCAGGTTGTCCTTCAGCCAGCGAACCACAGCCCCCGCTATGGCCACCGAGCCCTGGAAACGACCAATCATAGATCAGTAGGGGAATAAAGGACCAATCAAGAAAAATAGAACTGACAACAACTTGACAGGATCAGACCAAGCAGGTCAGAAATGACTGCATAACAGTGCTGTACAAGTTGAATCCATGATCCATGGCTACCTCTAGTGCGTAGCAGGCAGGTTTGTCTCGACCCAGTTTGTACGCCACCGTGGTTAGTAGGCCATGGTCCGACATGACAGGCTGCAAGAGATCGAAGAGATAACAGTTAAAGCAGTTAAACAGATAAGCTAAAACTGAAATTTCAAGAGACAGGCAAATGTTAAGAAATGCCTTTCTAGGCCGGGTGATGTCACAGAGGAATGTTCCACATCTTTAAAAAAATAAAATAATAAGGGAACAAAATTACCTTGGCTCCAGTGTTTCTGAGTAGAAAGCAGCCAGTTCCATATCTGAAAGATAGTCACTGATGTTTGAATATCTCAAAACTATCTTACAGTACAGTGGCTTGTGAAAGTATTCACACCCCCCCTTGGCATTTTTCCTATTTTGTTGCCTTACAACCTGGAATTAAAATTGATTTTTGGGGGGTTTGTATCATTTGATTTACACAACATGCCTACCACTTTGAAGATGCAAAATGTTTTTTATTGTGAAACAAACAAGAAATAAGACAAAAAAACAGAAAACTTGAGCGTGCATAACTATTTACCCCCCAAAGTCAATACTTTGTAGAGCCACCTTTTGCAGCAATTACAGCTGCAAGTCTCTTGGGGTATGTCTCTATAAGCTTGGCACATCTAGTCACTGGGATTTTTGCCCATTCTTCAAGTCAAAACTGCTCCAGCTCCTTCAAGTTGGATGGGTTCCGATGGTGTACAGCAATCTTTAAGTCATACCACAGATTCTCAATTGGATTGAAGTCTGGGCTTTGACTAGGCCATTCCAAGACATTTAAATGTTTCCCCTTAAACCACTTGAGTGTTGCTTTAGCAATATGCTTAGGGTCATTGTCCTGCTGGAAGGTGAACCTCCGTCCCAGTCTCAAATCTCTGGAAGACTGAAACAGGTTTCCCTCAAGAATTTCCCTATATTTAGTGCCATCCATCATTCCTTCAATTCTGACCAGTTTCCCAGTCCCTGCCGATGAAAAACATCCCCAGAGCATGATGCTGCCACCACCATGCTTCACTGTGGGGATGGTGTTCTCGGGGTGATGAGGTGTTGGGTTTGAGCGTTTTCCTTCATGGCCAAAAAGCTCAATTTTAGTCTCATCTGACCAGAGTACCTTCTTCCATATGTTTGGGGAGTCTCCCACATGCCTTTTGGCGAACACCAAACGTATTTGCTTATTTTTTTCTTTAAGCAATGGCTTTTTTCTGGCCACTCTTCCGTAAAGCCCAGCTCTGTGGTGTACGGCTTAAAGTGGTCCTATGGACAGATACTCCAATCTCCGCTGTGGAGCTTTGCAGCTCCTTCAGGGTTATCTTTGGTCTCTTTGTTGCCTCTGATTAATGCCCTCCTTGCCTGGTCCATGAGTTTTGGTGGGCGGCCCTCTCTTGGCAGGTTTGTTGTGGTGCCATATTCTTATTACATTTTAATAATGGATTTAATGGTGCTCCGTGGGATGTTCAACGTTTCGGATAAATTTTTTTATAACCCAACCCTGATCTGTACTTCTCCACAACTTTTTCCCTGACCTGTTTGGCGAGCTCCTTGGTCTTCATGGTGCCGCTTGCTTGGTGATGACCCTTGCTTAGTGGTGTTGCAGACTCTGGGGCCTTTCAGAACAGGGGTATATATACTGAGATCAAATCAAATCAAATTTTATTGGTCACATGCGCCGAATACAACAGGTGCAGACATTACAGTGAAATGCTTACTTACAGCCCTTAACCAACAGTGCATTTATTTTAAACAAAAAAAGTAAAAATAAACCAACAACAAAAAAAGTGTTGAGAAAAAAAAAGAGCAGAAGAAAAATAACGTGACAGTAGGGAGGCTATATATACAGGGGGGTACCGTTGCAGAGTCAATGTGCGGGGGCACCGGCTAGTTGAGGTAGTTGAGGTAATATGTACATGTGGATAGAGTTAAAGTGACTATGCATAAATACTTAACAGAGTAGCAGCAGCGTAAAAAGGATGGGGTGGGGGGGCAGTGCAAATAGTCCGGGTAGCCATGATTAGCTGTTCAGGAGTCTTATGGCTTGGGGGTAGAAGCTGTTGAGAAGTCTTTTGGACCTAGACTTGGCACTCCGGTACCGCTTGCCGTGCGGTAGCAGAGAGAACAGTGTATGACTAGGGTGGCTGGAGTCTTTGACAATTTTGAGGGCCTTCCTCTGACACCGCCTGGTATAGAGGTCCTGGATGGCAGGAAGCTTTGCCCCAGTGATGTACTGGGCCGTACGCACTACCCTCTGTAGTGCCTTGCGGTCGGAGGCCAAGCAGTTGCCATACCAGGCGGTGATGCAACCAGTCAGGATGCTCTCGATGGTCATTAGAAACTTAAATAAAGTCCACCTGTGTGCAATCCAACTAATTATGTGACTTCTGAAGGTAATTGGTTGCACCAGATCTTATTTAGGGGCTTCATAGCAAAGGGGGTGAATACATATGCACGCACCACTTTTCCGTTAATTATTTGTTTGAATTTTTTTAAACAAGTTTTTTTTTCATTTCACTTCACCAATTTGGACTATTTTGTGTATGTCCATTACATGAAATCCAAATAAAAATCCATTTAAATTATAGGTTGTAATGCAACAAAATAGGAAAAATGCGAAGGGGGATGAATACTTTTGCAAGGCACTGTATCACCAGCTATGACAAACCTATGGAGAGAAGTCTTACGTGTTTTTGGCCTGCCCTTCCTTAAAGCACATCTGTCCAACAAGAGCAGCCGATTGGTCCCCAAGACACTGTAAACAAACAAAGACCCTTCAGATTGATGGGAACAGGTGCCAATCACTCCTCATAACATCCAGAAATGTAATAAGGAGACCTTGAGTTGAGTAAGACAGGATGTTTCAAAACCTACCCCTGAGATGGGTATGCCACTAAGAGAGCCCGATTTCTGTCAAAGAAACAAAACATGTTAGCAATATGAAACAGCTTCACAGCTTTAATTCTGGCCAACTCCGTAACCACAAGACCCAGCAAAGCAAGACCCTTCACTGTATAAAACGCCATACCAGTTTGATGTTTCAAGCTGTCGTAGAAGTGTTGCTTGTGTACAGACAGACTGTAGAAGTGTTTTACTATACAGTATGGTGCTATAGCCAACAGCAAATTGCACCTTTTCTCAAACCACAGTCTAAAAAAAAGAACATACATTCTCAATACAGCCAATCAAAGAGCATGAAGGAGACAGAGGAATGCAGTTGTCTTGGAGACAATCAAATGGTTTAAGGCACACGAGTAAAATATCTTCACTCCCATTGAACTCAATATAACCCACAAATCACCAAAAGGGGCTAGGGATCGAAATGGAACTGAGCCGACCGAAATGGAACTGAGTAGAAGAGTGAAGAGATTTACGGAACAGCTTGTAGAAACACGTCAACAGGAAGAGGAGTAGCCAGACAGGAAGTAGACAGCAGCCCACTGAACACCTGGGCAAGGTGTGTGGCATTGCAATAAGGTGTAGGGCGTATGCCGGCATCATCCACAGTAGCGGAGCGGCGCGCATGCCACGACAGGAGCAGAGAAGGAAGCACACGCCCATCCTGTACAATTCCAAGCTTATCCAGGAGGGTTTTGTGAATGTCTGTATCTGTTTCAGTCTGACCTGACTACTCAAGATATGTTTTACAAATACACTACATGACCAGAAGTATGTGGACACCTGCTCATCGAGTATCTCATTCCAAGATCAAGGGCATTGATATGGAGTAGGTCCCCCCCTTTGCTGCTATAACAGCCTCCACTCTTCTGGGAAGGCTTTCCACTAGATGTTGGAATATTGCTATGGGGATTTGCTTCCATTCAGCCACAAGAGCATTAGCGAGGTCAGGCACATCCCAAAGGTGTTCGATTGGGTTGAGGTCAGGGCTCTGTGCAGGCCAGTCAAGTTCTTCCACACCGATCTCGACAAACCATTTCTGTATGGATCTCGCTTTGTGCATGGGGGCATTGTCATGCTGAAACAGGAAAGGGCCTTCCCCAAACTGTTGCCACAAAGTTGGAAACACAGAATCGTCTAGAATGTCATTGTATGCTGTAGTGTTAAGATTTCCCTTCACTGGAACTAAGGAGCCTAGCCTGAACCATGAAAAACAGCCCTAGACCATTATTCCTCCTCCACCAAACTTTACAGTTGGTACTATGCATTGGGGCAGGTAGCGTTCTCCTGGCATCCGCCAAACCCAGATTCGTCCATCGGACTGCTAGATGGTGAAGCGTGATTCATCACTCCAGAGAACGCGTTTCCACTGCTCCAGAGTCCAATGGGGGCGAGCTTTAAACTACTCCAGCCAACGCTTGGCATTGCGCATGGTGATCTTAGACTTGTGTGCGGCTGCTCAGCCATGGAAACCTATTTCATGAAGCTCCCGACAAACAGTTATTGTGCTGACGTTGCTTCCAGAGGCAGTTTGGAACTCGGTAGTGAGTGTTGCAACCGAGGACAGACAATTTTTACGCGCTACGTGCTTCAGCACTCTGCAGTCCCATTCTGTGAGCTTGTGTGGTCTACCACTTCGCGGCTGAGCCGTTGTTGCTCCTAGACGGTTCCTCTTAGCAATAACAACACTTACAGTTGACCGGGGCAGCTCTAGCAGGGCAGAAATTAGATGAACTGACTTGTTGGAAAGGTGCCATCCTATGACGGTGCCATGTTGAAAGTCACTTATCTCTTCAGTACGGCCATTCTACTGCTAATGTTTGGCTATGGAGATAGCCGGATACACTAATTTGAAGGGGTGTCCACATACTTTTGTGTATATATATATATATATATGTGTACCATGAAAATCTGTTTCATCTTTTTAAATGTTTAATATCCTATACAATAAAGGGGGGAAAAAATCAATATAGGTCAATTTTAGGGTGAGGCCTAACTCCCTGAAAATAGATATATCAGTCTCAAAGCCTTTAAAAGTCTTGCTCAACACATCTAACCATTGTCTTATCTCAATCAATGGCTTGGAAATGCACCTTTGGATGGTTCAGTCACTTTGACACAGAGAAGCAAGATGACTGGGGATCATGATCTGACATAGCGATAACAGTGATGAGGACGTCGATGAAGACCCCAATACTCACCAGGCTAGAACATATTTTCTATAGACAACAGGGGGGCACACAAAATAATGCTTGTGACAACACCTCAAACAAGTACAGACTAGGAAAAACAGACTAAATGCTCTCCGAATATGATGAATAAATGGTTATGACTGATAAAAGCACAACTAAGCACAGATTCAGTTCCATAGTAATTATAAGCATGTTTAATAGACAGTGCAACACTTCATAATTCACCTTCCTCCCAACCCACAGACATTCAGACAGAGACAATGGGGACTTACCATTAAGCCGTAGATTTCTGAGGAACTCCTCACTTTTGGGAGAATCTCCATTGGAATATCAAAATATCTGAAAGAACGTGTCAAAACAGGAACAAGTGTAAACAGAGGATATGGTTTGTCTCACTGAATGGATATGTCCAGTATGCATGAGGGTGTACACAGTACATATTAGATGTCCACCTACTTGCAGAGCTCTGGGTCCCATTCCAGGGTGTGGATGTTGAAGAGCATGGTCCTGCTGGCGTTGGTCACGTCTGTGCAGTGGACTCCCCCACTCTTCCCCCCTGTCAGACACTGTGGGGGGTAAACACAGAAACCTGTCAGACACTGTGGGGGGTAAACACAGAAACCTGTCAGACACTGTGGGGGGCAAACACAGAAACCTGTCAGACACTGTGGGGGGCAAACACAGAAACCTGTCAGACACTGTGGGGGGCAAACACAGACACCTGTCAGACACTGTGGGAGACAAACACAGACACCTCTCAGACATTGTGGGGGGCAAACACAGACACCTCTCAGACATTGTGGGGGGCAAACACAGACACCTCTCAGACACTGTGGGGGGCAAACACAGAAACCTGTCAGACACTGTGGGAAACAAACACAGACACCTCTCAGACATTGTGGGGGGCAAACAGAGAAAATACTGGACACGTAAGATTTCCTCAGAAACACAACAGAGGACAACTTGGCTTGGAGTATACAGACGGCCATTGTGGGCCTTTCCTATCCTTAACACGCACACACAGTCATCATAAACCATATCTAAAGAGGTGTCTGCGTCTTACCCAGATAAGCCAGGAGTCGACGGTGCCAAACATGGCTCTGTGTGTCCGGACTGCCTCAGCGACCTCGTCCACATTATCCATCATCCAGCGAAGCTTCACAGCACTGAAGTACGTACTGATGGGGAGACCCGTCTTGTGCTGAGCAGAGAGGGGGGACAATTAGGACATATACTTCAGAGAGGTGGAACTTTTTTTGTTTTTTTGTTTTACTTCAGATAGTTTGATTGTTTCTTTGACACATTTGTCTTTAACGTCCGGGTAAGCTGGGCCTGATGAAAACATGGTAATCTCCGGGTAAGCTGGGCCTGATGAAAACATGGTTATCTCCGGGTATGCTGGGCCTGATGAAAACATGGTTATCTCCGGGTAAGCTGGGCCTGATGAAAACATGGTTATCTCCGGGTAAGCTGGGCCTGATGAAAACATGGTTATCTCCGGGTAAGCTGGGCCTGATGAAAACATGGTTATCTCCGGGTATGCTGGGCCTGATGAAAACATGGTTATCTCCGGGTATGCTGGGCCTGATGAAAACATGGTTATCTCCGGGTAAGCTGGGCCTGATGAAAACATGGTTATCTCCGGGTAAGCTGGGCCTGATGAAAACATGGTTATCTCCGGGTAAGCTGGGCCTGATGAAAACATGGTTATCTCCGGGTAAGCTGGGCCTGATGAAAACATGGTTATCTGCAGTCTGTGTTCCCCGGCATCTCACCTTCAAATGGTTCTTGTTTCTCCCAGGTGTCTTGTTGATCAGTCGCTCCACGGTCGACTGGGTCCGCAGGTCCAGCCACACTGCACACAACCAACACAACCTGTGTCTTTAAAATCCTTCCAGGCCTTAGATAACAGCTTTAGGTCATGAGGAAGGAGATGTGAACACTCACCGATAGCATTGTAGAGGGGCTCGCCTGTCTCTTTGTCCCAAACCAGCGTGGTCTCTCTCTGATTGGTCACTCCAATGGCTAGAAAGGTTCAAGTTTGATGAGTGAAAGTGACAGTCTGTAGTATGTTTTATGAGGAAGCATTTGTGTGTGTGGGTGTGTTGTGTGTGTCTTACCTTTGATGTTGGAGATGTCGATGTTGAGCTGGGTGAGTTTCTCACAGGTTCTCTCCATACACTCGTACACAGACTGCAGGATCTCTTTGGGATCCTCCTCCACCCACCTGATAAGAGGGTTAAAGGTCAGAGGTTAATAGATGTCAGAGGTTACAGGTCATCCAGTTTGAATGGAACTAATAGGGGATTTGTAGAGGCAACACAGCTGCATGTACTGACCCTTCCTTGGGGAAACTCTGGTTGATCTCAACCTGGTGGTGACTGAGGAGCTCGGCTGTTTTAGCATTGAACACCTGGGGATGAGACGAGAGAACAGGAGTGAACATCTGGACAAAAGTATCTCTGCTACCTAGACCGCAGAGTGAAACTGAAAAAGAACTCAGCTGAAAACAGGAGAGACGGACAAAGACGGGAGAGACGGACAAAGACGGGAGAGACGGACAAAGACGGGAGAGACGGACAAAGACGGGAGAGACGGACAAAGACGGGAGAGACGGACAAAGACGGGAGAGACGGACAAAGACAGGAGAGACGGACAAAGACAGGAGAGACAGCACACAGAGTTATCATGTATCAGTTGTGGGAGAGTAGAGAAGAGGGGACAGCACTAAGGGAGACGAGAGAGACAGACAGGCAGACAGCTCCATTGCCCATCACAGTAGTATCCTCAACAGCAGATACCTCTCCAGGAAATATGACAACAATAACACTGATAGCTCATTAACAAATCAAAGTGTCCTTGTTAGTCATTAGCTTTCACGGGTGGCTCCTCCCTATGATACACACACACCTCCTTTCCTGCCTTCCCTTCAGAGTGCTAGTGTAACATTTTGAGATTTTAGGGGTGACCTGTCAAAACGTGTCCACTCTGGTCCAAACCGGCTTCCGTAGGACAACAGCTGGTTTCAATGTGGGGTGAGAAGATGCCATAGGGGAATAGCAGCAGGGGAGGAAGACTGGGACAGAGTGAGGGAGAGAGTCCCTCCAAGCCTACTGTTACACAAACCTCTGGTACTGGAGGATGTGCTGGTCTGCACAATGAATGAATGACAGACTCAGCACTTCTATAGGCTACACATTAGAACAGGGTGGTCCTATCCACAAAGGGCTGGTGTGTGTGGTTGCAGGCTTTCGCTCCAGCCAAAACATTGACATCAGATTCAACTATTCTTAGTGTTTAATCAAGTATTTCGGCTGGAGAAAAAGCCTGCAACCACACCAGCCAGTTGCGGATTTAGGCCTAGTGGCTGCAACAACCGAGATTGGACACCACCCTTATAGAATTTATCAATTAGCTAGGAAAACTGAGTGAACTATCACTTAACTAGTCCCACTACAGGCCTGCGTGTCCGTGCATGAATGAACGATTACTAAACAATAAATATCCAGAAAGCACAAACATTCCGTCGATAGGACTAGAATAGAATGTGTACGACTATATAGGCGACATTATAAAAGGAGATCGGAGAGTTATAACGGAATCAACCGGGTGTCTAACTAGGTTATTTAAAGGACATTCACCGTTAAGCGAGAAGAACCATTCAATGCGACTGCGCGGGTTGTAACTCACCAGGAACCGCGTCGAGCTCGTTCCCTGGTCGATGGCAGCAACGAGAGGCCCCAGCATTACCCTGTTCGAAGACGCAGCCATTCTACTGTTCATGTGCCCTGTGTCCTTGCGGTGGTCGGGACTAGCACTGGACTGTAGCTGGTTTTCTTTTGCCGCTGCCTGTAGCTAGCTACGGTTCTTCGGCACGGGCGCTGCTGACACTTCGACCGCTCAAGCTCACAGACACACATGCGTGAGACCGCCTCTGATGACGTAGCAGCACCAACCAACCATTTCTATCGGGGATCCTTGGGTCGTCCCTACCCTTAACCCTAATCATAACATTTACCTTACCGGGTAGGGACGTCCCAAGGATCCCAGATAGCACGGACCAACCCGGGCAGAGATGGGGCGCGCATAGCCAATGGCGTGAAGGATTGGCGTTTCTTTTGACAGCTCGTCAGAAGGCGTCTTCGAATTGACCAATCAGATTTAGAGGCACGTCCAAAATTAATTTGGGTGGACATATCAATGTTTAGCTACTGCGCTCCAAGATAAATGTAACGAATGAATGACTATTTAAGACTTCCGAAAAATGTATTATTTATTTGCATTAAAATGTCCTTATGATAAAAATTGAATACCAATTCAATTGAGAGATTATTAATCACACCCACTAAAGATTATAATTACACTAAATAAAGAGCTGTCATGAGATTACGCTTTCATAGTACTTGATCTGACCACTAGATGGTGCAGTAGTACTGCTGTACTGATCTTCCTCAAAGTCAATAGCCTAATGTAACAGTGCACATTGGCTCCTGACAAACAAAATGATTGAACATATTACAGAAAGTGCAAACATGAATTAATAAATATTAGTGCAAAAATCCTACATTGAGTTAAACACAATATACTGTACATGCTCACATCTGTCCCCACATGTTGATCTGGAACTGTATATAAAACATGCTTTGTAAATGCATTTCAGACCCTACAAAATACATGAAACAGTTGTAGAATTGTAGTACATGCATCATTTGTGTAACATAATATCTAAAATGACAATTACATTGCACAAAAACACCCACACATGTTGCAATCAGGTTATCAATAGGCTCCTAGGCCCACCTGTGTGGTTGCATATGATACATGTAACACTCACAGATTTGTTTTGGAGCTGCCATCAGAATGACTAATGTGTCTAGGTCACCTATACAGGCCTATAACTTCTGTTAGATACGCTAAGGTGAGAGTCTTTCGCTGCGCTCATATCTCCCCAACGTTGCACACTCAACCTCACCTGTGGTTCTGCTCTTCTAACTACAGAACCATCAAACTGCAACGCCCCACTGTTCTACTAACTATAGAACCATCTAACTGCAACGCCCCACTACTCTACTAACTACAGAACCATCTAACTGCAATGCCCCAGTGCTATACAATCCTTCTGTAAAGATGTAGGATCTTAATTTGAGCCAGTCTGCTACAGCAGGAAAATAATCCTGCAGCAACAGGAATTGTAAATTATTATGTGGATTATAATTAATGGAAACATTTTTAGGGGTTAATACAGTACATTTTTTGTAAGGGAAAATCAAGTCTGAAATTTCAGTGGAAATGACAAACTTCAGAAGTCTTTTTAAACCTCAAATTCACTACAAGCTTGCATTTCCTGCTGTGCAGGACAATTCCTGCAACAACAGGATGATCAAATTAAGATCCTACATCTGTATGCTTCTCTGAATCAATCATCCAGCCAGCCAGTCAGTCACTCAGTCGTCATCACTATCCCCATAGTCGTCCCTGGTGCTGGTCTGAGAGCAGACGCGTAGACAGACCCCACAGCAGAGCAGTAGAACCAGCACGGTGTGGCTGAGCGCCAACACAAACACAGCAAACAGGTACAGAGACTTCCTGCAGTAGTCCTGTGGCTGGTGGAAGGGTGTGATGAAGTTGGGCTGGAACACAGAGAACACCCAGTAGTTCCCCAGGAGGAACCAGACGAACAGGAACAGGCTGAGGGCGATGTGCACGTAGTACTTGTTTGCGTTCTGTCGCCACGGATACTCGTCGGCATCGTCGTCGCCGATGACGACCGACTTGGAGATGAGCGACCTCATGCGGGTGGTGTCATACACGAGCAGCGTGACCTGGAAGGTTCAGGGTCAGAGGTCACGGGTCAGATTGGGGTGAACACTAGAGTGACATTGCCTGGCTTCCTTACATATTGTTGTGCACTTTCAACCATTTTTACAGCCTGGAAGTGTTTGGAACCTGTTCAACTACCCTGCTGACACATTACAACCTATGATCTGGAACGCAGACATTACCTTTACGCTGCCAACAACCCCACCCACCAGCAGGTAGAGAGGAATCGTTGGCTGAACAGGGCAGTCGTCTATAGACTTCACACCTGCAGGGGAAAACATCATCAATAGTCTATTAGTTTGCCAACATAACTAGATAGAACCAATACTGTACCAAAACCAATACCTGCATCTCCCCAAACCCCACCTGTCTCAGTCTCCTGTATCTATGCGCCGGGGGGCTAGGGTCAGTCTGTCCTATCTGGTTCTCTCTCTGTCATATCTGGTTCTCTCTCTGTCATATCTGGTTCTCTCTCTGTCATATCTGGTTCTCTCTCTGTCATATCTGGTTCTCTCTCTGTCATATCTGGTTCTCTCTCTGTCATATCTGGTTCTCTCTCTGTCATATCTCGGTCGGTCGGTCGGTCGGTCGGTCGGTCGGTCGGTCGGTCGGTCGGTCGGTCGGTCGGTCGGTCGGTCGGTCGGTCGGTCGGTCGGTCGGTCGGTCGGTCGGTCGGTCGGTCGGTCGGTCGGTCGGTCGGTCGGTCGGTCGGTCGGTCGGTCGGTCGGTCGGTCGGTCGGTCGGTCGGTCGGTCGGTCGGTCGGTCGGTCGGTCGGTCGGTCGGTCGGTCGGTCGGTCGGTCGGTCGGTCGGTCGGTCGGAGTAAAGGACTGAGTGTGGTTTAGACTTTACTCAGCCAATCCGTTGGTGCACGGGTTAGTCCCACCCCTTGGCGCTTCACCCCTTGGCGCTCCACCGTTCCCAGGCATAAGTTGCTATCATAATAACCTGTGGAGTCAGCACCCAAAAGACACCCCTCCAATCTGTACTCCATGTACCCACGTTCAAGGACGGTTTCACAGACAACAAAGAGAGAGTGTTCGTATCTGTAAGAAATACAGTCTTATCTGTCCTACCCCTAACGTTCCTTACATGAATCACAGCCTGTTATGTGAAACAATTTATATCAGTATAGTACAAACCTATGCTCCTCATTAATGCATTCCTTCTAAGTTATTCATCACATACAGATCCAATTATGAGAAAAATTGAACCCAACACTTGATTCAATGCAATTCCTTCCTCCTGCAAATCAAAAATGTTTTTATCTGTTCAGCTTTTTGGTCTCTGGATATACCGATATTCTTCAACCGTTAGGCGCAAGAGTAGAGTTGGCAAAGGGATACGTTAGGTCCCTCACATACCGGGTTATGTAAGTGTCCTTTGGGCTGCAAAGTCTTCTAAAGAAAAATTAGCGCTTCTAACTAACTTTAACTACTTTTTTTTCTGTCATAAAGCATCTGATCTGTAGAATGACTAGGCCTATTAATCATAATGCTCATTGACTGGACATTCCAAATTACCATGGCAATTATGCATCACAATAGTCATATTAATTTTGCAACATGCCTGTCAGTGTTGCTGTAGGTGGGTGTGGTGTTGGAATCAGGCGCAGGACGCAGTAAGTAAGTCCAAAAGACTTTAGTGAAGGCACAAACAAAATACACGAGCCAAAAGCCCTGAGGCGAGTAACTCCGCACGCAGGCGTAAACAAAAGGCGCACTAAACATGTGCGAATAAACACTCTCCTAAACAGAGGAGGAAAGCTACAACGAGCAAACGGTATACTGAAGCACAAACACGACAGCGAAACAATCACACACAACACCTGACAAACACAACGAGAACTTATAGGACACTAATGACGCTAAATGACAACAGGTGTACATAATCCAGACAAGACCAAACGAACATAGAAACATACAACGGTGGCAGCTAGTATTCCGGAGACGACGAACGCCGAAGCCTGCCCGAGCAAGGAAGAGAGGCAGCCTCGGCCGAAACCGTGACAGTACCCCCACCTTGACGCGTGGCTCCAGACGTGCGCCGACTCCGGCCTCGGGGACGACCAGGAGGACGCGGAGCAGGGCGCGTCGGGTGACTACGATGGAATTCCGTCAGGAGAGACGGGTCCAAAATGTCTCTCCTCGGCACCCAGCACCGTTCCTCCGGGCCGTACCCCTCCCACTCCACCAGATATTGGAGACCCCCCATCCGACGTCTCGAATCCAAGATGGACCGCACGGAGTACGCCGGTGCCCCCTCGATGTCCAATGGGGGCGGAGGAGTCTCCATGATCTCATTTTCCTGGAGTGGGCCAGCTACCACCGGCCTGAGAAGAGACACATGGAACGAGGGGTTAATAGTTTTATACTCAACAGGTAGTTGTAATCTGTAACACACCTCGTTCAATCTTCTCAGGACTTTAAACGGCCCCACAAACCGCCGACCCAGTTTCCGACAGGGCAGGCGGAGGGGCAGGTTTCTGGTAGAGAGCCAGACTCGATCACCAGGTGCGTACACCGGTCCCTCACTGCGGTGGAGATCGGCGCTCGCCTTTTGACGACGGAGGGCCCGCTGCAGGTGGACATGTGCAGCGTTCCATGTCTCCTACGTCATAATTTCGCTCCGCCGGACTGAGCTTTTTGGAATAAAAAGCACAGGGGCGGAGTTTAGGTGGCGTGCCGGACCGTTGCGAAAGCACGGCTCCTATACCGGCCTCTGACGCGTCCACCTCTACCTGAAATGGTAAAGAGGGATCCGGATGCGCCAGCACCGGAGCCGAGGTAAACAGGTCCTTCAGCCTCCCAAACGCCCTGTCCGCCTCGGCTGACCACTGCAAGCGCACCGGACCCCCCTTCAAAAGAGACGTTATGGGAGCTGCCACCTGTCCAAAACCCCGGATAAACCTCCGGTAGTAATTCGCAAACCCCAAAAACTGCTACACCTCCTTCACAGTGGTTGGCGTTTGCCAATTACGCACGGCTGACACCCGGTCTACCTCCATCTTCACCCCTGACGCAGACAACTGATAACCCAAAAAGGAGACCGACTCCTGGAAAAACAGACACTTCTCTGCCTTGACATACAGGTCGTGCTCCAACAGCCTCCGCAGCACTCGGCGCACCAGAGCCACATGCTCGACTCGGGTAGACGAGTACACGAGAATGTCATCTATGTACACGACCACCCCCTGCCCCTGCATGTCCCTGAAAATCTCATCCACGAATGATTGGAAAACTGAAGGAGCGTTCATCTACCCGTATGGCATGACAAGATACTCGTAATGGCCCGAGGTGGTACTAAAGGCTGTCTTCCATTCATCGCCCTCCCTAATGCGCACCAAGTTGTACGCGCTCCTGAGATCTAATTTAGTGAAGAAACGCGCCCCGTGCAATGACTCCGTCATGGTCGCAATCAGCGGAAGTGGATAACTGTACTTCACCGTGATCTGATTGAGACTGCGGTAATCAATGCACGGGCGTAATCCTCCATGCTTTTTCTTCACAAAAAAGAAACTCGAGGACGCAGGGGAAGTGGAAGGCCGTATGTATCCTTGTCTCAGAGATTCGTCTATGTAAGTCTCCATAGCTCTCTTCTCCTCCTGAGACAGAGGATACACATGGCTCCGTGGGAGCGCAGCTCCTGCCTGGAGGTCTATCGCACAATCTCCCTGTCTATGGGGAGGCAACTGCGTCGCCCTCGACTTACTGAAAACAATAGCCAAATCCCCATACTCAGGGGGAACGTGCAATGCGGGCACCTGGTTTGGACTCTCCACCGAGGTAGCCCCTACGGAAACGCCTAAACATCGACCCACACACTGGGCAGACCACTCCATCAGAGCCCTCTCCTGCCACGAAATAGACGGGTTATGGGTACTCAACCAGGGCATGCCCAGCACCACCGGATACGCAGGCGAGTCGATCAGAAATAGCTGGATCATCTCCTGATGACCCCCCTGCGCACACATCCTCAGTGGCGCCGTGACCTCCCTGATCAAGCCCGATCCCAATGGACGGCTATCTGGGGCATGAACGGGGAAGGGGACGTCAACCGGAAGAAGGGGAATCCCTAACTCTAAACAAAATTTCCTATCAACAAAATTCCCAGCCGCGCCTGAATCTACCAGCGCCTTATACTGGGAATGAGGTGCTACCTGTGGAAAACGCACAGGTATACAGAAGTGCGCAACAGAGAGCTCTGGGTGAGTGGGGCGCCTACTCACCTGGAAGGACTCCCCAGTGCGGGGCCTGTCGTCTTCTCCCCTAGGAGGCCATCCCCAGCACCTAGCCGCGGTGTGTCCTCCCCGACCACAGTTGGTGCAGGAGATGGACCCCCTCGTACTCCGACCCCTCCTCTCTCTAGCGCCAGCGCCCCCAAGCTCCATGGGGCTCGGCTCGGAGGCGCTGGAGGGTGAAATGGACGGACCTCCCTCGGGACGTCCGCGGGTAGCCAGCAGGGTGTCCAGCCTGATGGACATGTCGACTAACTGGTCGAAAGACAGGCTGGTGTCCCGACAGGCCAGCTCCCGACGGACGTCCTCACGTAGACTACAGCGGTAGTGATCGATGAGGGCCCGCTCATTCCACCCTGCATCCGCCGCTAGAGTACGGAATTCCAACGCGAACTCCTGGGCACTCCTCTTCCCCTGCCGGAGGCAGAACAGACGCTCCCCCGCCGCTTTCCCCTCCGGTGGATGGTCAAACACCGCCCTGAAGCGGCGGGAGAACTCAGCGTATGTGATGGTGGTAGCGTCTATCCTCCTCCACTCTGCGTTGGCCCATTCTAACGCCTTGCCGGAAAGGCAGGAGATCAGGGCGGACACGCTCTCGTGTCCCGAGGGCGCCGGGTGCACGGTGGCCAGGTAAAGCTGCACCTGGAGAAGGAAGCCCTGACACCCGGCAGCGGTCCCATCGTAGGCCCTCGGGAGCGAGAGTCGAATTCCTCTGGGTTCCGGAGCGGGAATGGGCTGACTTGCTGATGGGGATGGCAGGGAAGGTGGCGTTGGGGGTGTCCCTCGGGTCTCCCAGCGTTGGAGAGTGTTGATCACATCCTGCAGGGCGGTCCCGATCCGCAGGATCTGGTCATTCTGCTCCCGGACCCGATCCTCCAACGTCTCCTGTGCTGCTGCGGCTCCTGCTGATTCCATTCGGCAGGTGTGTGATTCTGTCAGTGTTGCTGTAGGTGGGTGTGGTGTTGGAATCAGGCGCAGGACGCAGTAAGTAAGTCCAAAATACTTTAGTGAAGGCACAAACAAAATACACGAGCCAAAAGCCCTGAGGCGAGTAACTCCGCACGCAGGCGTAAACAAAAGGCGCACTAAACATGTGTGAATAAACACTCTCCTAAACAGAGGAGGAAAGCTACAACGAGCAAACGGTATACTGAAGCACAAACACGACAGCGAAACAATCACACACAACACCTGACAAACACAACGAGAACTTATAGGACACTAATGACGCTAAATGACAAAAGGTGTACATAATCCAGACAAGACCAAACGAACATAGAAACATACAACGGTGGCAGCTAGTATTCCGGAGACGACGAACGCCGAAGCCTGCCCGAGCAAGGAAGAGAGGCAGCCTCGGCCGAAACCGTGACAATGTCGCAATCCACATAGGTCTACAGCAGGGTTCTTCAATTCCGGTCCTGGAGGGCCGAAACACCTCTGTTTTTCATCCTCTCCTTCTAATCAGGGGCTAATTCAGACCTGGGACACCAGGTGAGTGCAATTAACTACCAGGTAGAAATAAAAAACAGAAGTGTTTCGGCCCTCCAGGACCGGAATTGAAGAACCCTGGTCTACAGTATTAACTGCGCTGCTGCGCTTATAGTCTAGGGCGGTAACATGCGTAAAATATTCAACATATCTTATGACCCGCTGCCCTGTTTTACCCAACTCTTATAACCCTCAACTCCTTTCAAATAATGTTGTCAAACAAAGCAAGGTATATATAATGCGTCATATAGCCTAAGCACTAGGCCTAAAACATAGGAAACAAACGTGAGCTGGTAGATAAAGTGGAGAGGTGGAAATTGGGCCTACTTCCACGCTTGGATGTGCGAGCTACAAATTTTGGCTGGTCACTTCACTCAACACTTTCTATTTTGGGGTCAGCTAAAACCATAATTTGGTCGAACAGTTAGTTCCTGATTCCTGGATGAAAGTGTTTGCCCTGCCTGCCCCTGTTTCTCCCTGCGCGCTCGGAGTAGCCTAGCTGGAGAGAAGCGAAGAAAGAGAAAGATTCAGTAATTAGCTAGCCTACGCAACATTTCAAAATATAATCCTGCGAAAAAAAAACAGTAGGCAAATTTACTGTTGTGGTTTTGGTTTCCCTTTCCTCTGTGATTAGCCCCAAGTGAATAAGCCTATGTGATAGCCTATTTGAACACAAAAAAGATGTACACCTACGCAAATTAATCTTTATGGAACAAAATACATCTGCAATTCTGGAGCCCTATTTTGACAGTAGAATTATAGCAACATTAGCCTAATTGTCAACCCAAAGTTCATGCCAATCCCTGGTTTAGGTAGGCCTACTGCAAATCAAAATATATGTATCATGCATTCCTGCTTGTACATGTTAGATTAAACAATTAATTTATTGAATACATTTAAGTACTGAGCCCTCCTATACCGTTTTAAAAATATATACACTACCAGTCAAAGGTTTGGACACAGCTACTCATTCAAGGGTTTTTCTTTATTTTTACTATTTTTTACATTGTAGAATAATAGTGAAGACATCAAAACTATGAAATAACACATATGGAGTCATGTAGTAACCAAAAAAGTGTTAAACAAATCAAAATATATTTTATATTTGAGATTCTTCAAATAGCCACCATTTGCCTTGATGACAGCTTGCACACATCATACCCAAGAATACCTGTTTTTGCTTTGTCATTATGGGTTATTGTGTTTAGATTGATAAGGAAAAAATACAATTTAAGACATTTTAGAATAAGCCTGTAACCTAACAAAATTTGGAAAAAGTCTAGGGGTCTGAATACTTTTCATGGAAAGCCAACATTACATTTTAAAGAGAAAGCAAGTGACATGATCCCACGGAAATAGACCTAAGGGAGTTTTTTTTTAAATGCTCTGGAGTTGAGAATATTGGTATATCCAGAGACCAAAAAGCTAAACAGATAAACACATTTACGATTTGCAGGAGGGGGGATTGCATTAAATCAAATTAATAATTTAAATGATGTACATACAGTCCATATGGATGGCTGCCACTAGTAATTCTAACTACAGTTTATACTGGTTTTATGCAAATGTTCTGTATAAGTAGCCTCCAAATTATATGTAAACAACCATAATTGTCAACAGTGTTGGTTTTCTCAGAAAGCTGTGAGTGCTATTATATGACACAATATCAGTACTTTGTTGCATTTACAACTTGTCTAAGTCCTACAGTATCATCAACTGATTTCAGCCAATGTATGGCTGTGGTTTGACTGCATTGTTTGAATGGAATGTTGGCATATTGGCAGTTAATCTGAAAAATTAATGGAATCATTCCTCTAAAATTGTCTGGCTAGCTAGCTAACAAACATACAGTGTAGATAAATGCTTCAATTTCTTTACACATTATCTTATCACCATGGTTGAACAACTCCCTGACCAAAATGGCTGACCTTTATCCCATCATAAGAAGGTTCATGTCCGTTCTAGTATTCTAATTTTGTGGTCTTACCTACAAACGCCATGGTGAGAGGAACGGCAAGAAAGAACAGAAGTCCCACCACAAAGTAGGCTAGAAAAAAAGAAATTGTTATAAATCTGTCCAGAAAAATACATGCAAAGCATTAACCAGCTCCACTCAAACAAGTACTTGTTAGTAAATTGTGTAAATATCCATAGCTTTTTTTTTCTGTTGTTGTTGTGTTTTTCAATTTTAATATGTGATCTCCTTTGTATGCACTTTGACCGCTGCAAAATGAATTGCCTCTTGAGGACATTAAAGTTTTCTGAATCTGAATCGAACCTCTTATTAAACTACCATTACCACTATCCGGTGTTCAGTGGCGGTTCTAGACACATTTTACTAGGGGGGCCAAGGAGGGGCCAGTGTTTAATCAGGGGGGCACACATAAAAAAACTGGCAACACATGATATTCAAAGATTATAAACTTTATTTTACTTTAAAATCATATGACATTTATTATAACACGTATTTTGTACAAGAGTGCAGATGCAAGAGAGATAGTGCCATAAAAATGAAAAAATAAAAAAATAAAATAAAAAGTACAAATACAGGGTTCATATTCAATGTGAACAAAACTCCAGGATACAACAAAGGGTACAACAATGTGCCATTTCCTATTTATGGAAGCCCCACTACTGTGGACAGTTGATTCCACATTTTGTTTTAAGAAAGAAAACTTTCTGAGTGATTTATAAACAAAACACACTACCCTGTATCCATTTAGGTAAAATAAACCAAATCAGAAAAGAAATTCAATTCAAAGAGGCTTTACTAGCATGACCATATTGACATACAGTATTGCTAAAGCACATAAACAGGGAAACGTGTTACACATTAACATCCAGTAGTCCAATAGGATGCAGACAATAAACATTAAGTTAACATTCGTTTAAAAGCAACAATCATGTCAACACAATGTAGCAATATGAACAACACTGATGGATATCAGCAACAACATGAAAACAAGAATATTACAGGTGTCTGTGTGTGTGTGTGTGTGTGTCTGTGTCTTTGTGTACTTCACTGTCAGTTGATGAGCAGGTGTACAAAAAAAAGGCTTTACAACATATATGGGCAAGTCCATTTAGGACAGCACATTTCCACCATAGTTCACATTAGGAAAAAATGACAGCATGAATGCTCACTAAACAAACATATACTACATATACCTTTTTATACACATTTTTTTTCAGTAATTTTTTAAGAGTGAAAGGGAAGTAAGCAATCGCTCATCATAGGATCATACATATTTCAGTTACAATATTAGTTACAATATTAGTGTTAGTTAGATCATCATGTCAAAGCTGGACCTGCAAAGTCTGAACGACACAAGTGTGCAATGATTGGAGTGATTTTGTTTCTTTTTTTTCTTGCTTTGCTTGTTTTCAAAAGGAAAAATCATAGTTGGTAAAAAATAAAATAAACTTTCGTTGAAAGGTATCACACTGTATAATTTACAAATATCTAAAGAGGTTTAGTGGATGCCATAAAACATCTGTGGAGCTTGGAGATTTGTAGTACATAGATGTTTGGCAGAGATAATTCAAAAGAATAAAATCATAAACTCTATCTAACTTTTTTGTTTGCTGGGGCAAAAAATGACTTTATGTCCCTTCCTCGTTTCATGATAACTATTAGAAGAAGAAAAAACGTAGGGGCATGCATTACATTTTGTTACCTAACCATCCCTCCCTACTTAACACTGGCAGATAACCTGTTGATTACTTTACTAAAAATGTATTTGTTATCGCGATGCAACAGCCAAGACGGATGAAGTTACGTGGTTAACATCACAACATTGTGTAGACCTAGCAAGGATAGCCTACTAACATTTGGATATTTGCTTCTGCTTCGATGAGTTTGCTTAGATATGATTACATTTCTAAACAAATCGAGACCAGACATTTAAAAACTTGATTTGATTTATGTGTGAGGAACAAAAGGAACATGTAGGCTATGTGCAAGAACAACAAGTCACTTATGATATTAAATCGTTTTGCTTACCTTCGACCTTCGGGTGCGCCACTCTAATTTACCCGTGTAGAACGTTGCCGTGTAGAGCGTTGCATTAGTTCCGCTTTTGGCGCTCGCGTGTAAAATAGTTATAAATTCATAATTTTTTATTTGGTCAGCACGGGGTGGCCACAGGGGTGGCCAGGGACATTTCCAGGGAGGCACGGGGCCTCCCCCGGCCTCCGTGTAAAACCGCCACTGCCGGTGTTGTACTCGAGATGAGTCCGGTCTCGAGACCACATATTGAGTGTCTCGGACAACGACGACTCTTACATTTCTTCCTGAGACCAGCTTAAACCAGTGGTGTAAAAAACTCAGAATGATTATCCCCCCTTCAGTCAACGCATAAAACCACTTCGCTGGGCCAGATATCCACACTCCTTTCATGACACATTTATATTTTATACCCTATTAAAACCTGGGTTTCCTACTTTACCCATAACATTAGCCTACTGTCCTTTACTTTTGTTGAAACACATCCTCAAACCTGGTCATGCACCTTGGAATTTCCTTGCACAGCTAGTAGGGGAGACTGGGGGAAATTGGTTGAGTGTCATGTACTGACTTAGGGGAGACTGGGGGAAATTGTAACATATTTTGTATTTGTATCTATTGCCCACATCAGAAGTGCTAATAAAGTGATCAACAACACTATTTTAATATATAATAATAATATATGCCATTTAGCAGACGCTTTTATTGAAAGTGCAGCTACAGAGGACCAAACATTTCATCCATGATATCCCACAGTGCAATTCAGTTTCTTCATGTTACTGAATACATTGTGTGTGTGTGTGTGCGTGTGTGTCTCACTCACCATTACTGGCCATTTTAGACAGACAGTTATGACATGCCTTCGCCACACCAGTCATGATGAATTCTGCACAGGTCACCTAGAACCTAATAACCACCAGAACATTATGTTGCATCCACACTGACCAAACAACAGAGGGAGACCGTACTGGAAGACAGTGTTAGTCATGCACATCCAATTGAAATAACTGAATAGGCTATATCGAATGACTTGGATGGTCAATTATGTCAAACAACCCAGAGACTTAAAGGCATAGCTTACTGTTTAGATATAATTAAAAATGCTCTCCGCAAATACTTGTTAATAACCTAAAAACTCCACCAATTTACAATCACTTACCTTCTAGCCTTCCTGAAATAGTCTGCGACAATGTGTGTAAATGTTCTGTTTTTGAATCAGTGCACAACAAAACAAGTGGAATGAGGAGACAATGCGGACGGTTTCAGTTGAGCATCTTCTGTGAAACCGCATTCTTGAGCCCCTCTTCTTTATCAGGGAGAGTCTCGCCCTCCCCCACCCCCGCAGAGTAGTTTATTAAAACAACTGCATGTATGAGTGCAATGTTTTCATGAATAGGAGGAATATTGTCCAAATGTGTTTCTCTGAATGTTGTGCCTAAAATCCTGTTTTTTCTTCTCGCAGGCTACCTGCAGCTGCCCACCTACCGGTTAAACCAGTTATGTAACATCGTTTAGAAATAGACATACAAGTTTAATAGCAGAAGAAGCCTTCTCAGTTTACTGAATGAAAGATGAGAGCATTTTGTGGACCTCATTATCATGCAACGTAGACAGTGATTGGTAACCCCACTCCTTACCCTGAACTTTGTAAAGGAGAGGGGAAAATCACATCTTCTAAGGAATCCAAATTCATCTCAGTTCTCTCATGTAAATCAGATGACATAGACAGTTGAGGAAGCCAATGCAGACTATTGAGATGCACCCTAGGGGAGTACTTCAGGGGTGGAACCTATTCCCTGTCCTCGCCATCTACTACCACTAGTGTGAAGACATGACAGGCCATGCAACATGAATGATCAATTCTCTCACTGACACAGAATGATGTATCTCTTTAGCTCTGAAGATGTAGTAGAAGTCTTTCCAATGAGGTTCTACAAACACAATGCTTTGAATTAGAAGGTGATTATACACGTATGGCCTAGTTATAGGCCTAAATGTACATGTTGCTGGAGATGTATTGTAAAAGCGTGATGAGATAGGCTAGCAAGGCAAGAGAAGTAGAAAGCAGAAACATTGGTGGATTTTACTGAAATATATTTGGTAATTGTACAGTAAGGACTACAGGGACAAAGGAGAGACAAATGTATCATTAGAACACACTCATAACAGACAACAGGTAGGCACACCACACATGACAATCACCCTCCAAAAGTTGAAAACTAATAACATTTCCTCATAATAATTAATAGGATACGACTAAGGAATGTGGACAGTTTCCCTTGGACCTTTCCATCAGACGATTTCCATAGGACAGGTAGTTTCCCTTTCGACATAACCTCCTCTCCCTGGCACCTTGCTACACTATGAGGCCCACTTCCTTCTCATGGTCCAGCAGGGAGCAGCGGTCCTGGTCCTGGAGAGAGTGGGTGGATGGACCTCGGCTGGCCGGCTGGCTGGAGAGGGAGATGGGCACGGAGAGGCGGCTGCCCTGGCTCAGGCGCTCCCAGGCCCCGCGGAGGGAGGGAGGGGTTCGTCGCCGGTCATCCAGACCCACGTGGGTGCTCACCTGGCTGGGGCTCAGGCTCTTCATGTTCCCCTGGGCCCGGAACTCAAACGTCTCAATTGACGTTTTCTTATACCTGGAGCAGGGGGAGGCAGGAGAGGACTGAGGTTAGTTTTAGTAAAAGAGAGTGAGTAAGAGGATGGGGAGAAAAGTGTTAGAGACAGAGACTTGACCTGAAACGGACAAGTGCCATGTTTATATACGCAAAATAACGTGTGAGTGAGTAAGACAAACATCACATAAAACTAAGTGGTATGTAAGGAACCGAAAAGGAGAGAAAGATGGAGACGTTTACATTGTTTGCGATAGATAAAGAGGGCGTTGGAGTGGTTCCAAATCGTTAACAGCGGAGAGGTCAAAGTGCACTGTGTTCAGTCTGGGTAGTGTTCAGTGAGTGGGCTGCTGCTGCAACAGAGACACCATGGACACACTGCCCTGGGCGGCTCTACAGGCAACCGCTGCTTTACTCGGGTTACTATGGAAACGCTTCTCAATGGACCGAGTTTACAGTGAAGAGATTGAGGTACTTGAAAAGTGATATGAAAATGCTCGCATGACGTCCAGTAAAAGTTCCCATCTGGAATGTTGAAAAGTATGGAGGGCAAGTTTGATTGGTTGAAATAAAATCGATAGGGAGATAGATGGAAGGACGGACAGACAGAGGGGCAGAGGCATACACTCACAGTTTTAGCAGGAGGGAAGAGACGACCACAGACACAGAGGAAGCAGCCATAGCTGCTGAACCCATCCATGGCTGTAGGACCAGACCAGCGGGAAGAAACACACCTGGAGGAGTACAGTGCACAACCCAGCTTTACTACATGGATACATGCACACAGGCATCTCACAGACACCTACAGGAAGAGTAGCTGCTGTCTTGGCAGCAGCTAATGGGGATCCATAATAAATACAAAATACAAATACACACACACACAGTCTACTGCACTGTTGGCGCTAGGAACACAAGCATTTCGCTACACCCGCAATAACATCTGCTGAATATGTGTATGCGACCAATACAATTTGATTTGATTTGATACTCACCTGCGGCGATGGGAATCCCTACCAGGTTATAGATGAGAGCGAAGACAAAGTTGATGCGTATCCTCTGAACAGTCTTCTTGGACAGCTCAATACAGGCCACCACGTCTAACAGATCATTCTACGTACAAAGGAGAAAAAACTCAAACAACTAAAGTTCCTTTGGGACAGAAAATACAGCCTGTAGACCTCATCTCTCCCTTTCAAGTAGATCACAACACAAGTAACTAGTATGTAGTTAACATCCCCAACCCCACTCTGCTCCTCACCCTGATCAGCACCACGTCAGCTGCCTCTATGGCCACGTCGGTGCCCGTCCCTATGGCGATGCCAACGTCGGCGCGGGCGAGGGCGGGCGAGTCATTGACCCCGTCGCCCACCATGGCCACCCTCAGACCCCTCTCCTGCAGCTCCTGCACCTTGGCCACCTTGTGGGACGGCAGTACCTCCGCAAACACCTTCCTGATGCCCACCTGGAGGAGGGACAGAGACACAATGCAGACGTGTGTGTAATGAACGCCACGCTGCTTGCTTAGCGAGTACCGCTTCCTCCTGACTCAGCTACAAACCCTCTTGCTAACACACGCCCTCCCGAATCGTCTTACCAGTCGGCACCACAAGAAAATGAACAATTTGTCGGTACAAGTGGCGACACTTCAGAATGAGGAGCACGTTTCACACATCCCCAGGTGCTACGCCTGCCGTCTCTCTCCTTCTCTTACCTGTGTGGCTATAGCCTTAGCAGTACGTCTGTTGTCCCCAGTGATCATGACCACCTCTATCCCCATGCTGAGTAACGTATGGACAGCCAGGGCAGACTCTGGCTTCACTGTGTCTGCTATGGCCAGCATGGCACACAGTACACCTAGCGCACAGGAAGAGGAGATGGAACATGTCCACAACACGGAAAGGTGAGGTTGATGCTGGGGATTGAAACATAGCCCATGTTCAGTATATGTACCTCATAGATAAACCACTGTTGGAGTATGACACAGTCCTGAGGGTCATAGATAAACCACTGTTGGAGTATGACACAGTCCTGAGGGTCATAGATAAAACACTGTTGCGAGTATGACACAGTCCTGAGGGTCATAGATAAACCACTGTTGCGAGTATGACACAGTCCTGAGGGTCATAGATAAACCACTGTTGGAGTGTGACACAGTCCTGAGGGTCATAGATAAACCACTGTTGGAGTATGACACAGTCCTGAGGGTCATAGATAAACCACTGTTGGAGTATGACACAGTCCTGAGGGTCATAGATAAACCACTGTTGCGAGTATGACACAGTCCTGAGGGTCATAGATAAACCACTGTTCGAGTATGACACAGTCCTGAGGGTCATAGATAAACCACTGTTAGAGTATGGCACAGTCCTGAGGGTCATAGATAAACCACTGTTAGAGTATGACACAGTCCTGAGGGTCATAGATAAACCACTGTTAGAGTATGACACAGTCCTGAGGGTCATAGATAAACCACTGTTAGAGTTTGACACAGTCCTGAGGGTCATAGATAAACCACTGTTAGAGTATGACACAGTCCTGAGGGTCATAGATAAACCACTGTTAGAGTATGACACAGTCCTGAGGGTCATAGATAAACCACTGTTAGAGTATGACACAGTCCTGAGGGTCATAGATAAACTGTTGGAACACAGTTCAGGACTATTACAGTATGTGTCCATAACCTGACCCAGTGGGATGTGGAGGCTTTTCCTCTGTTGGACCAAAAAAACAACAACAAAAACTATACCTTTTGTGAACTAACACTCGCACTTGACTTTTTCCCCTTACTAGCACTGACTGCTGATAGCTACTTTATTGAGGAAAAATATACTTACTATGATGGTGATATGTGGTTGTCCCACCTAGCTATCTTACAATGAATGCACTAACTGTAAGTCGTTCTGGATAAGAGCGTCTGCTAAATGACAAAAATGTAAATGTCTGTCATTGGACAGAGACTGTACCATCTATAGCTACGAGGATGGCTGTCTGCCCCTTGGTCTCGTGGCTGGACATGGCGTCGTCCACGTCAGCTCCTACATGAAGCCCGTTCCGCCTTATCCACTCTCTGTTCCCGATCAGGACCGAATAGGAGGGGCTAGCAGAGGCACCTGGACAACACACAAAACATTATTAGCAATGGAGTGGACTTCAAGTCTAGGCAACTTTCTACAGTCTCTCGCTCTCTCTCCCCGTCTCCATATCTCTCTCTATCTCTTGTTGTCTCTCTCACACACTCATCAGGAGAGGAGGTCAAATGGAACTAAATCATGAGTACAACCACAAAGTAAAGCGGTAAAAACCGTGATGTTGTAAAGCAACACTGACCTGACACTGACACGGTGTCACCGACCAGGCTGCTCTCGTCAGTCGTGGCCCCCTGCAGTGTGACCTGCTGGGTATGACAGGAGCCCCGGTCACCCTCCAGCAGTACCTTCTCAATGTTAGACACCTTACAGCTGATCCCACAGCCTGGCACCGACTGGAAGTCCTTACAGGAACCCAGCACATCTGTCTCCAGCTCCTGATATACATACGGACAGACGCATACACACACAAAGACAGACAAACACATACACACATTAGTTCTTTATTCAATTCTTTTGAGCCCTTACTTCACCAGGTAAGTTGACTGAGAACATTCATTGTCATTTATATCAACGACCTGGAGAAGCTATCCAGGGTAAAGAGAATGACTTGTCTGTGTTTATACAGCAGCTAAGGCACAGATACCTGGTAGATATACACTGGACAAAAATATAAACACAACATGCAACGATTTTACTGAGTTACAGTTCATATAAGGATATCAGTCAATTGAAATCAATTCATTAGGCCCTAATCTATGGATTTCACATGACTGGGCATGTGCGCAGCCATGGGCCAGGCCCAGCCAATCAGAGTGAGTTTTCCTCCCAAAAAAGGGCGTTATTACAGACAGAAATAGTCCTCAGTTTCATCAGCTGTCCGTGTGGCTGGTCTGAGACGATCCCGCAGGTAAAGAAGCCGGATGTGGAGGTCCTGGGCTGGCATGGTTACACGTGGTCTGCGGTTGTGAGGCCGGTTGGACGTATTGACAAATTCTCTAAAACGACGTTGGAGGCAGCTTCTGGTAGATTCAAATTCTCTGGCAACAGCTCTGGTGGACATTCCTGCAGTCAGCATGCCAATTGAATGCTCCCTCAAAACTTGAGACATCTGTGGCATTGTGTTATGTGACATTTTAGAGTGGCCTTTTATTGTCCCTAGCACAAAGTGCACCTGTGTAATGATCATGCTGTTTAATCAGCTTCTTGATATGCAACACCTGTCAGGAGGATGGATTATCTTGGCAAAGGAGAAATGCTCACTAACAGGGATGTAAACATATTTGTGCACAAAATTTGAGAGAAATACGCTTTTTGTGCGTATGGAAACATTTCTGGGATCTTTTATTTCAGCTCATGAAACATAGAACCAACACTTTACATGTTGTGTTTATATTTTTTTCAATATAAATGAAATACCCTCACCTCTTTGCAGTGCTTGGCCACAGCAATCCCCAGTGGGTGTTCGCTGCTGGCCTCCGCTGTGCCAACCAGTGCCAGGACCTTACGCAGGGGCAGCCGTGCCCTCTCCCACAGCACCAACACCCTCGTCACCCGCGGGACACCGTTAGTGATGGTGCCCGTCTTATCAAACATCACCGCACCGATCTGAACGGGGAGGAAAGGAGGAAGCGGAAAACACTGTCATTTCCTTTCTGTGTTACTGGTGGTAGCTTTAGCAGTGGAAAATGCCTATCATACATGTACAGCTTCACACTAAGTCACCATAACCGACTCTACCCTGTACCCGGCCCACACTACAGTTTGGAAAACACTGGAAGTTTACAGGAAGCATGTTTCGGTTGGGAGGAAGTAAATAGAGGTGGATTGCCTTGTGGGCCATCTCCAGCGGTTCCCCTCCCTTGATGAGGATGCCGTTCTGGGCTCCGACCCCCGTGCCCACCATTACAGCTGTCGGGGTCGCCAGGCCCAGAGAGCAGGGGCAGGCGATGGACAGGACTGTGATGGAGGCCTGGAAGGCGAAGCGGACAATAACGTCTGTCTTGGGGATGTTCTCATCGTAACCCTGTGAGGTGGAAACACACAAACACACACAGACACACACACACACACTAAGACTATCATTCAGGACTGATCTCTTCATTCATTCAGAAAGTACATAAGGCCATAAGGCTTTGATAAGAGTTTGATAAGCTCTTGTGGTTACTCACAGGAAAGTACTCCTTCACAACGTGGAAGTTGACAAAGCCGATCACCAGCCAGACCAGCAGTGTTAGCACTGAGACAATGACTATGAATGGGACAAAGTAGCCACTCAGTCTGTCTGCAAACTGCTGGATGGGGGCCTAGTCCAACAAAATAGATGTTTCAGATACTTTGAAAATATCATCAATAACTGATTATATTGCAACCTACAGCTTGTGTTCTTGTCTTATATTTACACAGGTAGCTGTATCCTACAATCAAAGACATGTAGTCTTGACCTTGGACATAAAGTGGTTTGTTTACCTTGGATGTCTGTGCCTCCTCCACTAGTTTGACTATCTGACAGAGGGTAGTGTCTGCTCCTACGTGGGTGGCCTGCACCAGTAGAGATCCGTGGGCGTTGATGGAGCCAGCTATCACTGAACTGCCAGGCTTCTTACTCACAGGCATGGGCTCACCTGACCACAGAGAGAACATTGACCACCAAAGAACCACAATGATTCCCAACAACCACCGATATAGACCACTAAATTACCACAATGACTACCAGTGATGTAGTGTTAAGAAAATAAGTAGGTAAACGCTGATCACCGTTAGCAGGGAATAAAGTAATGCTACCTATATTTTTCAATGAATTTTTCCATGATAGATGGGTCATTTAGTGGTATTTTGCTAGCGCTAAATAAAAGAAGGTGCGTAACCGGCGTTTACATGCCTTTACCTTCACTACAACACTGATGACCACAGTCAACCACCAATAGACCACAAAAGGACCATAATGACAGTAAACCGCTTTGGCCCATTGGTTCCCCAACAAAACGGCTCTTACCTGTGATGAGGGACTCATCTGCCATGGAGCTTCCCTCGATCACCTTCCCGTCCACGGGGAACTTTCCCCCAGGCACCACCTTCACTATGTCCCCTCTCTGGACCAGCTCCACCGACACCTGCTCCTCACTGACACACACAGTACAGACACAAGCACACACACACACACGCGCGCGCGCACGTATGCACACACACACACAGCACAGACACAGTACAGATTTATTGCGGTGAAATATTCTCAGAATAGTTTATGGACACAGCTATAAACAGATTGTAGAGAAATCATGGCTAAGGCAGGTTTGATTAAATGAGGCCAATATAATAATAATAAACATCATATAAAATACATGTATTTTTCACAAGTGTTCACTGTGGGAAAATGGGTCTGGGTTTGTGTTCACCTGAGGATGGAGTGGTCAGGACCTAACGTGACCACAGTGGCATCAGTAGCCTGCAGTGACATCAGCTTGGCCAGTGCCTCAGATGTCTTGCTCTGCAGAACAGGAACAGGAAACACAGACAGAGACAATGAGGTGAGAGGCTGTTGATTAAACCTGGGAATTACCAGCCGCCTCAGGATAAGCCTTCAGCTTATGACCTACAATAACCCCCTGGTGATCAACCATCCATAAAGCTGAGAGGAACAGGAGTACTACCAACCAAAACTCCTTTAGCTGTGGTCCAGGTAAAGGAAAGTGGAATGCAACCCGCATAACTAATGGTAGGGGAAACACTGCCATTAGAATTGAGTAGAATAGAATAGAATAGAATGGAATGGAGTAAAGTAGAGTAGAGTAGAATATAATAGAATGGAATGGAGTAGAGTAGAGTAGAATGGAATAGAGTACAGTAGAATAGAGTAGAGTAGAGTAGAATGGACTAGAGTACAGTAGAGTAGAGTAGAATAGAATGGAATAGAGTAGAATGGAGTCGAAAATAATAGAGTAGAGTAGAATGGAATAGAGTAGAATACTATAGAGTAGAGTGAGTAGAATACAATTGAGTAGAATATAATAGAATGGAATAGAGTAGAATATAATAGAGCAGAGTAGAGTAGAATGGAATAAAGTAGAATGGAATAGTGTAGAATAGATTAGAATAGAGTAGAATATAGTAGAGTAGAATAGAGTCGAGTCGAGTAGAATATAGTAGAATATAATAGAGTAGACTAGAGTAGAGTAGAATAGAATAGAGTAGAATAAAGTAGAAAATAATAGAATAGAGTAGAATAGAATATAGTAGAGTAGTGTAGAATAGAATAGAATAGAATAGAATAGAGTACAGTAGAGTACAGTAGAATAGAGTAGTGTAGCATAGAGTAGAGTAGAATAGAGTAGTGTAGAATAGAGTAGAACAGAAAAGAGTAGAGTAGTGTAGAGTAGTGTAGAATAGAGAAGAGTATAATATAATAGAATAGAGTAGAATAGAGCAGAGTACAGTAGAATAGAGTAGAATAGAGTAGTGTAGAATAGAGTAGAGCAGAATAGAGTAGTGTAGAATAGAGTAGAATATAGTAGAATATAGTAGCGTATTGTAGAATAGATTAGAATAGAGTAGAATAGAAGAATAGAATAGAGTAGAGTAGAATAGAGTAGAGAACAGCAGAATATAATAGAGTAGAATAGAGTAGAGTAGAATAGAGTAAAATAGAGTACAGTAGAATAGAATAGAGTGGAGTACAGTAGAATAGAGTAGAGTAGAGTAGAGTAGTGTAGAATAGAGTATAGTAGAATAGAATAGAGTAGTGTAGAATTGAGTAGAATAGAGTACAATAGAGTAGAGTAGAGTAGAATAGAGTAGAGTAGAATAGAAGAGTAGTGTAGAATAGAGTAGAGTAGAGTAGAATAGAATAGAGTAGTGTAGAATAGAGTAGAATAGCGTAGAGTAGAGTAGTGTAGAATATAGTAGAGTAGAATAGAATAGAGTAGAGAAGAGTAGTGTAGAATAGAGTATAATAGAGTATAATAGAGTAGAGTAGAGTACAGTAGAGTAGGTACCTTTGCTATGTGCTCCAGCCACCGGCCCAGGGCAATGAAGACGAAGAGCATGGGCGGGGTGTCAAAGAAGGTGACAGGGCTTTGATTGGCTCTCTCTGCCATCGCCACGACGAGGACCACAACTGAGTAGACGTAGGCGATGGAAGTTGCCAAGACGATGAGGACGTCCATGTTAGCCGTGCGGTGTCTCAACGAGCGGTACGCCTGCATGTAGAAATAACGACCCCCAAAGATCTGATGGAGGAGTAGGAGGTGGGGGGAGGGAGAGAGGAGGAGAGAGAGAGAGAGAGAGAGAGAGAGAGGAGAGACAGAGAGAGAGAGAAAGAGAGACAGAGGAGAGAGAGAGAGAGAAAGAGAGACAGAGGAGAGACAGAGAGATTGCGAGAGAGCGATAAATGTGACTTACAGGTATTATATCATGGACTACTACATACAGTAGATAATCAGTAGTAGGGCTCGGTAGGGTCTTACTGTACCTGGACAGGTGTACAGAGGAGGAAGAAGGCCAGGTTGAGGAGGGAGAGGCCTGGGAGAAGGTTCTGCTCCTCGGGCATAGAGCCACCGTGTTCCCCGTGCTGACTGTCCATCACCATCATGTAGATCATCAAACCCATCACTGGCACCCCAAACACCAGACTGAACAGGAATGAGTTCTTCCACCTGGAACACACACAAACACACACACACACAGGACGCATGCAGAGAGGAGAGTGTGTTAAAACAAATCAAGGTTGATTCAAGAACACGTATCTCAAGTCAGAATCTAAAGACTACCAAAACAAATACTTGCTGTTGAATCTCCTCCCCATGATCCAGGTTGTTCCCAAAGCCTTCAGCTTTCATTAGAGACGCCCCAAAGCCTAGCCCCTGGCACAGACAGAGGTATAACAGTTGTAAGAATATGTACCAACACTGTAATTGCACAATGTGAATGCATAGGTGTTGGAAACAATTATTGGACAACAACAAGGGGTTGGTGATGGAAAAAACAAATTCAACAACTACATTTAAAGAGACATGACAGCAAAGTCAAGTTATAGGTAGCTACAGTGGCTTGCGAAAGTATTCACCCCCCTTGACATTTTTCCTATTTTGTTGCCTTACAACCTGGAATTAAAATGGATTTTTTGGGTGTTTGTATCATTTGATTTACACAACATGCCTACCACGTTGAAGATGCAAAATATATATTCTTTGTGAAACAAACAAGAAATAAGACAAAAAAACAGAAAACTTGAGCGTGCATAACTATTCACCCCCCCAAAGTCAATACTTTGTAGAGCCACCTTTTACAGCTGCAAGTCTCTTGGGGTATGTCTCTATAAGCTTGGCACATCTAGTCACTGGGATTTTTGCCCATTCTTCAAGTCAAAATGTCCCTATATTTAGCGCCATCCATCATTCCTTCAATTCTGACCAGTTTCCCAGTCCCTGCCGATGAAAAACATCCCCACAGCATGATGCTGCCACCACCATGCTTCACTGTGGGGATGGTGTTCTTGGGGTGATGAGAAGTGTTGGGTTTGCGCCAGACATAGCGTTTTTCTTGACGGCCAAAAAGCTTAATTTTAGTCTCATCTGACCAGAGTACCTTCTTCCATATGTTCGGGGAGTCTCCCACATGGCTTTTGGCGAACACCAAACGTGTTTGCTTATTTTCTTCTTTAAGCAATGGCTTTTTTCTGGCCACTCTTCCGTAAAGCCCAGCTCTGTGGAGTGTACGGCTTAAAGTGGTCCTATGGACAGATACTCCAATCTCCGCTGATGAGCTTTGCAGCTCCTTCAGGGTTATCTTTGGTCTCTTTGTTGCCTCTCTGATGCCCTCCTTGCCTGGTCCGTGAGTTTTGGTGGGCGGCCCTCTCTTGGCAGGTTTGTTGTGGTGCCATATTCTTTCCATTTTTTAATAATGGATTGAATGGTGCTCCGTGGGATGTTAAAAGTTTCGGATATTTTTTTTATAACCCAACCCTGATCTGTACTTCTCCACAACTTTGTCCCTGACCTGTTTGGAGAGCTCCTTGGTCTTCATGGTGCCGCTTGCTTGGTGGTGCCCGTTGCTTAGTGGTGTTGCAGACTCTGGGGCCTTTCAGAACAGGTGTATATATACTGAGATCATGTGACAGATCATGTGACACTTAGATTGCACACAGGTGGACTTTATTTAACTAAATATGTGACTTCTGAAGGTAATTGGTTGCACCAGATCTTATTTAGGGGCTTCATAGCAAAGGGGGTGAATACATATGCACGCACCACCTTTCCGTTATTTATTTTTTATACTTTTTTGAAACAAGTTATTTTTTTAATTTCACTTCACCAATTTGGACTATTGTCCAACTGTGTATGTCCATTACATGAAATCCAAATAAAAATCCATTTAAATTACAGGTTGTAATGCAACAAAATAGGAAAAATACCAAGGGGGATGAATACATTTGCAAGGCACTGTACCTCAATCATTCTGATGATGTCACGAGCTCCAAGCACTTCTGGGTCAAACTTGATCTGGGCTTTGTTGGTTGCCAGTGCAACTGAGGCTTCTAGAATCCCTTTGGTCCTGGTGAGTTTGGACTCAATGTTATGGACACACGACGCACACGTCATCCCAGTTACCTACACATGAGATGAGCCAAACAAATTGAAACTTAATGCAGCTGTACCAGACAATACTTTGGGCCGATGTAGGACTGGACTACACATCAAAGCATAGAACATGTATTTAACCAAGCATAGAAATGTATTTCTTCTTTCTCCATGTTGTCTCAGCCAACAAGAGGACTCACAGAGAGGTCCAGTTTCCCGTCCATAACAGCGTTGTCCTCTATCAGCGTGGCACCGAAGCCTAGGCACTCTATGAGCTGTGTTATCCGCTTGGCATCAACAAAACCAGGGTCATACTTCACCTCCGCCTTACCAGCCATGAGGGCAACCAGCACTGAGATGACACCTGGAACACACACACACACACACACACATACCACACACACACACACACACAATGTTGTGCAGTTAACCCCTAGCTAGCGACAGTGGCATCACCACAAAATCATTTTTTATCCTCATGATGGAAACTGTACTGCCAGGTCAAGCGTTCTGCTTAGTGACTCTATGGGTAATGACAGTGACCTAAAGGATAACATCACCCACCTCTGTGTTTGAGTAAGTTCCTCTCAATGTTGGCCACACAGGAGGCACAGGTCATGCCTGTCACACGGATGAAGCACTTCTGAACCTTCCCCTCCTCACCGGCAGCGGCCATCTTGGTAGAGCCAGAGCTACCGTTAATGGAAGTCTTGGTAAGGTCAGAGCTACTGTGAGCCATTTTGGGGGAGTAGGGGGAAAGGGGGGTCTTTGGTCTTTGAAGTGGAGGAGTTGGTAGAGTTTCTGCAGAAGCAGATTCTTTAGAAGAAAAGAACACAACATATTAACAAGACCATTGGTCGGATGGATTATGCATGGCTGGAGAGAGAGGGCTTTCAGTGTAGGGGGGGAAATAAAAGAACCAAACCGTTTCATAATCCGTTTATAAGCTTGTTTTACTGGCCCCAAGTCTGGGTAATTCAAGAACACTTGATGCCACATTAGAAAGCACACTTGTCTCGTTTCCAAGGAGACGTGCCCAAGCGCTGCCTGCTCTCCACCAATAGCAAGGCTGGATGGAAATGGAATGCTTTGAACCGCATTGTCCATTGAGAGCAGTATTACTGTATACCCCCCACTGCCAGACTGCCAATTTGGTGGGTTTGAAATGTTGAAGTAATCCATTTCTCTGCATTCTGTACAACAATGTACGTACTCAGTTGTGCTGCCCCCCTCACCATATTACGTGAAAGAAATGTGTGATTATGAAAGTGCAGTTTGTGATTGTTGTTACATTTCTAAGGTGAAATAAATAATTAAGCATACCTATGAGTGAAGCATCAAATCCCATGCCTTCAATGGCTGCCCTTAGTTCCTCTGGCTGAGTCAGATTGGGGTCAAAGGTGACGGTTCCCTTTTCCTCATTTAACGACACCACTATAGAACACACCCCAGTCATCTCAGAGATCTTCCCCTCTATGGACCGGACACATGAATTACAGGTCATCCCTACAATCCCAATGACTGACGTCTGAGTCAGTGAATCCAAGATGGAGGATGACGCAGGTGTCTCCCCTTGCCCACAATCGATACTTGTGTCTTTGTTTGTAAGAGTTGCGCCAAATCCCATATTCTCAATCTGTTCCTTTAGCTCCTCAGATGTCACTGTGTGGGGCTGAAATCGTACTACTGCCTCTTGCTCGCTCAGAGACACCTTGATGTGCAGAACCCCTGGCAGGGTCCCTATCCGTCCCTCGATGGAGTGCACACAGGACTGGCATGTCATACCCTCCACCCTTATCCTCGTCAGAGACTCTGTGGCCTCTGTCTCCCCGATCTTAGTCACCTCTTCCCCAGCCACGTCCACAATGCCGTAGCCCATGGCCTGGATCTCCAGAGATAACTCCCTGGTAGAGATAGATGATGCGTAATAGTCCACCTGAGCCAGGCCACTGGCCGCGGAGAAGTCGACAGACACCACTCCCTTCAGGCTAGCGATGGGGCTCTCGATGGCCTGGATGGAGGACTTGGGGGTGAGGCCAGAGAGATGGAAAACAGCCCGGGAGAGGGCCCGGGGTTGGGGGTAGAGCTCAGTCTGACTCCCAGGCTCGTAGGCCAGGTTCTCATATGCCGTCTTCTGGAGACACCAGGCCTCACAGGGACACACCTTCTCCTTAAGAGAGGTAGAGGATGAGAGCAGGAGAGAGAGAAAAGTTAGAGATGCACATACTTGATCATGTCAGTTATATGTAGGCTCAGTGTTTTCAGAAGTCAAAGCAGCAACGTTTTTTATAGCCCTTTAAATACTGGATGCCATAAAAAATTTATTGCAATCAGCTGAAGGAAATCTTGACTTGGATTTGTGGCCGCCCCTTAAAAAGGCTTGAAGCAGAGGGCAAGTTAGGTCATGGGTGCTTCACAATGATTTCTCCATTGTCAACATTGTTAGTGACCTACTCTGGAGTGGAGGTGGAGGAGTGTGGCTTTAATATGAGGGCTAGGGTTAGGGTTAAAATGGATGGAGCGCACAGATCAGAGACTGCTGGTGTAAAACAGAGGGGTTGAAAGCCCAATGCATTACTAACAGGTCCAGGACCACATGACCATAAGTAACCCTGCTCACACGGTAACAATGTGACTCTGCTTAGAGTCAACGCTCATCTGGATCTGACACTCAAGTGCCGGGCTAAGTGGAGGAGAGGAGAGGCCAGGGAGCATTCGGTGCATTGGCAGACATTGTGAACACCGCCAATGCCATTTTCTAACATGGTAAAACTACAGGCTACCATACAATAACAAATAACACCACCTCATCTGATGAATATGAACTCGTGGCCTTGTATCACATATGGGCAATACATTTTGTAAAATTATTTTACTGTATGTCCTATGAGGAAAGCCCCAGCTCACACTGTCTGTTAAACAAATACTGAGATACTCCATGTTTGTTGATGGGAATGTAAACTGAGAGAGAGCGTTCTATGTACAGTACAGTAATAACCTCCAACCAAAGGGTCAAGGGATAGATGTGACATGGACACACAACATGGTCTGACTGTCGTGACTCAAAACAATATTTTCACAGATTTCAAATACATCAATTCATAATTTATAAATCAATTCATAATTTTTGTGTGCAGTATAACACCATACATGTATATCTAAAATTGGAATATACATTTAAACAGTTAAACACTAACTGACCGGTTTCTTCTTACCTTCAGATCAGCCTGATTTGCTACGCTCCCATGGTCTACGGTTTCTCCGTCTGGGACAACGGTCCTAACAGCGCAAGAAGACTGACATTCAACCATACAAACCTCAACAAGTCCCACGGCCGACGGCTTCGAAACATATTTAGCAAGGCTACTTATCGGATTTTGCGAAAACATGGTCACTTCTTTGTGGTTCTTTTTTTGTTTCTCATCACACAAGAGAGGGCAAAAGTTCGTGGTTCACGTTTCTATTAGGCAACACGCCACTACAATGTCAGAGAGCGCAGAGTGCAGAGCTGTGCGCATGATTGAAGTCCAGTCGCACTGCTTGCCGCTACCTCTGCCTCTGACAATGACATTATTTTGCGCCCAGCTTTTGGACTAATCGAATTTTATTAGTCACATGCTTCGTATACAACAGGTGTAGAATAACAGTGACATTATTACTTCGGGCCCTTCCCAACAATGCAGAGAGAAAGAAAATATATAAATAATAGAAAAGTAATAACACGTACTAATACAAAGAAAAAAAGCAGTGGGCACTTGAATGATCGTAACAATTCATGACACAGCTGTGGAACACCCACAGTAATACGGAAACCCATGACAATTTTGCACTGGGCGCTTAGTTTGGTGTTTGTGTTACTGTATTGTAGTGCAGGTGCAGCCTGTCTCGTAGATCATTAACCTGGCTAGAAGAGGACGCGCGCAAAGCCCCTCCCGTTGCACTTTATACTGGAAACGAGTGCAACAATGTAGCAAACTCGGTGCTGTGTCTTGTATTAGCTACAAATATGCAAATACAGTTGAAGTCGGAAGTTTACATACACCTTAGCCAAATACATTTAAACTCAGTTTTTCACAATTCCTGATATTTAATCCTAGTAAAAATGCCCTGTCTTAGGTCAGTTAGGATCACCACTTTATTTTAAGAATGTGAAATGTCAGAATAATAGTAGAGAGAATTATTTATTTCAGCTTTAATTTCTTTCATCACATTCCCAGTGGGTCAGAAGTTTACATGCACTCAATTAGTATTTGGTAGCATTGCCTTTAAATTGTTTAACTTGGCTCAAACGTTTCGGGTAGCCTTCCACAAGCTTCCCACAATAAGTTGGGTGAATTTTGGCCCATTCCTCCTGACAGAGCTGGTGTAACTGAATCAGGTTTGTAGGCCTCTTTGCTCGCACACGCTTTTTCAATTCTTCCCACAAATGTTCTATAGGATTGAGGTCAGGGCTTTGTGATGGCCACTCCAATACCTTGACTTTGTTGTCCTTAAGCCATTTTGCCACAACTTTGGAAGTATGCTTGGGGTCATTGTCCATTTGGAAGACCCATTTGCGACCAAGCTTTAACTTCCTGACTGATGTCTTGAAATGTTGCTTCAATATATCCATATAATTTTCCTTCCTCATGATGCCATCTATTTTGTGAAGTGCACCAGTCCCTCCTACAGCAAAGCACCCCCACAGCATGATGCTGCCACCCCCATGCTTCACAGTTGGGATGGAGTTCTTCAGCTTGCAATCGACCCCCTTTTTCCTCCAAACATAACGATGGTCATTATGGACAAACAGTTCTATTTTTGTTTCATCAGACCAGAGGACATTTCTCCAAAAAGTACAATCTTTGTCCCCATGTGCAGTTGCAAACCGTAGTCTGGCTTTTTTATGGCGGTTTTGGAGCAGTGGCTTCTTCCTTGCTGAGCGGCCTTTCAGGTTACAGTGGGGAAAAAAAGTATTTAGTCAGCCACCAATTGTGCAAGTTCTCCCACTTAAAAAGATGAGAGAGGCCTGTAATTTTCATCATAGGTACACGTCAACTATGACAGACAAAATGAGAAAAGAAAATCCAGAAAATCACATTGTAGGATTTTTTATGAATTTATTTGCAAATTATGGGGTAAAATAAGTATTTGGTCAATAACAAAAGTTTCTCAATACTTTGTTATATACCCTTTGTTGGCAATGACACAGGTCAAACGTTTTCTGTAAGTCTTCACAAGGTTTTCACACACTGTTGCTGGTATTTTGGCCCATTCCTCCATGCAGATCTCCTCTAGAGGAGTGATGTTTTGGGGCTGTCGCTGGGCAACACGGACTTTCAACTCCCTCCAAAGATTTTCTATGGGGTTGAGATCTGGAGACTGGCTAGGCCACTCCAGGACCTTGAAATGCTTCTTACGAAGCCACTCCTTCGTTGCCCGGGCGGTGTGTTTGGGATCATTGTCATGCTGAAAGACCCAGCCACGTTTCATCTTCAATGCCCTTGCTGATGGAAGGAGGTTTTCACTCAAAATCTCACGATACATGGCCCCATTCATTCTTTCCTTTACACGGATCAGTCGTCCTGGTCCCTTTGCAGAAAAACAGCCCCAAAGCATGATGTTTCCATGTAGGTATGGTGTTCTTTGGATGCAACTCAGCATTCTTTGTCCTCCAAACACAACGAGTTGAGTTTTTACCAAAAAGTTCTATTTTGGTTTCATCTGACCATATGACATTCTCCCAATCCTCTTCTGGATCATCCAAATGCACTCTAGCAAACTTCAGACGGGCCTGGACATTGCTCACCGTTCTTGTGATCATTTTGACCCCACGGGGTGAGATCTTGCGTGGAGCCCCAGATCGAGGGAGATTATCAGTGGTCTTGTATGTCTTCCATTTCCTAATAATTGCTCCCACAGTTGATTTCCTCAAACCAAGCTGCTTACCTATTGCAGATTCAGTCTTCCCAGCCTGGTGCAGGTCTACAATTTTGTTTCTGGTGTCCTTTGACAGCTCTTTGGTCTTGGCCATAGTGGAGTTTGGAGTGTGACTGTTTGAGGTTGTGGACAGGTGTCTTTTATACTGATAACAAGTTCAAACAGGTGCCATTAATACAGGTAACGAGTGGAGGACAGAGGAGCCTCTTAAAGAAGAAGTTACAGGTCTGTGAGAGCCAGAAATCTTGCTTGTTTGTAGGTGACCAAATACTTATTTTCCACCATAATTTGCAAATAAATTCATAAAAAATCCTACAATGTGATTTTCTGGATTTCTTTTTCTCAATTTGTCTGTCATAGTTGACGTGTACCTATGATGAAAATTACAGGCCTCTCTCATCTTTTTAAGTGGGAGAACGATTAGTTACCGGAGTGTAACTCCAGTTCTATGAGTGGAGCGGAGCCCCATAGGGGAGCTCTGCTCCTATTGGTTTACCCACTGCCCTAAGGCAGCATCAGCCTGAGACAAAATTATGCACACACCTGCAGCCAATAGGAGTACAGGTGTCCCTATAAGAGGGGATGCCTCCCCTCAATCAGCCTCCCGAGATATTTATCTTAAGTGAGACTAGAGAGGGTCGGCAGGGCCTTAAGTCCTATGGGGCTCCGCTCCACTCATAGAACTGGAGTTACACTCCGGTAACTAATCGTTCTATATCGTGGAGCTCCGCCCCATAGGGGAGCTCTGCTCCTATTGGTTTAAGGCGGAGCGTAGCGCTCCAAAATGTACTCCCTGCCGAGCCCAACACTTCCCATCAAAATGAAAAGGTCAGGCCTAGCAATGGCTGCAAACAATTCCCGCAGTGCTGTAACCACTGTCACCCTACAAGTGTCACACTATACTGCGTCATCGGTTAAAAACCCGCCCCACCTAGTCCAATGGCAACACCAATGACTAGTGGGCAGATCACCAGAATATAAACCATACTAATCTGTACTAGCAGATAGATGGTACCTCATATCCTGTTACAATACTACCGACCACTAATGGAATGACACAAAGTGTCACTCTACATTGTGTACACGGTAGGCCGCCTCACTCAATCAATGGAACCCCAGAGATTAGTGGGCAGATCCCAGAACATGATTCATACTAATCTGAACAAACAGATAGATGACGTCACATTCCGTCAAATTCTCATGACCGGTCTAATAGCATCGTAACCAAGTTACTACTATTATCCCTCATCATGCCGCCCCACTCCAGTGAATCACTGGTGGGCAGATCAATACATGCCCTCTACTGTACTGAAACCTGTCAGTCAGGAGTCATGCCAAAAATATGTCCTATCAGAAGCGGACCTGATAGAAACCCTGTCTCTACAGTCCTGCATTCCTCTCCATTTAACTCAAAGTCTCCCTTCAGCCACGCTGAGTACAGACTGAGCCAAAGAGTTAGAAGACATATCCAAGAGATAGAAACGGATAAATGGAGACGGCGTCGACCATGACGCTGCTCTACAAATATCCTCTACCCCTGTTCCTCTGAAAAGGGCAGTAGAAGCTGCTACTCCACGAGTGGAGTGAGCTCTGATACCCTGAGGCAATTGTCGCCCCGCTGCCTCATAAACTGTCTCAATGCCCTCACAAAGCCAATGAGACAGACGCTGTTTTGAAAGTGGTCTCCCTAGTGCAGCCGCACCGTGACACACAAACAGCTGAGGCGATGACCTAATCACTGCTGTGCGCTCGACGTAACACGCCAAGGCGCGTACCGGGCACAGGCGATAGAGCCTTTCCTCACTCCTCTCTCTATGAGGAGGAGGAGAAAAAGCCCACAGCTCCACGGTCTGTGATCTATATGAACTCCTAATAACCTTCGGCACAAATGCAGGGTTAGGACGTAACACCGCTCTGCTCAGATCGCCATTAATGGCCAGGCAGTCGGGTCTCGTCGAAAGAGCACACAAATCACTAACACGCTTAGCCGTAGTCAAAGCGAGCAACAGTGCCGTCTTCATAGACAGCATCTTGAGGGGTATTTGATTCAATGGCTCGAACGGCGACTTACATAGCGCTTCGAGTACCAAAGCCAAATCCCACTGAGGAAGCGTGGCTCTAGGTGTTGGCCTAAGCCGCCGCGTTCCTAAAAGGAAACGTTTCACTAGAGGGTGGCTAAAGACATTGTCTCTGCCAAACCCCTCATGACAAGCTGAAATCGACGCTGCAAACACCTTAATGGTGGCGGGCGATCGCTGCTTATCAAACATGAGCTGTAGGAAAGAGAGAATACTCTCAACCTGACAACTCATGGTGTCTACACCTTGTGTGACACACCATCGTGAAAACACGTTCCATCTACTGGCATACATCTTAGAAGTGGAACTGGAACGTGAACCCTGTATGGTCCTGATCACCGCATCAGATAACCCACGGCGCTCTAGCCTGTCCCTCTCAGCAGCCAGGCCTTCAGTGGTTGGCCGATTATGGGCAACTGCCCTATCGTGCCCCCCGCCTGAGACAGCGCGTCCTGTCGATGTGGAATTGGCCAAGGTGGCGCAATCAACATCTGACTCATCTCCGCAAACCAAGGAGCCCCTGGGCGATCGGGGGCTACCAGTATCACTGACAGCCCTCCTGACCTCACCCTGGCTAACAGTGGGAGAATGCAGGACAGCGGAGGGAATGCATACAGAAGAACTCTCGGCCACGGGTGGTGCGCAAAAGCGTCTCTTCCCAGTGGCGGTTCCTCCTGTTCCCTCAGAGAGAACCATAGGGGACATTGCGCGTTCACGCGTGATGCGAATAGATCCACCTCGGCTCTCCCGAACTGTTCCCAAATTTGGAGAACAATGTCCGGATGCAGACACCACTCGTCGTCTCGAGGACCCCCTCTTGACATGAGGTCTGCTCCTACGTTCAAGTAGCCCGGAATGTGTGCTGCTCTCAATGAGCGAAGGTGCTCGTGAGCCCACAGCCACAATTCCTCTGCCGCCCTGTGGAGAGCAGGAGACCTGACTCCTCCCTGGCGATTTATGTGGGCTACTGTGGTCCGGTTGTCTGACCAGGCCAGCACATCGCGACCCCGTAGGGTAGAGGCGAAGTGGGTCAGAACCAGTCGAACCGTTTCCAACTCCAAGAGGTTGATGTGGCGACTCGAAGGAGGCCACACACCTCCTATCGCTTGGGTCTGACATGTCCCTCCCCATCCCGTCAGAGACGCATCTGTGAACACTGGGATGTAGGAAGACACTTTGCCTATCAGGACTCCGTGCGTGAGAACGCGCGGGTTTCTCCAATAGTTCAGATCTGCACTGAGCGAGAGGGGAACCACCACCAACCGATGACGTTGACGCACTGGGTCTAGTCTTAGTTGGGCGAACCATCGCTGCATCCTGCGCATGTGCAGGAGTCCCAGCGGAACCACAGAGTGGGCTGACGACATGAGACCCAAGAGTGACATGATCGACAGCGCCGTCACCGTGTGATTCGGACGACACTTCCTCAGGGCTAGCAACAAGGCTACCCTTCGAGGGTCCGAAATTCGAGCCCTCATCGTTACAGTGTCTAGCTGTATCCCCAGGTAGACAATCTGATGACTGGGCCAGGGGGCGCTCTTTTTCCAATTCACAGCGAACCCCAGACGTGTGAGATGAATCACTGTCTGTGTTGTGTGAGTGATCGCCAGCTCTGCTGACGGGGCGAGAACCAGTAGGTCGTCTAGGTAGGCTAATAGCCGTATTCCCTGACGACGCAACGGTTCCAATGCCGCCTCCACACACTTGGAAAACGTGCGAGGTGCCAGGGCGTACCCAAATGGCATCCTCGTGTATTCGTACGCCACCCCTTGAAAGGCGAATCGCAGAAACTTCCTGTGACGCGGCTGTACCGGCACATGAAAGTACGCGTCCTTTAGGTCTATGCTCGTACAAAAGTCTCCCTTCTGGACACACTCCAGCAGACGTTTTGTCGTTAGCATTCGAAAGGGCCGTTTGGTTACGCTCTCGTTGAGAATGCGTAAATCCAATATCGGCCTCATTCCCCCCGTCTTTTTGGGCACCAGGAAGTAGGGTGAATATAGCCCTTTGTTCCTTTGCTCCTGGGGAACCACTGTGACCGCCTCCTTCGCCAAAAGTTCCGTAATCTCTGAAACCAGAGCGGCCACTTTTACGGGCGTTTTCATCACCGTCTCCACCACTCCCCTGAATGGGGGTGGGGTCTGATGGAATTGGAGAGCATAACCCTTCTGCAACGTCTGTTCTAGCCAGCGTGAGAGGGTGCAGCTTCGCTGCCACTGCCAGCAATGCAGAGAAAGCGGCCGAGCGCGAAGCTGTGGTACATTCAGTAGGAAGGACCTGTATTCCTCTATGGCCCTTGCCGCCGCTGTTCCTCGACACTGAGGAGGTGGAACAGCCCAAGGCGGGCCTCCCATGAAAGGGAGAGGAAACATTGGTGCGTTATGAACTCAAAGAGGGGGCAGAAACGTCAGTTAATCCCGTAACTGTCGTATTCCTGCCCTCCGTGAACGCAACACGGGTCTGAATTGCACTGAACGAGGCCACAGCCTGCGACAGGGCACCATCCCCAGTAAGCGATTGCGTCATCGTAGATGCCTGCAATTCGCTATTAGAGCCACTCACTACAACACCCCTAGGAATCTGTAATATGAGGTCTCTATGAGGTAACCCAAGGCGGCGCCTTGATACCTTCTTAGCCTTCACTTTCTGTGTGTGTTCAACTCTGCACCTCCCAGATACTTCAGTTATTCCCGTAACCTTCGTAACCCGGCCCTCCGTGAACGCAGCATGGGTCTGAATCGCACTAATCGAGACCCTAGTCTGCGATAGTGCGCCATCCCCAAACAGCGGCTGTGTCCTCATGTCACCTGACTGAGGCTGTAGCCTGCTATGAGAGGCACTCACTACTATACTCCTTGGAGTCTGTAATGTGAGGTCTCTTTGAGATATACCAAGACGGCGTCTCGGTATCTTTTCTCCTTTCACCTCCTGTGAGCGTTCAACTCTGCACCTCTGGTGGGCTGAACTACCCTCAGTGTGGTGAGTATTGGCGCGTTCAGAGAGAAGTGGGGGCGCCGATACACTGGGCACCTTCGTGACCATGGTAATCGGGCCCTCCGTGAACGCAGCATGGGTCTGAATCGCACTAACAGAGACCTTAGTCTGTGATAGTGCGCCGTCCCCAAATAGCGACTGCGTCATCATGTCAGAATCTGACAGAGACTGCTGTCTGCCCTGTGACGCACTTCTTATTGAAGTGTTATGTGTACCTACTCTAACTGCCTGTTTAGCAACGCACCCCTGGTGGGCTGAACGGCGTTTAGAGTGGTAGGTGAGAGAGGGTGAGATTTGAACGCTCTCGGACGTATTATGGAAAAGGGGCTCTTTTTTGACAAAGTCAGGTGGAGCCAACTCTTTATTAAACACATCAGCAACAGCATAAACATCATCACCCATCCCTTCAACCGAAGGGTGGGGGGGAACAGTGGTCACGATCAGAGATGACGTGTCCTCCATCCGCTCCCCCGCGTCCCGTCATGTGCGCCTCCTCTTGTGGCCTCCCCTGGGGGCCCAGGTCGGCGTCCTCACCACTTCCCTTGCCGGCTGCAACGGGGCCACCGTGGCTGCTGGGCCCGCTCTCCTGCCTCCTGCGGCCGCCGACTGGCACCGGATACGCCGCCTCGCCGTAGACCCCTGTCTACTCTGGGGGTCGGAAGTCGATGGTCTTTGTGACGGCGCAGGGCCTAACCTCCTTGCCAATGGCAGGTGTCTGGCCAACTGCTTCTTCTCCTCGTCCAACTTGGAAAACCTCTCCGTCGCCTCTTTGACGACGACTCCGAAGAGCCCGTCGTCAGAGAGGGGGGCGTTCAAGAGGGACGTCCTGTCTGCTTCCTTCATAGTTGTCAAAGACAACCAGAGGTGTCGCTCCGCGACCACCGAGGTGGCCATGGACCTCCCCGAGCAGACGGCCGATGCCTGTGTTAGGTGTAGGATGGCGCCAGAAATCCTGGACGCCTCCTCCACCTCCTCTGGTTCCAGCTCTGTCTTACCTGTGGTTAAACGGGACAGAGCGGCCGCCAAGAGGGCAATGTTGTTAGCTGCTGCTACAGCTTGGGCTCCCAGGTTGAAGGACTTCTCTAACAGCTGTGCTGAGAGACGGTCCTTCTGAGATGGCAACAGGGCTTTTCGGGAAGAGGGCCAGGGACTCGAACCCGGTACAAGATACGCCGCCATGGCGCTCTCTAACCTGGGGATTCCCTTGCTTTGGCCCTGGAACCTCCCCTCCACCCTAGTGAATGGGAGGTAAGATTTAGCCGGCGAACGCGCCACTAAAGGTGCCTCCCATGAGCCCTCGATGTACTTGGCCAATGAAGGCATGGCAGGAGCCAGTGGCTCTGCCGCTCTTCTTGGCCTGGAGTAAGGGCCGCCCTCCATTAAATCAACCTCCGGTGCGGAGGGAATAGGGGGCAGCGGTATCTCCAGCCGTCTGGCAGCTCTCTCAATGAGACCCGGAAAATCCGATCTCAGAGATGCTGCGGCGAAGGACAGGGCTTCTGATTTCTCAGAGCCCGTGTCGTCATCACCATAGGGACTACAAGCCCTCTCACTAACCAAAGGAAAGGGGGGCTTGAACGTATGAGGGACGGGGTCTGACTGTTCCATCGGAATGTCAGCCTCCTCCTCATAATCCCTATCGTCCCCTGAGTCTGCGCCGTCAGACGAAGCCTCTGAAGCAGAGGCTAGAATTGACAGCACGTCCTCTAGGGGGATATCCTCCCTAAAAAACGCCCAGCGCTGCTTCCTCTCCTTTATAGAAAGGAGGGCGCAGGAGGCGCAGTTAGGGGGACTGCAGACGCCCTCTTTGGCATGCAGGGACCCTAAACACACGAAACATAAGTCGTGGGAGTCGCCGGCCGCCATGGAGGAGCATCTGCATTGAGCTCTGAAAAGAGCTTTTGGGGATGGGAAATCTCCCGGTGTGCTCATTCTAAGGACGACGTCGATGAACTGGAAATCGACGGCGTTATCTTCGTCCTGAGTCTTCTCTTCGTGTCTTCTTGGCTTCTTCAGTCTAGTCCAGTCGCTGAAGATAAAGGGAGGCTGATTGAGGGGAGGCATCCCTTCTTATAGGGACACCTGTACTGGCTGCAGGTGTGTGCATAATTTTGTCTCAGGCTGATGCTGCCTTAGGGCAGTGGGTAAACCAATAGGAGCAGAGCTCCCCTATGGGGCGGAGCTCCACGATATAGAACTTGCACAATTGGTGGCTGACTAAATACTTTCTTTCCCCACTGTATGTCAATATAGGAGTCGTTTTACTGTGGATATAGATACTTTTGTACCTGTTTCCTCCAGCATCTTCACAAGGTCCTTTGCTGTTGTTCTGGGATTGCTGGGAATACGTATTTCCCTCATTAAAATGTAAATCAATTTATAACATTTTTGACATGTGTTTTTCTGGAATTTTTGTTTTGTTATTCTGTCTCTTACTGTTCAAATAAACCTACCATTAAAATTATAGACTGATCATGTCTTCGTCAGTGGGCAAACGTACAAAATCAGCAGGGGATCAAATACTTTTTTCCCTCACTGTAATCCTACAACCACACCTTCAGCATAGCCTAGCCTAAGCCTACTCTGTGAATTCAAAATAACCTTTTCAGAATGGTATACGCATAAAAATAACTTATGTTGTTTAAGTTATTTATCAATTAGACTAATACATACAGTTGTTTCATTGTCATACTTTAATGTTAAGTTTATTTTTTAAAGTTAATTGCAGAAACAGATAATAGAAATATGTCTGCCTTATGAGTATGCCATACTATTCAACAACTTCACACGTAATAGATATTGAATAAAGGCTCTATGAAGGTTATGAATGTTTCGACAATCCATATGCTTGAAGTTGTCCCAAATGTAGCACAATAGTCTATTGACCAGAGCCATTGATCAGAGTATAGATATTTCCTGAATTCAGTAGTAGTCTGAAGCCTGATAATAACATGAACATGTAAACACATAGAGGTAACACTGTATCCAGATTACTCACATAGTTCAGGCAATTCCTCGTCCACTTAGTGGGCCATGTGGATCCATACATGGTAGAACTCCCGTTGGATCAGGGGTCTTCTGCAGTCTTCTTCAGAGAAATGATCTGAAGACAAGACAACAATGGACAACTCCAGTCTGAACAGGATGAGCCACATGACACAAGTCACAGTTATCCAATTTTGTCTGTAACTGATTATTTCAACTCTAAACTATCACATCACTGGAATGCTGGAGTGCTTGACTTCATGGAAAGAGAAAGCTATAGTATCATCCAATAGAGTTTGATGGAGTATAATGATAAAAGTCCAGTGAGGGGTGTGGAGGTTTACCTTGGCAGCTTTTGGTGACAGTTATTAGTTATTGGTGACTATGGTCTGGCTGACAATAATGGTTTCATTGTGGCAGGCATTGGTGCTATTCAATCTATATTGACATATCAACAAACATTACTCAACCCAGTGCAACCAGTTTCAATAAAATACTTGTCAATTTAAAAAATCAAAGTTACATTTCCCCAATATACCCCAATGTTAGATGACCAATAAGCCAATAATAGGTGGATGCTCATGACTTCAATGGCAATTGTTTAAAATGTGGATTAATTCCAAGCCAACCAAGAATATAGTAGACCCAGAGGTCACAGACGAATAGCTCACATTCACCCTAACATTCTCCTCCGAGCATCAGTGATTGGAACAGATCCTCAGATTGAAAGGCCAAACAAAGAAGCCTTTCACAGACTCCTACTGAATGCTCCTTCAATTCCTAATATCAAGGAACTCACCTCAGTATTTCTGTTTTCAGACTTTCATGGACCCAAATTGTGTATTTTTTCTGCAGTCCCATCACAATATAATTTATCTTAGATTATAGACATTTCTTGTTTCTGGTGCTTTATTTTTGTACATGTTTTTTCCTTCTTAAACAAACAGCCTACCTACAGTGAGGGAAAAAAGTATTTGATCCCCTGCTGATTTTGTATGTTTGCCCACTGACAAAGACATGATCAGTCTATAATTTTAATGGTAGGTTTATTTGAACAGTGAGAGACAGAATAACAACAACAAAATCCAGAAAGACGCATGTCAAAAATTTATTTGCATTTTAATGAGGGAAATAAGTATTTGACCCCTCTGAAAAACATGACTTAGTACTTGGTGGCAAAACCCTTGTTGGCAATGACAGAGGTCAGACGTTTCTTGTAGTTGGCCACCAGGTTTGCACACATCTCAGGAGGGATTTTGTCCCACTCCTCTTTGCAGATCTTCTCCAAGTCATTAAGGTTTCGAGGCTGACGTTTGGCAACTCGAACCTTCAGCTCCCTCCACAGATTTTCTATGGGATTAAGGTCTGGAGACTGGCTAGGCCACTCCAGGACCTTAATGTGCTTCTTCTTGAACCACTCCTTTGTTGCCTTGGCCATGTGTTTTGGGTCATTGGCATGCTGGAATACCCATCCACAACCCATTTTCAATGCCCTGGCTGAGGGAAGGAGGTTCTCACCCACGATTTGATGGGACATGGCCCCGTCCATCGTCCCTTTGATGCGGTGAAGTTGTCCTGTCCCCTTAGCAGAAAAACACCCCCAAAGCATAATGTTTCCACCTCCATGTTTGACGGTGGGGATGGTGTTCTTGGGGTCATAGGCAGCATTCCTCCTCCTCCAAACACGGCGAGTTGAGTTGATGCCAAAGAGCTCCATTTTGGTCTCATCTGACCACAACACTTTCACCCAGTTCTCCTCTGAATCATTCAGATGTTCATTGGCAAACTTCAGACGGGCATGTATATGTGCTTTCTTGAGCAGGGGGACTTGCGGGCGCTGCAAGATTTCAGTCCTTCACGGCGTAGTGTGTTACCAATTGTTTTCTTGGTGACTATGGTCCCAGCTGCCTTGAGATCATTGACAAGATCCTCCTGTGTAGTTCTGGGCTGATTCCTCACCGTTCTCATGATCATTGCAACTCCACGAGGAGAGATCTTGCATGGAGCCCCAGGCCGAGGGAGATTGACAGTTATTTTGTGTTTCTTCCATTTGCGAATAATCGCACCAACTGTTGTCACCTTCTCACCAAGCTGCTTGGCGATGGTCTTGTAGCCCATTCCAGCCTTGTGTAGGTCTACAATCTTGTCCCTGACATCCTTGGAGAGCTCTTCGGTCTTGGCCATGGTGGAGAGTTTGGAATCTGATTGATTGCTTGTGGACAGGTGTCTTTTGTACAGGTAACAAGCTGAGATTAGGAGCACTCCCTTTAAGAATGTGCTCCTAATCTCAGCTTGTTATCTGTATAAAAGACACCTGGGAGCCAGAAATCTTTCTGATTGAGAGGGGGTCAAATACTTATTTCCCTCATTAAAATGCAAATCAATTTACAACGTTTTTGACATGCGTTTTTCTGGATTTTTGTTGTTGTTATTCTGTCTCTCACTGTTCAAATAAACCTACCATAAAAATGATAGACTGATCATTTCTTTGTCAGTGGGAAAACGTACAAAATCAGCAGGGGATCAAATACTTTTTTCCCTCGCTGTATTAGAACCACACAAGCGTTATATCACATTCTATCACTTTCTATCTGGGCGCTTTTATTTTGAAATGTCAATCAAACCGGAAGCTCTTGTAAACACGTGATCAGAGCCAGACCATACAATAAACAAAACGTTTGAGTTAGCTAACTAATTTCTCGGGAGTTTTGTGGAATGGGCACAGCTGGTGCTATCGATTGAGTGTAAAACAGTCATCTTGACCCAAATATAAAGTAACCAAGGACATTAAAATGTTTGGATGTTTGGTTGCTGGTAGATTGGTAAGTATGTAACTTGCTAACGGCAGCAAGCTAACTTGGGACTGAAATGACAGCTAGCTACACATTTGATATGAAGGGACAATGTGTTATTGTATTCCTGCTGTTCACTGGTCATTTATACTCGTGGCTACATATACCCATTGATTGTTGAACACTATAGCTAGTTATAAATGCTTTATGATATGTGTTTAGCAGAGCCAAACAGATGTTTTGTGTACATCATGGCTCTGCAGTTTAGCTTGTATAACTTTTCTTACCCTAACTAGCTAGTATCATAACCGAAATTGTACTCCAATGTTTTTTTGTGTCATTATAAACAGGAAATGTATAGCTTTGAAGTATATTTCCTACTACCATGACAGGTCCATGGACATGCAAGCATGCATGGCTGTCTATGAGTAAGTCGCTCTGGATAAGAGCGTCTGCTAAATGACTAAAATGTAAATGTAAATGTATGAATTGTCCCTATAGAGATACATCAAGATGTCCCTACCAGAGGAGGCCGGTGGGAGGAGCTATAAGGACAGGCTCATTGTGGTCCTCTGTAGCTCAGCTGGTAGAGCACGGCGCTTGTAACGCCAGGGTAGTCGGTTCGATCCCCGGAACCACCCATACACACACAAAAAAAATGTATGCACGCATGACTGTAAGTCGCTTTGGATACAAGCGTCTGCTAAATGGTATATTATTATTGTAATGGCTGGAATGGAATAAATGGAAAGGTATCATACACATCAAAGAAATGGAAACCACGTTCGACTCCTTTCCAGTTATTATGAGCCTGTCCTCCTGTAACTCCTCCCACCACCCTCCACTGGTCTCTACCTACCCCCCAATTCCTCAGTTTACAAAAAAAAAGTGGCAGGGTCGAACTGCTGAAATACAGAAACAGATTGTGCCTCATGTAGGAGTCAAAATTGTATTTTAGGTCCAGACCGACGCCCAGCAGGTTGCTGGTGACAAGTTCGTCTTCAACCTACCAGACTATGAGAATGTGAACCATGTAGTGGTGTTCATGCTGGGCACAGTGCCTTTCCCTGCAGGGATGGGTGGCGCCGTCTACTTCTCCTTCCCGGACCCCGTCAGTGGGCAGGTCTGGCAGCTCCTGGGTTTCATCACCAACGAAAAACCAAGTGCCATCTTTAAAATATCTCAATTAAAACCAGGTGAGTATCAACCAATCAAATGTAGCTAATAAAGTTCTTATTACATTAGCAGTTGTCACAAGGTGTTTTTTCAGTATGTGTGTGTTACACAGTGATGTAGTGGTAAAAAACTAGGTGGGTAAACTGATTGCCAGTCGCGGTGAAAATGAAATGGTGTTGTTTCTGCTGTCTTCCTATAGGTGAGGGTGGAGCGCATCCATTTGGAATGATGGCAGTACCTCAGCTTGCCTCCATGGCCCAAGTCGGTGTATCTATTGAGCCTTTGGAGCAGCTGGTCCAACAGACGCCTGTATCAGGTGCCACTGTGTCCGCTGTTGACTCTTTCATGCAGGTTAGTTAGAAGAATATTATGGGTGGTTTGCAGTGTACATAATCAGTGAAAGTAATCTTCCTTTGATAATATGTATGAGTCAATACTCAAGCTGCTTGCTTTGATTGCTGTGTCCTAGCAACACGGGTGTATTTACAGTGCCTATAGAAAGTCTACACCCCCTTCAACTTTTTTCACATTGCTGTTACAAAGTGGGATTGAAATAGATTTCAATATTTTTTTTGGGTCATTGATCTACAGAAAATACTATGTCAAAGTGAAAATAAAATACTACACATAAAAAATTAAATAAGTAGTTACATAAGTATTCACCCCTTTGTTTAGGCAAGCCTAAATTAGTCCAGAAGTAAAATTTGGCTTAACAAATCACAAGTTATATAGACTCACTCGGTTGACATTTTTTTAATGACTACCCTTTCCTCTGTCCCCCATACATACATACAGTGGGGAGAACAAGTATTTGATACACTGCCGATTTTGCAGGTTTTCCTACTTACAAAGCATGTAGTGGTCTGTAATTTTTATCATAGGTACACTTCAACTGTGAGACGGAATCTAAAATAAAAATCCAGAAAATCACATTGTATGATTTTTAAGTAATTAATTTGCATTTTATTGCATGACATAAGTATTTGATACATCAGAAAAGCAGAACTTATATTTGGTACAGAAACCTTTGTTTGCAATTACAGAGATCATACGTTTCCTGTAGGTCTTGACCAGGTTTGCACACACTGCAGCAGGGATTTTGGCCCACTCCTCCATACAGACCTTCTCCAGATCCTTCAGGTTTCGGGGCTGTCGCTGGGCAATACGGACTTTCAGCTCCCTCCAAAGATTTTCTATTGGGTTCAGGTCTGGAGACTGGCTAGGCCACTCCAGGACCTTGAGATGCTTCTTACGGAGCCACTCCTTAGTTGCCCTGGCTTTGTGTTTCGGGTCGTTGTCATGCTGGAAGACCCAGCCACGACCCATCTTCAATGCTCTTACTGAGGGAAGGAGGTTGTTGGACTTTCTAAAGCGTTGTGTTCAATCGTATTAGGTTTCACAAAAACAGTCCATGGGCAGCCAGGAGTTAAATACAATTCCATTTCAACTTACTGTGCCGGTGGGCAGAACAGTTGGCCAGTATGACTGGGGGAAGTTGAGATAATATCTAAAGGATCGTATTAAGAGACTTTTCAAACGTGGGTCTGTTGTAGAGCCACTTCCTCTCTGCTTACCTCGTGTCAATAAAAGTCCCCCACAAGTTATTCCTTTTTTGTCCACTTATGGCGAACGTGCAGGACTTTTATTTTGACATTGCTAAGAGCACCTACACGCTCAGCTGACACTGAAACTCAACTCTCTCTCCTCAGTTCACTCAGAAGATGCTGGACAGTTTGTATAATTTCTCCTCGTCATTTGCTGTTTCCCAGTCGCAGATGACTCCAAACCCCTCAGAAATGTTCATCCCTGCCAGTTCCATCCTCAAATGGTAAAATGATTCCCTGTTGGTCCTATTCAAAGTCAGACCATTTAAACACCTGCTTGAATTAACCCAATTAATTATTTTAAAATTTGCCTGACCCACGTTTGTGGAACCTGTGGTTATTGGGCTGGCTACAAGAAGGAAACTAACATTTTGCGGAGGAACTGCTCAAATCACTCAGTTAAGCATGGACACTGCAAAAGATCTGAACATGCTTCCTATATCAAAAGCATAAAGTCATGTGCTCCTTTGGTCTCTTTCTCCCCAGGTATGAGAACTTCCAGAGGCGCATGGCTCAAAACCCTAATTTCTGGAAGACATGAGTTGTCTCGATGATACCACAGTATTAAAAACAATGATAAATGGGCATGGACAGAGAACCAAAGACTTCATTTTCTGCTCCATAATGTCCAGGAATGGTCCTCCACAGAAGATGAAGAGGTCTTGTTTTATAGCTACAATTACTTGTAGGTCTTTTGTCAAATAAATAATATTAATTAAAACATTTCCTAAAATGTTCTTTGCGCCACTAGTTTATTCTATACATATTTAGCATGCCTACACAAGGGGATCCTAGTTGCTTCATTTATTTTCTAGTGGATGAGATGCATTGTTGGGGCAGCCTAACTGTCTCTACTCCTGTTCTCCGCATTCAGGTGGTCTGGGCTTGTATTTATTTAGTTAGCAGGCTTAACCAGCTTCTTTTCAAGCTTCAGTACCTCACAATGAGACCAGAAACATTTAGAAAAATAGCTTTTATTAAAGCCCATTTAAAAGTGAAAAGTAAGCAAAGGAGAAGCAAATAGCAAGGGGGAGAAAGCTTGAAGGGCTCCAGGGTTGCAGTCTGATTCTCCCCAAATTGTGCCCCTTTTCACTCCCCCCTCATGGGTTTAATAAGGATGGGCTGGTGTAAGTGTAATCCGGAGAAGGGTAGGGAAACAAAACAAAGATAATTGGTGCGTTCCAGATACACATTTTTCTGCGCAGACTGTAGCACCGTTGTGTCATGTTGGGAGTGGTTCCTGAGATGTTAAACCCCTCCTCCATTGGACAGATCTGATGCAGACTATACACAGAAAATGTGTACCTGGAAAATGTCTCCGGTTCCTGACAGCAAAGTGACTGGTTCGTCAGATAATAGAGTCGGCTGCTCATTGTCAACGTCATCTTCATCTCAGGCGGTCCCAGCGCCAGATAGAGGCGTCGTCGCAGACTGCGATCAGGATACTGCTGTCACGGCTGAAGCTGGTCTGTCTGATGGCAGAGGTGCATCTTGGGAGGGTGAGGATGGTGCATCTAAACCAGAGATCCAGGTTAGAATGTATTTGGTGAAACAACAGAAACAGACTGTCTCAGATTTTTTTTAGAACTAAACCAAGATAGACCACCGCACGTCGTTTCAAATGGGAACAAATTAGTCAGTGGGCAAAACAAGCAAGGAGGTTGGCAGAGCCAAGCACGAGCTTGCGAGATCCTATTGGCGCGCTGTAGCAGACATTTGCATATTTGTTAGGGAACGCCTACTCTGAAATGCGCAATAACTCAATTCGCCTTTGCACTCCTAAACAATGCATTTTTAGAAAACTTTAGCAAAGGGTAAAGTCTAAAAAACTTGGTCCACTCTGTTCATAAGATTGTAGCTTTGGGAACAGAAAACTGTATTGAGATCAAATGTTGAGAAAATGAGAAATTTGCAGAATGTCAGCCAAAATCCATCTTGTTCCAGCTTCTCCAACTGCCGGACACTTGGCTTCCTCTCACTACCATATTTGGTAGTGAGTGGAAACGCCAAGCGGATGCTTCACATTTATACATCCGGTGAAATATCTGTCTCATTGTTCTGTGGTTTTTCTGTCACCGCCCTGGAACATTACACATAACAAGGAGAGGAGCACTCTCTACTGGCCTTCTAACATCACTTCTTCTCTCAGGCAGTCTAGCATCTAGGTATGGACCACTGCTAAGGTGAGGTGTCTTGGTGGGAGGTTGACTTAACTTTGCAGGTCCTCTACCTTCATGTCCCACACATGCAGGGAGTAGTGAAATACATGTAGTTCAACTAGTCATTTAATTACATTTTGCTGTGCTTGGTGTTAGTTGAACTAAATTCAATTATTGGTGTTTTCAGTAGTTAACTTTTTAATTTAAAAAAATGCCAAAATAAAATATGGGTAAAGTAGGCAATTAAAAAAAAAATTCAGCATCAGACCTGTCTAATTCTCATTTGAAACATATTTTTGTGTGTTTAAACCTCTTAGATGTTAAGTCCCATGTATGGGGGACTGAGCAGTTCTGGACCGGTTCTGACTGACAATTTGGAGTAAAAAGCGCTCTGAATGCCATAGGGTCCTGTGCCTTAGTGCTAGAAAGCCCCATCTGTCTGCTCACCATTTCCACTCTCTCAGCGGAGCTGACTTGAAGTGTCACGTTTCAGACCCCACATTTACATAGGGAGTGACGTGTCACATTCTCTGGCCTATCCAGACAAATAATCGATTTCCTCTGATCAAGTGAGCCCAGCCTGGGAAACGGCATATGAACGGTGACAGTCTGAGTCCAGCCGTTGTGGTTTCATCTCGCTGTGATATTCTCAGCCGGACACAGAGCTTTCAAAATGGAAAAAATACTAAATAATTTCATAGAATTGAAAGACCACTTTCTCTTGGTCACAGACTGAAGTTGTAACTAGTCTGCTCAGTGGACGTTTAGGAGAAAGTTCTGTCAGTTATGAGTGCCAATATTGTACTATTGCCACCAAGTATGATCATATTTATTTTATTGTTATAATATTTTATATTTATTTATATTTTAGTCATTTAGCAGCCGCTCTTATCCAGAGCGACTTACAGGAGCAATTAGGGTTAAGTGCCTTGCTTAAGGGCACATCGACAGATTTTTCACCTAGCCGGCTCGGGGATTAGAACCAGCGACCTTTCGGTTACTAGCACAACACTCTGACCCACTAAGCTACCTGCCGCCCTATAAGAACTGTGAAATCTTATAGTAAGTCGTTTATCATTTGTTTGTTAATATTTTTTTCATATTTGTACTATGTACTTGAGCTTGTGTCCTAAAAAGAGTACACCTCAGCAATTTATAACAACATTTACCAGAAAGGTGAGTTCCAGACCTTTCTAAAACTATACAACATTACCGGTTATTGTTTATGGCCATCATGAAAAATAATTACGTTTGGGTATGTCTATTTAGGCGGAAATCAAAATGTTGCCCTTTCATAAGGCTAAATTACACATTATGTTAACATCTGACTCCAAAGTGATCTGTTCATGCAATTACTAGTCTGACATTTCAGATGTAGTGAACTACTTTTTCAAAGTAACTTTAGTTTAGTAAACAATGTTTCTTAAGAGTAGCTTTACTTCTTCCAGTCTGAATCGGTTGGTAGCTTGGTAAACTGTGTTTTCAGAGTATCTTCCCCAACATACAGTTTCCCTACTGATGCTTACTTTGCTTTGTGAGGGTCTTCTACCTCCAGGTCCCACACATACAGTTTCCCCACTTGGTTTCCCAGAGCCAACATCTGTAGGACAAGACATGTATTATTTCAATAGTCAAACAATACTTATTGAGCTTCAGACAACTTTCTATGTGGAGAGACAATACTATACTTTATATTTTTTATGTAAAACAACAGCATTGCATCTATTTTTTATAGAGTTCCAACACCAAACCACTGTTTGCTTCCAATACTGGGAAGAACAGTAGCAGATAAGGGATTCTTCACATCCGACAGACACAACGAAAGGAGAATATCATCTTTACCTTCTGCCAGAAGTCCATGGAGAAACGCATGTACCAGATGTCACACTGGCTATAGTCGAAGCGACCCAGGATTGTCACGTTGGACTCATTTGGTTTGATGAGGTCAATGTCGTCCTCCATCTTCCCTGGTTTCCAACACACGATGGCGTTCTCACACGACTGGTCAGGACAGGAACAAAGGAGTAGGGGTTGAGGCTCACAACAGGATCCACAACCTAATAACAGGATGTAACGTATCTGTGTTTGAACAAGAAGCTTCTCACACAGTCTTACCTTGGATAAAATCAGATCTCCCAGCCAGCGTACACAGTCCACATAGTTCCTGTGGATGTCTCTGGTAGAGAAGTCTGGGAAGTGGATCTTCTGAGAGACCCATGGCCTGTAAGAAGAAGACCGAATCATCGGTTAAAGGAGAAAACATTTTTACTTTGAAAACCTCAACAAAGTGAGATTCTAACTGTAGCCTGGCAACACTGTACGATGTTCCTTTTATGCATTTTTTCCAGCCCTATTATTTGAATGCGCTTTGTTGTGGGTAAAAGTCTGCTGAATAACTGAAATATACATGGGAATACACGTACGTTTGTTGCCCACAATCAATATTTTCACCTGTTTGTCTTAGAGGGGTTGTATTCATAGGATCCGTTAATGGCTTTCTGCATCCTCTCCGAGTTGATCCGCCAGAGCTTCAGAGAGTGATCCATTCCACACGACATGATCTTCTCACCTAGCAGGTCAAAGTCCTGGCACAGACAGACTTTGATTATTAAATCAGAAATCTCATTTATTTGACATGTATTGACATTTTCAATGATAACATACACATAGAAATCCCTGACTTCTATTGATCAAGAAAGCTAGTAAGAGATGGTAGTGTGGTGTACTCACTGCGCTGAGGACTTCATCTCTATGGCCTTCTACACCTCCAAAGATGGCCACCAGTGTGTCTGTTTGGATGTTCCAAAGACGAAGGGCGTGGTCTAAAAACACACAAACACAAAGCTGATGAGATATTCACACCGACAGTTGATTTTCTGTTAAGTCATTCTGTTAATGGTGTAAATACACACAGACTATAATCCTTCCTAAATGTAAATCGTTAAGTTCTCAAAAGGTTAAGTCAGTTGAGGAAATATTATCTTCTGTAAAGTCACAGCTATGGTGAGTAGTTGTTCTACCTTTGCTGACAGATAGGAGGAGGTTGGGGTCTCTGGGGTGAAACTTGAGCTCGTTGATGGCGTTCCCGTGACCCACATAGTGCTGCATTGAAAAACAACAAAATATTCAGATGTGGCACAACTAACCCCTCCCCCTTCTGCACCAATTTAAATTCCATCCCTAAAACTACTTAGAGATTCACCCACCTTGATACACTGCATGGTGATGTGGTTGATCTACTTAGAGATTCACCCACCTTGATACACTGCATGGTGATGTGGTTGATCACCCGAATAATGCCACGTGACCCGGCCACGGCCAGGAGCGGATGGCTTGTACTGGTGTCAAAGGTCCAGGCGCAGGTGTAGAAGTTCTCATCTGCATCGGCATCCACGTAAGACTGCAGGAGTCGGATCTCTCCTTGGGAATGGCACTCATACAGTGTTACCTGGTAAATGAAGGACATCACATAGTCAGCAGTGACAAGTGGCACATGGGTTTAAGAATTAGACCCCTCATTTCTGTATTTTACGCCACCTGCGTTGGTTATTACACTTTCAACATGGTGTATGTGATGCCAAAGATACTTACTCTGTTGCTCCCCACAGTAGCAAACACAAGCGGGTCCCCTTCTTTACTGTGCCAGTTGAACTGGACCCCAAACAATGGCTGGCCATGATCCTCCTGTGTAAAGAACCAGTTAATTATGAGTTGAGCTCATGGTCAAGGTGATGAGGTATCCCTGCCTGCGACTTCAAAATCAGTGTGAACCTCGGCCCAAGGGGGAATTTCCTCTTGGTCAAGACATTGGTTTGTCCTGTGGGAGACCTGGGTTCAGAGCCCACCCGTAACATTAGCACACCTTCATTCAGCTGTTTACAACTCACACAGTATCATATGCACAGCACAGTTCACACATACTTATAACAGGCATGCCAAGTCCAAGGCTGAGATTACGACATTTCTGGAATCAAAAGTAGGCGCAGTTGACAAGATGTGACATGTCTGCAGTTGGAATTTATTGGAAATATTCTTGATAACATGGGCTCACCCTGAGGCTGTTGACGCACTTGAAGGAATATTTGCACTTCTTTGATTTCCACTTGCCCTTTCCCCAGCTCTTCCTGCCTGGAGCGTTGGCTGTGTTGGTGGGTGTGTCTGGGCGCTCCACATTGGTCCCGCTCTCAACGCTGACAGCATCATCCTACAAACACAAATGATAGCAACATGTGATGGGCTAGGTTGTGGTTGATGCGTTTGCAACCTGCAATGATGTTCTGCACCCCCTGTTCGTTACACTGGTGTCAGATGTGGGCTGGCCTACCATGAGGCCATCTAAGGCATACCTGGGTGTGAGGGGCTTGAGATAGACTAGAACAACTAAACTGACAACTGGCTAATGATTATCTACTTGGGCAATCCCAGAAGGGTCCAAAACTTGATAGCTAACGCTACCTAGAGAGCATAACTAGCCAACTAGCTAGCTTAGGTGGAGGCCCTTTGCAGTGTTGTCTCGCATCCCTTGCTCGTTGAGTGAGGCTTTTCTTATTTCCTGTTCTGGAATGTTTGAAAGGGAAATAACCACAACTAACGTTAGCAAGGTAGCTAAAAACAACAACTAGGCCTAGTTGAAATATAGGGAAAGGCCCAGCTATCATCACGAACTCCAAAATCAACTACCAGACGCTAGCTAGTTAGCCGAACTTTTCATAGCTAGCTAACGTTAGCTACTTAGCTAGCTAACGTTAGTTAACCATTTTTCATGTTGGCGCCGATACAAACAGAACAAACCCACATCGAACTTACATTCTCATCTGCAGAGAGGTCGGGATTACTGTTTTCATCACTGCTCAGCTTCTGCTTTTTTGTCGGCATCTCCTTTCCCGCTTCGGTAGGGGTATCAGACATGTTCTCCCTCCTCATCCTCCGTTCTTCTCAGATTCAATCATAGCGCGACAGCGAGAACAACTTCCGGGTCTATTATTTCCTTTGGTCTTCACAATAAAAGTCCCACACGTACCGGTAATAGTCTAGTCTAGCCAGAGACGGAAAAGGCAGTTTTTTCTGGTTCAATAAAAGTCAATGAACTAAGTAGACCAGACCCAGCTGCTATTGCATTGGTGTCTATGGGAGACACCCCGTTAAGTAGACTGGAACACAGTGACTGGAATACAGTGACCATACATACATACATATCCCAACCAGATGCCATGGATTACAGGCAACATCTGCACTGAGCTAAAGGCAAGAGCTGCTGCTTTCAAGGAGAAGGACACTAATCCGGACACTTATAAGAAATCCCGCAACGCCCTCCGACGAACCATCAAACAGGCAAAGCGTCAATACAGGACTAAGATCGAATACTACACCGGCTCTGACGCTCGTCGGATGTGGCAGGGCTTGCAAACGATCATGGATTACAAAGAGAAAACCAGCTGAGAGCTGCCCAGTGACGCAAACCTACCGGACGAGCTAAATGCCTTCAATGCTCGCTTCGAGGCAAACAACACTGAACCATGCGTGAGAGCACCAGCTATTCCGGACGACTGTATGATCACGCTCTCCGTATCCGAAGTGAGTAAGACCTGTAGCCTTTTCCTGCAGTCAAATGACCTAGTCATGGGTGGAATGTTATCCATATTTTTCATAATTTCATAATTAATAAACATTATTTCAAAAACCTGCCGAAAATCTGGTGTTTCTATGTCAAACGGTTTTGTTATATTTCAGTCTTCTGTGATGTATATAAAGCATAATATTGGGATGCAAATTCAAAATTGAATACATTTCAACTGTATATATGACAGGTGTCTTCTTTTTTTAAGGCTATAACCATGTGTGTGAGGTGTATACTTTTGTTTCAAAGTAGATTTGTTTAAGACTACCAAGACACACTCTGTGTGACCCTGATTTAGCCCACTGCAGTAAAAGGTTAAACAGGTTAACATTCACAAGGCCGCAGGGCCAGACGGATTACCAGGACGCATACTCAGCTGGCAAGTGTCTTCACTGACATTTTCAACCTCTCTCTGACCCAGTTTGTAATACCTACACGTTTCAAGCAAACCACCATAGTCCCTGTGCCTAAGAATGCCAAGGCACTACCTACCGCCCTGTAGCACTCACATCTGTAGCCCTGAAATGCTTTGAAAGGCTGGTCATGGCTCACATCAACACCATCATCCCAGAAACCCTGGACCCACTCCAATTCGCATACCGCCCCAACAGATCCACAGACGACGCAATCTCTATTGCACTCCACACTGCCCTTTCCCACCTGGACAAAAGGAACACCTACGTGATAATGCTGTTTATTGATTACAGCTAAGCGTTCAACACCATAGTGCCCTCCAAACTCATTACTAAGGACCCTGGAACTGAACACCTCCCTCTGCAACTGGATGCTGGACTTCATGACGGGCCACCCCCAGGATGTGAGGGTAGGTAACAACACATCCGCCACACTGACCCTCAACACGGGGGCCCCTCAGGGGTGCGTGCTCAGTCCCCTCCTGTACTCCTTGTTCACCCACGACTGCGTGGCAGCGCACAACTCCAACGCCATAATTAAGTTTGCCGACAACACAACGGTGGTAGGCCTGATCACTGACGATGATGAGACAGCCTATAGGGAGGAAGTCAGAGACCTGGCAGTGTGGTTCCAGGAAAACAACCTCTCCCTCCATGTGGGCAAGACAAAGGAGCCTATCGTGGACTACATGTAATTAAGGGCCGAACACGCCCACATTCACATCGACAGGGCTGTAGTAGAGCAGGTCGAGAGCTTCAAGTTCCTCGGTGTCCACATCACTAAGGACCAGCATGGTCCAAACACACTAACACAGTCGTGAAGAGGGCACGACAACGCCTCTTCCCCCTCAGGAGGCTGAAAAGATTTGGCATGGGCCCTCAGATCCTTAAAAAGTTCTACAGCTTCACCATTGAGAGCATCTTGACTGGCTGCATCACCACTTGTTATGACAACTGCTCGGCATCCGACCGCAAGGCGCTACAGAGGGTAGTGCGTACGGCCCAGTACCTCACTGGTGCCGAACTCCCTGCCATCCAGGACCTCTATACCAGGTGGTGTCAGAGGAAGGCCCTAAAAATTGTCAAAGACTACAGCCACCCAAGTTATAGACTGTTCTCTCTGCTACAACACGGCAAACGGTTCCCGGAGCGCCAAGTCTGTGACCAAAAGACACCTGAACAGCTTTCACCCCAAGCCATATGACTGCTGAACATTTAATAAAATGGCTTCCCGGACAATTTACATTGACTCCCTTTATTATTTATTTATCTTAATTGTTTTGCACTGACTCCCTTGTACTGACTCTATGCACACTCACTAGATTCTACCCACATACTCACGCATACTAGACTGACACTCCAACACACACACACACACACACACACTACAATGGCTCACATACACAAAACACACACACATGCATATTGACGCCACACACACACACACACACACACACACACACACACACACACACACTCACACATAGTCACACTTCACATACACTGCTACTACTCTGTTTATTATATATCCTGATTGCCTAGTCACCTTTACCCCTACCCACATGTACATACTGTATTACCTAAATTACCTCAACTACCTCGTACCCCTGCACATTGACTCAGTACTGGTACTCCTTGTATATAGCCTCAATATTGTTTTTATTGTGTTACTATTTCCTTTTTTATTAAGCAAATATTTGTCTTACTTTTTAAATCTGCACTATTGGGAATGGGCTCACGAGTAAGCATTTCACTGTAAAGTCTACACCTGTTGTATTCGGTGCATGTGACCAATACAATTATATTTCATTTGAACTGACACTTTTTTTCAATTATTTTCTTTGGTCTAGCCTACATCTTTGTAAGCCTGCGCTACACTGGTGTCAGATGTGATATGGCGACTTTGATGGACAACAAAGATTGTATTGTATTTATGAGGCTCTGTTCTGGTATGACCTACTTTGTAGGACGTCCTCGGGCAGATCTGGAACGCGCCCGATGTGTAATTCAAGTAGGCTACAAGCGCTCCTGAAGGTACAGTTGTCACATGCTCCAATCGGGAACTCCATTAGAACTCTTGATAGTGCATACATCGTGATCTAGCTGTGAGCACAACATGATCATCGACAGAATTATCGAGAACGGTTTGAGTCTTGTGAATCCAGGGACTGCTGAGACGAGCCCGGTGTATTTGGGGTCTTTTTACCAGGATACCTCACCTGCAACGGAGCTCAACATCTCTCTCTGTGCGCCAAACTATTTGGATGGCTGGGGCAATATTGGGAGCCCGACTCCGTCAACAGAAGACAGCCGCACAAACGGTAAAATAAAATAAAACCCTTACTTTTAGAAATTAATATACATATTTGTAATTGTTGTTAAAAACTTTTCCTCTAAGCAAGCTATTGTGTTAAGAATGATAGGGAGGGTACTTTATATTATCAGATAATAATTAATGAAGTTACTTCCTTATTAGCCTACTCCTGGAACACCGAAAAGAACACTGCATTAGTGACACGGAGTTTAGGATTAGTGATCATGGGTAGACCCAAAATCATATTTAGACCTATAATAGCACTGTGCAATGGAAGAACAAGATAGATTTGATAAATTGTACTATTTGAACGGCAGAGGCAAACAAACACTTACTGTCATTTGGTGAATGTTGTAGATTACAGTGTGAATTTGGCAGTGGTGTAAAGTACTTAAGTGAAAATACTTTAAAGTACTACTATTTATATTTTTGACAACTTTTACTTTTACTTCACTACAGTCCTAAAGAAAATAATGTACTTTTTACTCCATACATTTTCCCTGACACCCAAAAGTACTGTTACATTTTGAATGGCTAGCAGGACAGGAAAATTGTCAAGTTCATGCACTTATCAAGAGAACATCCCTGGTAATCTCGATTGCCTCTGATCTGGCAGACTCACTAAACACAAATGCTTTGTTTGTAAATGATGTCTGAGTGTTGGAGTGTGTAAAGAAATAAAAACCAAGAAAATGGTGCCGTCTGCTTTGCTTAATATAGGGAATTTGAAATTATTTATACTTTTACTTTCAATAATTAAGTATATTTTAGCAATTACATGTACGTTTGTGCTTGAACTTGGCAGGCAGAGTTCCCAGGAACTGTATTCATGTATCCTAACACTATAGATATATCATACAGCAAGGGCTTTTTGCAAATGAAAATGTTATGTATTGCTGAGTGCACCTTTAACAACAACTTCAACGCAACCACTTTTGCCTAAATACCAAATTAATCAAAAGGAGTGTTTATTTCAAACTTGCCTTGGGATCAAAGATTCTCATTGATGGTATTTATACCTGTTTCAGAGTGTTCCATGAGTGAGGTGCGGTCTTTTGGACGTTTCCAAGGTGTGCGGGTGAAGAATACAGTGAAAGAACTCATCATGCAGAAGCGCCTTAGCAACCAAAATGTACAGGTCAATGAAATGATTTATGTTATGTTATTGTTCTGCTAACTTGTGTAAATATTATGGTTATAAAATCTTACATATTGTCATATTACATATTTAGCTTACATCTGTCCATATTCTCATGATCTCTGTTTTTCATAATGTCCAGCATCACTCTGAGGGAGAATACACAGGTAATATTACAATTTTATCGACACACATTTCCCAGAAACACTGTACATACAGTACATTATAATATGATGTGCAAATGTTTTTTTTTTTGTTCGTTATCATGTAGAATTGACCTTCCTTCTCCAAGGGCATAAGAGGACTGCAGACTTCAGCTTGATAACCGATTCACCTACTAAAAGACTTGCTACTGCAAAGGCAATCCAGGTAATTGTATGATTTTGGTTATAATGCTATTTTAATTGAATCCCCTTGAACTTTCCCCACGATTCTTTGTGTTCAGGCTAGTGGTGATTTCATGGACCCAGGCTAAATAAATCCAGGGAAATTCCTCTGGTTTAGCTAATGAAGAACTAGTGAAAACCACAAAGTCTCTTGCATGTCATGTTGTTATAGCTACAAACTATATTGGGTGATATGGCCGACCACTTCAATCCATAACCCAGTTCCATTTCTCCTTTTCTGTGTAGTCTGATGTCACTTCACTTGCTCAGTTACCCTCCGGGTAAACCCCATTGAGACTCGGGAGTTACCGCCTCCACCCTGAGGGCCATTCCAGAACTCAAAATGAGGAATGGAGTTTGGCAATGTCATCATGCATATAGATGATTATGTTTTGCATGTGTGTCTCATGTAGAGTCTGCTGTTTTGGAGGGAACTTAACTACAAATATTAGTCTTCCTTATTGTTCACCTTTCATGAAAGGAAATGTACTTAAAGACAATCCCAATCAGCAGTTGAAACAATAACAAATCGTTCTAAAACACTGAGGGATGGGGCTGGAGAAATATAACCACTGTCAAATTCATAGACAGAGCTATGGATGTAAGGACTGACCATCCATGATATCAACGTTATAGTTTAACCATGTTTTGAGGCTATATAGTGTTTGTTTACATTTAGTTTGTTTACAAACATTGGAATAAAACAAACTTTTATTTTGGGTTCTGATGGAGTGTGACAGTTGAACTAAGCTCATGAGGCATTTATAAGTTATATTCTTCAAGTATCAATGGGTACATACCATTCATTTATAAGTTCAAAAACGGATGTATCAACTGCAGATTACCCGTTTTAAGTATGTATCATCCACTTCTCTTTCAGACTTTGAGCCCTCCAGAGGGAAGCACACTGGACATTGACTTCATGGACCTTGGATATGAGTCCATGAAATCAGACACCTCCTCACAAGAGACCATCCCTGACCCCTTCAGCCTCATCGACTGTCAGTCCCTCTACCCTCAAAATCACCTGCCACATGCTCCACATGCAATGGGAAACTCCTATGTCTCCCAGCCTTTCATAGCCCCGCTAACCCCAAGGGGGGTTTGGCCATTGGCTCAGTTTGCTGAAGGGGAGCCGATGACCTTCTTTCAATGGCAGATACAACAGGAAGAGGAGAAGTTGGCAGGGCTCAACCCCCAGATGCTCACAAGCCAGGATAGTGATGGAGACACGTCAGTTTGTGTAGTATTCATCAACCCGTTGTATACATTTGCCTTTTATAGATCTAAGCAACTATGCATACTCAACTCAGTTATCTTTTTAACCCAGTGGCCTCCAACTCTGGTCCTGGGGAGGTACGGGAATGCAGGGTTTTGTTCCAGCCTAGCACAGTGTTTGAACATAAACCTGCCACACCCTGTAGCTCTCTAGGAACAGGAATGTTAGTGACCACTGTTCTAATTCATCATGTGACCTATGCTTGCCAGAAATGTACACTCTTAGAAAAAAAGGTGCTATCTAGAACCTAAAAGGGGTCTTTGGCTGTCCCCATATGACAACCCTTTGAAGAACCCTTTCAGGTTCCATATAGAACCATTTTGGTTCCAAGTAGAACCATTTTGGGTTCCATGTAGAACCCTTTCCACAGAGGGTTCTACATGGAACCCAAAAGGGTTCTATATGGAACCAGAAAGGGTTTTACCTGGAACCTAAAAGGGTTATCCTATGGGGAGAGCCAAAGAACCCTTTTCGAACCCTTTTATCTTAGTGTAGATTGTTTTATCTCTGCGTTGCCAGATTCTTACACATAGCTGTGGCACAGGGCAGAAGGGCTCTAGCTTTTGTGCTGGCCAGCAAGATGGCTAACGTCGGCATGCTGGATATGAAGGAGCACAATGGCCAGGTAAGGAATTACATCCTCACGCCCAATTCTAAATGGACACCTAGCCCCAGAGACTTCTGCTACACACACACTAGTGCCTAGGAGCTGTGGCTCTGGGTTGATTTGGAATTGGGCACAAGGGTGCAATAATCACAGTTGGAATCATATAATCTGAAAAGGAGGATTTTCGACATTTGATCTTTCTTGTCTTTTTTTTTTTGTACCCAGAGTGCCCTTCAGTTGAGCGTTGCAGCCAATCAACATCTGATAGTGCAGGACCTGTTGGCCCAGGGGGCTCAGATCAACACCGCTGACTGCTGGGGCCGCTCCCCTCTGCATGTGTGTGCAGAGAAGGGCCACGCGCTCACTCTCCAGGTCAGCCCTTTGACTTTCCCACTGTGGCACATACTAAGAGTGTGATGTGATGTGAATAGGGCTCTGTATTTTATCTGACCACGTGATGTTCTAGCCTTGTAACTTGTATTGCACACCTTATCTTTGAGGCATCACTGCAGGCAGTCAACCTTAGCAGTTAGATAGTTAAGTCATGGAAGTGTCATGCCCATAGACCAGTGTAGGCAACACAGTGACTAAGGTCTGGTTTCAGTGATGGAGTGTTTTGGCATAGAGGAACTACGTCACTGCCTACGTCACCACTTTATCAGCCTGAATAAAACTCTTAAATAGTAGCTAGCAAGATGGAGATCACGGAGGTCATCTTTAATGAGTGCATTTCGCAAGTGGCTAGTTTGCATCCACTACCTTAACTAAAACCACTGCAAAAGTTTCGCCTGCATACTTTGGTTTTGAATCACGATGTTATGGCATGTCTCCCTCCCTCGAGTCCCCAGAGGTATTTTTTCCCTTATCAACGTAGGCAGTGGCCTAGTTCCTCAATGCCAAAAGAGTCCGTCATTGAAACCACACACTAGTCACTGTGTTGCCTAGGGTCGGGTTTTCCAGACTAAAGTGAGCATACCTCATCACACAGAGACTATGGTTTGAAAGGTCTGAAGAAAGGTCTGGAAACATGATGATTGTTGAACACAATCTCTGTTTCTCTTATTATTATTATAATTATTATTATACACAAGGCTTGATGACTTTAATCAATGTCTTGGCGCTAGAGGAAGGAAATAGTTGTTGTCAGGGAAACACTGAGCTGTAGGGGGGTGTGTGTGTGTGTTCTCTCTTTTAATAACACTGGTTGCCAATCACAGCAAACAAACTCTAACGTTTTTACCAGGAGCCTTGTGTTTGTTAATGTATTAATAGTGCCTTGCAATATCTTCCATTCTCCACTATGGGATCAGAGAGTTGTTTCCTCACTCTGAAGAAACAAGTCACTAAAAAAGGCTAGGTTTATGATTGCCCTGAATAATAATCAGTTTATGACTTCAACAGATGACTTGAACATAGTCTAATCTGATACAGTATGTTATCTGGACTGTGCAACCTTGGTTTTCAGGCTGTTTTACCCCCGCAAAGTTTCAAGAAGTAAAACCACAGGTTGGTTGTCAATGGTCGATTGTTTTAGACTTACAGTATATGTTAATAAGGCAGGATGTTTTGCGCCCCTGCACACCAAATATAGAGTGGTTATGCAAAACACTATAGGGAACTCTGGTGCCGTGTGCACCATCTGAACAGATCTGTCAGCAACTTTGTGATGCCATTTTGATAAGAATCTATGCAAATTTGGCTAATGACTCAATGAATGGATTTATAGGTTTCACTGAAACTTTACCACCTTGATTATCTGTGATAAACTGTCTGTCCTTTTCAGTCTTTATCTTTTAGTTGGAAGTTTGGCCCACTGTGTTTAGGACGTTCCTCCTGAATGTTTTCCTGTGTCCCATGGCGACAGTTGTTCTGTATCGGGTTAGATCTCAGGCAGTGACTTCCTCATCCCCTCATAACAGATATCTAGGACAGACAGCCAATCATAGAGCATTTCCTCAAAACAACACTGGGAAAAAAAATCCCCTTTCTTTGAAAAACTGGTTTAACAACAGATGTGCTTCTGATAAGAGGTCATGGCAAATGCACTCCCAGCCCATCAAACATTAACCGTCAACAGAACATGACACGCTAAAGCTCCCAATCATTAACACCTGTTAATCTGTTACTCATCTGGTCCTGGCTGACTCTCACAACAGTTCTTGTTGTCGGATACTAATGCATTAAGGAAGAACAGGAGCTGCTGATAAATGGCTGGCATCTAGTTAGCTCTTTTAGATCTCTAGAACTACACATTGACACTGTCGTCGTTAGCGAGGACGTTTTACTCTGACTAGTTAATTCCACAGTTGTACCTTAGCACAAGTGTGTGTTTCAATTGAAATGAAAAGTTATTCCTGTTATACCCATTTGCCCTTTATCCCTCTGTTGAACATTTTCCTTCACACACTCTCTCTTTCCGTAGACCATCCGAAGAGCTCTGAAGGGTAAAGGTCAGGAGCTTAATGTGGAAGAAGTCAACTATGATGGTGAGTCAGGGTTGCTCAGATCTATGACCTGTCAGAGTTGCTCAGAATCTGCTATATAATAGAACAGGTGAGGCAACCTGTGACTCAACCCAAGGCTGAGTCACAAACTACGACAGTCAACATTATTTAACCGTCATAATGGCAAAATAAATACTACCTCCCCAATGCCCCGTTCTGCTTTTCTCCAGGCCTAACACCTCTTCAGACAGCGGTCCTGTCTCACAATGCTGTTGTCCAGGAGTTGGGTCGTATGGCGGCGACCCCCCAGTCCCCTGGGGTGGTGGAGTTGATGCAGAGAAGGAAGCTACTGCGGGAGTGTGTCAACACACTGCTGCTCATGGGAGCCTCCTGTGCAACTAAGGTGAGTTTGAAAAGCCTTGTCCCAGATCTGTTTGCTGCCTTGCCAACTCCAACCTAGCCAACTCCTATGGTCTTTGGAGTTGGCAAGGCATCATAAACAGATCTGGAACCAGGCTAGAGGTTAAGAGTCTTTCATTTATCATTTTTGCGTATCATTCTTTGGCAGCGTGGCCCATTCCATACAGTCTGATACAGCTCAGTGTTTGACTGTACCTGTGTCTTTTTTATCAACAGGATCATAAAAGTGGTCGCACCTCCCTGCACATGGCTTCTCAGGAGGCCAATGTGGAGCTCTTACGCATCTTCCTCGACCAGCCAGACTCTCTTTCTATTGTCAATGTCAAGGTGAGATACTGCTTCAGTACCTAATGTCAAGGTGAGATACTGCTACAGTACCTAATGTCAAGGTGAGATACTGCTACAGTACCTAATGTCAAGGTGAGATACTGCTTCAGTACCTAATGTCAAGGTGAGATACTGCTACAGTACCTAATGTCAAGGTGAGATACTGCTACAGTACCTAATGTCAAGGTGAGATACTGCTTCAGTACCTAATGTCAAGGTGAGATACTGCTACAGTACCTAATGTCAAGGTGAGATACAGCTACAGTACCTAATGTCAAGGTGAGATACTGCTTCAGTACCTAATGTCAAGGTGAGATACTGCTACAGTACCTAATGTCAAGGTGAGATACTGCTACAGTACCTAATGTCAAGGTGAGATACTGTTACAGTACCTGATGTCAAGATGAGATACTGTTACAGTACCTAATGTCAAGGTGAGATACTGTTACAGTACCTAATGTCAAGGTGAGATACTGCTACAGTACCTAATGTCAAGGTGAGATACTGCTACAGTACCTAATGTCAAGGTGAGATACTGCTACAGTACCTAATGTCAAGGTGAGATACTGCTACAGTACCTAATGTCAAGGTGAGATACTGCTACAGTACCTAATGTCAAGGTGAGATACAGCTACAGTACCTAATGTCAAGGTGAGGTACAGCTACAGTACCTAATGTCAAGGTGAGATACTGCTACAGTACCTAATGTCAAGGTGAGATACTGCTACAGTACCTAATGTCAAGGTGAGATACAGCTACAGTACCTAATGTCAAGGTGAGATACAGCTACAGTACCTAATGTCAAGGTGAGGTCTCGCCTCTCTGGAAAACAAACTTATATGATAACCAATCAGCGTGCTGGCTCAAATTCTGAGTTGACAAACAAAGTGTTTTCATTGTTCTTGGTCATCAGGAGGTAAGTTAACTAAACCCTCTAACATGAGTTCTGTCTCAACCAGGCATTCAGTGGAAACACAGCACTGCACTTTGCCAGTTCTGTGCATGGTCGGGTGACTCAGGTGGATGCTGTGAAGCTGCTGATGAGGAGAGGGGCCGACCCCAGCTCCAAGAACCTGGAGAATGAGCAGCCTGCCCAGCTGGTGCCTGAAGGGCCCGTCGGAGACCAGGTGAATAATGCCCCAAAAGGGTTATTCGGCTGTCCCCATAGGAGAACCCTTTTTGGTTCCAGACAGAACCCTTTTGGGTTCCATGTAGAACCCTCTGTAGAAAGGGTTCTACATGGAACCCAAAAGGGTTCTACCTGGAACCAAAAAGGGTTCTTCAAAGGGTTCTCCTATGGGGACAGCCGAAGAACCCTTTTAGGTTCTAGATAGCACCCTTTTTTCTAAGAGTGTAGTGTAAGCACATCCAGGAACTTGCAGGTGCAGGGTACAAAAAGTATAGCATGATTCTACATTATAAAAAATAAAAATGATGCCATTGCCTGGAAATAATATAAGATACCAGCACACGGTTGAACCCTCCCGCTGTGTGAGCATTTAAGTGTTCTGGTATCTATCTTTCAGGTGAATATTCCCATGTCATTGTTTTATTATAATGTAATCATTCTTTAACGAGGCAAGTCGATTGAGAACCTTTTGTCACTTACTATTAAGGCCTGGTTAATACGCAAACACAGAGACACAGTAAAAACAGAACATGAAGAATACACAAGAGTTCAAGTGTTAGACTGGCAGACATTCAACACACACACACACACACGCTTCAACAAGATGGGACTGTTTTGCAATAATGTACCTCTGATTGATTGTTTCCCTTAGGTGCTGCGTATCCTGAAGGGGAAAGGCTACCAGGCCCAGTCTGCTACCCAGTAGGGTGCAGGATGGGATCTACTGTCCAGAAACACTGTCAGTCAGACAGTCCATTCTATGTAGAAATCATTTGCCATCGTATGTATGGCAGATGTCAGTTGTTTCAATGAAACAGTGAATGTTGTTCGCTACAGTGTAGTGTATTTTGAGGTAACCATGTTATCTTCTACCTTAAAGGGGCAATCTGCAGTTGCTACATCCATTTTTGGACTTATAAATTAATTAATATGTACCCATTGATTCTTGGAGAATATAACTTATAAATGCCTCATGACCTTAGTTCAACTGTCATACCCCATCAGAACCCAAAATGTAAACAAACACTATATAGCTTCAAAACATGGTTAAACTATAATGTTGATATCATGGATGGTCAGTCCTTACATCCATAGCTGTGTCAATGAATTTGAGAGTGGTAACATTTCTCCAGCCCCACCCCTCAGCTTTTTACCGAATTGGGCGGGGAGTACGCTTTGTTCTTGTTTCAACAGCTGATTGCCGCTTTAAGGAATGACACCTGAAGGGGTTTTCACCTGAAGGTGTCAATTATACCACTTTGGGTTAAGTCACAGGTCGACTCACCTGTAATGCCAGTGTGAAACACCTTGAGCTGGAATGTGCTTTGTATGAAAACTAAGGTGTGAATATTTGTATTGTAGAGTAAGTAGTTGCAGCATTGCAATGATATGTCTTCAAGTAAGGGGTTAAGGGATAACTAATAGATCTTTAGTAATTTAGCGTTAAGTCTTGTTTCTAAATCGGTATAACTGTTCTTAGTAATGTGTAGTAACAGTGTAATGTGTCTAGGGCTTGACCACATAGTAACAGTGTAATGTATCTAGGGCTTGACCACATAGTAACAGTGTAATGTATCTAGGGCTTGACCACATAGTAACAGTGTAATGTATCTAGGGGTTGACCACATAGTAACAGTGTAATGTATCTAGGGGTTGACCACATAATAACAGTGTAATATATCTAGGGGTTGACCACATAGTAACAGTGTAATGTATCTAGGGGTTGACCACATAGTAACAGTGTAATGTATCTAGGGGTTGACCACATAGTAACAGTGTAATGTATCTAGGGGTTGACCACATAGTAACAGTGTAATATATCTAGGGGTTGACCACATAGTAACAGTGTAATGTATCTAGGGGTTGACCACATAGTAACAGTGTAATGTATCTAGGGCTTGACCACATAGTAACATATATTATGGGATGGTAGGAGCATGGGTGTATTGCCTTATTATATTTTATTAATTTTAAATGTCTTTTCATTTACTTTATAAATAAATGAAAATTAACCATGAGTTGGCTGGTGTCACAAATAATTAAGGCATATCATGTGTCATTGAGTATGCTAAATATCTATGGTTATGTCATTGATTTCCTGCATATTTTTGCATACTTTTCTTTAGTACCAATCTCAATTATATACTGTCCCGTGGAGATGAGATGAAATGTTAGTACAATATTTAGATTTGTAATTTGTTTAATTGATCTCTTTTGGAATGTAAATATAGGATTATTCATGAATTATCACCAAATTTGTTAACAATAAATACAATTGATCTCCAGTGCATTTGATATAACTATGCTGCCTGACATCATTCCTTTGTAAGGGTATATTATAACCACCAGCTGTCATAGGTGTGGTCCTCTGTAGCTCAGCTGGTAGAGCACGGCGCTTGTAACGCCAAGGTAGTGGGTTCGATCCCCGGGACCACCCATACACACAAAAAATAAAATAAAAAAATGTATGCACGCATGACTGTAAGTCGCTTTGGATAAAAGCATCTGCTAAATGGCATATTATTATTAAGAAGAATGCCAACACACTGGTATAACTTGGGAAGGGTTTTATCAATGCAGAGAAGCAAATATTCAACTGAATTACAGACGGGACATAAATTGAAGAGGCATTATTAAGTTAAAAGTTACCCATCAGTCAACTATTTTATAATGAACTGTTTCACCAAGAAACGTGAGGCCGCGACGTTGTGTTTGGCACGACGTAGAAAATCAGGAGACAGAAATGGCTTTAGGTCTATTTGATAACAATATACTACAGTGATACCACACACAAATCATATTCTTGATTAACTCAAGATGAATCAGGAAAAGTCACATGATCTCTGTCAATCTACCTCAACCAGCAGGGAGACTGCTTCCCCCTCCCATCTGTAGGCAGAACGTTCTGCTGCTCTAGTCTCTGGAAGTCATTGAATTCCAATTCAGAATCTTGGTGATGGGAGCCCATTGTTATTTCAAGGGCAGAATTCTATTGAGATGTCCATCCATGGGCAATTGTTGATGCTGGCTACAATGCTACTGTTAACAGCTCAGCCGAGTGTTTCTGTAGGTGCCTGTTGAGGTGTGTGCGGCGGGTGTAGCTCTTGTCACAGTGAGGGCAGGGGTACGGACGCACCCCAGAGTGGGTCAACAGGTGCTTCTTCAGATCAAACTTCCTCTTCAGGCTCTTCCCACACTCTGGACAAGAGAACGGCTTCTCACCTGAGGGACAGGACAGTATTTAGATTAGGACAATAAATCAAGGTTACTTCAGATTAGTTATTTCAGATTACACAGAAGAACTACGATTAAATCATTTGTTTTATTATTATCAATCACAAATGTATAAACGTATTGCATATGTAAGTCGCTCTGGATAAGAGCGTCTGCTAAATGACGTAAATGTAAATGTAAATATGTCCTGCATCACATATTCTTGGACAAATGACAACGACAGTGTATCATCATCCATTGACACCAAATAGTTGTATATCAACGGCCCCCTTAAAGGGATACTTCGGGATGTTGGGCCTGTATCTACAGTGCATTGGGAAAGTATTCAGACCCCTTGACTTTTTCCACATTTTGTTACTTTACAGCCGTATTCTAAAATTGATTAAATTGTGTTTTTTCCTCATTAATCTACACACAGTACCCCATAATGACAAAGCAAAAACAGGTTTGTAGACATTTTTACACATTTATAAAACAAAAACAACTGAAATATTACATTTGCATAAGTATTCAGACCCTTTACTCAGTACTTTGTTGAAGCACCTTTGGCAGCGATTACAGCATCGAGTCTGTCAGGTTGGATGGGGAGCATCGCTGCACAGCTATTTTCAGGTCTCTCCAGAGATGTTCGATTGGGTTCAAGTCTGGGCTCTGGCTGGGCCACTTAAGGACCTTCAGAGACTTGTCCCGAAGCCACTCCTGCGTTGTCTTGGCTGTGTGCTTAGGGTCGTTGTCCTGTTGGAAGGTGAAGGGTCGCCCCAGTATGAGGTCCTGAGCACTCTGGAGCAGGCTTTCATCAAGGATCTCTCTGTACTTTGCTTTATTCATCTTTCCCTCGATCCCGACTAGTCTCCCAGTCCCTGTTGCTGAAAAACATCCCCACAGCACGATGCTGCGAACACCATGCTTCACCGTAGGGATGGTGCCTGGTTTCCTCCAGATGTGACGCTTGACATTCTGACCAAAGAGTTCAATCTTGGTTTCATCAGACTAGAGAATCTTGTTTCTCATGGTCTGAAAGTCCTTTTGGTGCTTTTTGACAAACTCCAAGCGGGCTGTCATGTGCCTTTTACTGAGGAGTGGCTTCCATCTGGCCACTCTACCATAAAGGCCTGATTGGTGGAGTGCTGCAGAGATGGTTGTCCTTCTGGAAGGTTCTTCCATCTCCACAGAGGAACTCTGGAGCTCTGTCAGAATGACCATCGGGTTCTTGGTCACCTCCCTGACTAAGGCCCTTCTACCCCGATTGCTCAGTTTGGCCGGGCAGCCAGCTCTAGGAAGAGTCTTGGTGGTTCCAAACTTCTTCCATTTAAGAATGATGGAGGCCACTGTGTTCTTGGGGACCTTCAATGCTGCAGAAATGTTTTGGTACCCTTTCCCAGATCTGTGCCTCTACACAATCCTGTCTCAGAGCTCTATGGACAATTCCTTCAACCTCATGGCTTGGTTTTTGCTCTGACATGCACTGTCAACTGTGGGACCTTATATAGACAGGTGTGTGCCTTTCCAAATCATGTCCAATCAATTGAATTTACCACAGATGGACTCCAATCAAGTTGTAGAAACATCTCAAGGATGATCAATGGAAACAGGATGCACCTGAGCTCAATTTCGAGTCTAAAGGTATTTCTGTTATTTATTTTTAAGACATTTCCCAAAATAAATAAAAATCTGTTTTCGCTTTATCATAAATGGGGTCATGTGTGTAAATTGATGAAGAAGAAAAAATAATGTAATCCCTTTTAGAATAAGGCTGTAACGTAACAAAATGTGGAAAAGGGGAAGGGGTCTGAATACTTTCCTAATGCACTGTACTTCCCCAGAGTCAGATGAACTCGTGGATACCATTGTTATGTCTCTGTGTTCAGTATGAAGGAAGTTAGAGATAGTTTTGTGAGCCAATGCTAACTAGCATTAGTGAAATGACTGAAAGTCTATGGGTCTACTAGCATGCTAGAGCATACCCATAGACTTCCACTCACTGCGTTAAAACTAGTTAGCAATTGCGATAGCGCTAGTTAGCAACTTCCTTCAAACTGCACGCAGAGACATAAAAATGGTATCCACGAGTTCATCTGACTCTGGGGAAGTAGATAAAGGGCATCATTACCAACATCCCCAACTATCCCTTTAACTACATGCTCCTGGTCCTGACCTGAGTGTGTCTTCATGTGTTCTGTCAGGTGACAGGATATGGAGAATGTCTTCCCACAGTCAACACAGCTGTAAGGTCTCTCCCCTGTGTGACAGCGCATGTGTTTCTGCAGGTCCCCACCTGAGGGCCATGCCTTGCCGCACACGTCACACACGTACGGCCTCTCGCCCGTGTGCCGCCGTACGTGCACATTCAACCCGGCGAGCGCCGTAAAGCGTTTCCCGCAGTAGGAGCAGTGGAAGGGCTTCTCGCCTGTGTGGATCCGGAGGTGTCCCTCCATGCCGTCTTTGGTCCGGAAGCGTTTGCCGCAGCGGGCGCAGAGGAAGGGCTTCTCCTCCGAGTGGGTTCTGAGGTGAGACTGGAGGGACCCCAGAGTAGTGAAGCTCTTCTCACACTGGTCACATTGATGAGGTCTGTCCACAAGATGGCTTCTCTGGTGGATCCTCATGAGAGTCAGGCCTGTAAACGTATCCTCACAGTAACGGCATTTGTACCTCGGCCCCTCGCTCCCCTCGGGGGCCGGATGGGTCTGCTGGTGTTTGATTAGTTTGGCCTGCGAGGTGAACGTCTCGCCGCAGACAGGGCAGATAAGCTTGGGTACGCGGTGCATCTGCCGGTGGGCGTCGCGCTCCTTCGCCGAGCCGAACACACGCTCACACTGGGTGCAGGCGAAGCCACCACCGGACGAGTGAGTCTGCTTGTGATTGGTCAGGCTGGAGAGGAGGCGGAAGCGTTTGCCGCACAGGCAGCACTGGTGCAGCGGCTGGGCCCAGTGGGTCTTGTGGTGTCGGGTCAGTTCCAGCTGGGTCCTAAAGCCCGCCCCACATTGAAAACAGGTGTTGGTCTTGTGGGTGAGGCGGTGACGGTACTGCTCACGGAGCGACGCAAACCCCTTCCCGCACTGGGGGCAGTCGAAAGTGGCGTTGACACACACAGAGCGCTTGTGGTCGTTCAGGCTCCAGGGCGTTGGGAAGCCAATGCCACACTTGGAGCATTTGTAGCGGCCGCCTCGTGAGTGTGTGGTCAGGTGACGCAGCACCTGGGAGCGGTAGATGAAACACTTCCCGCACGTCGGGCACTTGTGGGCAACACGCCGGGGATTGTGGGATACGCTAGAGGGGTGCGTCTCGGAAGACGAGGACTCACCTGTGGGGCTGTCTGTGAGGAAACAGGAAGAGAAGGTGAGAGGTACAGTGGGGGAAAAAAGTATTTAGTCAGCCACCAATTGTGCAAGTTCTCCCACTTAAAAAGATGAGAGAGGCCTGTAATTTTCATCATAGGTACACGTCAACTATGACAGACAAAATGAGAAAAAAAATCCAGTAAATCACATTGTAGGATTTTTAATGAATTTATTTGCAAATTATGGTGGAAAATAAGTATTTGGTCAACAACAAAAGTTTCTCAATACTTTGTTATATACCCTTTGTTGGCAATGACACAGGTCAAACGTTTTCTGTAAGTCTTCACAAGGTTTTCACACACTGTTGCTGGTATTTTGGCCCATTCCTCCATGCAGATCTCCTCTAGAGCAGTGATGTTTTGGGGCTGTCGCTGGGCAACACGGACTTTCAACTCCCTCCAAAGATTTTCTATGGGGTTGAGATCTGGAGACTGGCTAGGCCACTCCAGGACCTTGAAATGCTTCTTACGAAGCCACTCCTTCGTTGCCCGGGGCCACTCCTTCGTTGCCCGGGCGGTGTGTTTGGGATCATTGTCATGCTGAAAGACCCAGCCACGTTTCATCTTCAATGCCCTTGCTGATGGAAGGAGGTTTTCACTGAAAATCTCACGATACATGGCCCCATTCATTCTTTCCTTTACACGGATCAGTCGTCCTGGTCCCTTTGCAGAAAAACAGCCCCAAAGCATGATGTTTCCACCCCCATGCTTCACAGTAGGTATGGTGTTCTTTGGATGCAACTCAGCATTCTTTGTCCTCCAAACACGACGAGTTGAGTTTTTACCAAAAAGTTCTATTTTGGTTTCATCTGACCATATGACATTCTCCCAATCCTCTTCTGGATCATCCAAATGCACTCTAGCAAACTTCAGACGGGCCTGGACATGTACTGGCTTAAGCAGGGGGACACGTCTGGCACTGCAGGATTTGAGTCCCTGGCGGCGTAGTGTGTTACTGATGGTAGGCTTTATTACTTTGGTCCCAGCTCTCTGCAGGTCATTCACTAGGTCCCCCCGTGTGGTTCTGGGATTTTTGCTCACCGTTCTTGTGATCATTTTGACCCCACGGGGTGAGATCTTGCGTGGAGCCCCAGATCGAGGGAGATTATCAGTGGTCTTGTATGTCTTCCATTTCCTAATAATTGCTCCCACAGTTGATTTCTTCAAACCAAGCTGCTTACCTATTGCAGATTCAGTCTTCCCAGCCTGGTGCAGGTCTACAATTTTGTTTCTGGTGTCCTTTGACAGCTCTTTGGTCTTGGCCATAGTGGAGTTTGGAGTGTGACTGTTTGAGGTTGTGGACAGGTGTCGTTTATACTGATAACAAGTTCAAACAGGTGCCATTAATACAGGTAACGAGTGGAGGACAGAGGAGCCTCTTAAAGAAGTTGTTACAGGTCTGTGAGAGCCAGAAATCTTGCTTGTTTGTAGGTGACCAAATACTTATTTTCCACCATAATTTGCAAATAAATTCATAAAAAATCCTACAATGTGATTTTCTGGATTTTTTTCCCTCAATTTGTCTGTCATAGTTGACGTGTACCTATGATGAAAATTACAGGCCGCTCTCATCTTTTTAAGTGGGAGAACTTGCACAATTGGTGGCTGACTAAATACTTTTTTTCCCCACTGTATGTTGTGTTTTATTAGGATCCCCATTAGTTGGTGCAAAAGCAGCAGCTACTCTTCCTGGGGTCCACACAAAACATAAAACATGACATAATACAGAACATGAATAGACAAGAACAGCTCAAGGACAGAACTACATCAATTTTTAAAAGGCACACGAGAGGATAAGCAGAGAGGATGTTGGGAAATTGAATTTGTGATGGAGGACACAACACCTGATAGGGAGCTGCAGCACAGGAGGTTGGTGGCACCTTAATTGGGGAAGACAGGCTCGTGGTAATGACTGGAGCGGAATTGGTGGAATGGTATCAAACACAACAAACACATGGTTTCCAGGTGTTTGATGCCATTCCATTTGCTCCGTTCCGGTCATTATTATGAGCCGTCCTCCCCTCAGCAGTCTCCTGTGAGCTGCAGGTGGTTAGGAGGGTATAAGACACTCACCTGTGTCACTCTCCACCATAATACATTCTACAGGCTTATCAGACGACTCAGGGATGATGCTGAGGGGGGAAAAGAACATGTCATGTTAATCATTCATCATTTACTCAATACTCACTCACACACAGTTCGCCTTTTGTCACTGTTCAAATACTGTACAGTCAAAACAAACAAGAAGATACAATCTGTCCATACTTGCTGTCACGCTACTGCATTCCTAACACACACACACACACACTTTCCTCCTCAGTGTGGTGTGGGCCACACACTGTACAAACACACTTTCTAAACACCCACACATACTCTGTCCACACCAATTGTCACACTAACACACACACACACTTACCATTCAAAACACCCATGCTGATACAATCTGTCCATACTTATACAGCATTCCTAACACACACACACACACACGCTGACCACACTTACCTCCCCGGTGAAGCCTGGGGCTTTTGGCTGCTCACAGGAACAGTTTTTCTCTCTGGTGAGGGCCTGCTCTGTCCTGAGGGAGAGTTGACTGCAGTCTGCCCCCTGCAGGCCACAGGCAGGGTGAGAGTGGGTGCAGACTGGGAGACGACAGCAAGAGAGGGCTGGTCCGGCTGGGGGATAATCATTATAGATTGGCTCTGAACAATGAAACCCAGAATCCCTAGGTCGGATGTTTCAGTTTCTCCTGCCAATCTATTGGCTGATCCCTGGTCTTGACCAATCAGCTCGGCTACTCTCGATTTCTCATCGTCCTCTCGTTTGACGCAGACCGTCTCCTGTTCTTCTCCTCTCTCTTCATCCATCCTTTCCTTGGGGAAGGGTTCTGACTCACTGTCAGAGTCGGCAGATGGATGGTACACCATCATATTTGGAAGGCAAACAGGTAGAGAGCTGAGGAGGTTGGTCTGGGATGGGCTGGAGTCTGCACAAGACAAGCGAGAAACACAGTTGTAAACTATTTAAATACAATTTTACTAAACTGCTAAAACAACTGAGACTACAGACGTACCTGGTGACGTACCTCTATTTACCAGGTGTTCCCGGCAGCACATCTGGCTCTGCAGTACAGACCTCAGCCCGTCACTGTGGGGGACAGACTGCAGACATTCATCCACACCACCGGGGACAGAGTCGAGCCAGGAGGCAGCCTGGGGAACACAGGGGGGGGGAGATGTGTGGTTGATGAATGCAGTCGATGTGTGGTGGTCAAAGTGTGGTTGATAAATGTGGTCAATATGTAGCCTGTGTAGTCTCTTAGTGGTGAAGTTGGGGTTGACATGTGGTCGCCGGTAACTGTGTACCTGTTTAAAGTCTGGTACTGGCAGCAGCTCCTCCAGCCTGGAGAGGAACACACACACCAGAGACTCCAGCTCTGCATTAAAGTATTGACCAAACTGAGAGAGAGAGAGAGAGAGAGAGAGAGAGAGAGAGAGAGAGAGAGAGAGAGAGAGAGAGAGAGAGAGAGAGAGAGAGAGAGAGAGAGAGAGAGAGAGAGAGAGAGAGAGAGAGAGAGAGAGAGAGAGAGAGAGAGAGAGAGAGAGAGAGAAAGATAGAGAGAGAGAGAGGAAGAGAGAGAGAGAGAGAGAGAGAGAGAGAGAGAGAGAGAGAGAGAGAGAGAGAGAGAGAGAGAGAGAGAGAGAGAGAGAGAGAGAGAGAGAGAGAGAGAGAGAGAGAGAGAGAGAGAGAGAGAGAGAGAGAGAGAGAGAGAGAGAACAATTCTTCACTGAACCCAGAGATTAGTAGATTGCTGCATGTTACTCAAGTGACGAAAGAGTCATTTTCTTACAGCCCATCGATCTCCTGGACTCCTCCGAGTGTACGCCATGAGCCTGGCTTTGGCATCCTCGAAGGCCTTGTCACTGGACTGTAAAAACAACAGACACATACCTTAGCGTGTGTCAGGGCCAAAGCATCCCTCTCAGCACTCGGTGTCCCCATTCTGCCACTCGGTTCCCTCCCTTTACTCCACCCTTTCACTCTATACGTTCAGTAAAAGGCAGGTGTAAAACTCCAGTTCCCATGAGCCCCCTCTCTCACCTGTGTCAGACAGATGGACTGGATCCTGTCCAGGTGAGTCTGGATGAGGTCTGGGGCGACGTTCTCACCTATCCACTCCTGGGACATCTGCAACACGGACCGATCGGGAGGTCCGTTTAAAATTACTCAAGGCACAGATTTGCAAGGCACAGAGGTGAACTTCTGATTTGCAGCACATGGAAAATACTGTGTAGGTTACTGCTAGAAGAAATGCATGTGGCCTCCAGAGTGACGCAGCGGTTTAAGGCACTACATCGCAGTGCTAGAGGCGTCACTACACATCCGGGTTCGATCCCGGGCTGTGTCGCAGCCGGCCGCGACCGGGAGAACCATGAGGTGGCGCACAATTGGCCCAGCGTCTTCTGGGTTAGGGGATAATTTTGGCCGGCTGGGATGTCCTTGTCCCATCGCGCTCTAGCAACTCCTTGTGGAGGCCGGGCGCATGCACGCTGACTTCAGTCGCCAGCTATACGTGTTTCCTCCGACACATTGGTGCGGCTGGCTTCCGGGTTAAGCGAGCAGTGCGGCTTGGCGGGGTCGTGTTTCGGAGGACGCATGGCTCTCGACTTTCGCCTCTCCCGAGTCCATACGGGAGTTGCAGAGATGGGACAAGACTGTAACTACAAATTGGGGAGAAAAAGGGGTAAAAAGTACAAACGTTTTTTGTTGTTGAAGAAACGCATGCACACACACACACCTTTGCTCTGAGGCCCAGAAGCAGTACTGCTCTCTGCCTGTCAGTCAGTAGTTCTGGAACTGCCTCTGTGACCAAACACACAAAGTCCTCCAGCTTCCCATAATGCTCCAAACTCTGCCGCTCCACCACCTGCCACATGACCGCTGACATCAGACGCAGCGGTGGCACCAGGAGTCTCAGAGAGGAGAGAGGGAGGGGGCCATCTGTGGGGAAAGAAAAGAGGGGGAGGTAAGTATGTATAGACAGGCAGGCTACACAAAGCACATATTGGCCCGGTTTGAATACTTCTTGCGTGTCCAGCCTGAGATTGGAATGTTAGGAGTTCGATCCCTAGCCAAGTCATACCAAAGACTGTAAAAATGGGACCAGATGCGTCTCTGCTTCGCACTCAGCAATGGATTGTGGGTAAGGCCCTGCGATAGACTAGTGTCCTGTCCAACGGGAGTACACATCAAGCTGCCTCACGCTTCAGAAAACAGGAGATACAGTGGCTTGCGAAAGTATTCACCCCCCTTAGCATTTTTCCTATTTTGTTGCCTTACAACCTGGAATTTAAATGGATATTTGGGGGGGGGGGGGGGGGGTTGTATCGTTTGATTTACACAACATGCCTACCACTTTGAAGATGCAAAATATTTTTTTATTGTGAAACAGACAAGAAATAAGACAAAGAAACAGAAAACTTGAGCGTGCATAACTATTCACCCCCCCAAAGTCAATACTTTGTAGAGCCACCTTTTGCAGCAATTACAGCTGCAAGTCTCTTGGGGTATGTCTCTATAAGCTTGGCACATCTAGCCACTGGGATGTTTGCCCATTCTTCAAGGCAAAACTGCTCCAGCTCCTTCAAGTTGGATGGGTTCCGCTGATGAGAGGTGTTGGGTTTGCACCAGACATAGTGTTTTCCTTGATGGCCAAAAAGCTCAATTTTAGTCTCATTTGACCAGAGTACCTTCTACCATATGTTTGGGTGGGCGGCCCTCTCTTGGCAGGTTTGTTGTGGTGCCATATTCTTTCAATTTTTTTATTATGGATTTAATGGTGCTCCGTGGGACGTTCAAAGTTTCTGGTATTTTTTAATAACGCAACCCTGATCTGTAGTTCTCCACAACTTTGTCCCTGACCTGTTTGGAGAGCTCCTTGGTCTTCATGGTACCGCTTGCTTGGTGGTGCCCCTTGCTTAGTGGTGTTGCAGACTCTGGGGCCTTCCAGAACAGGTGTATATATACTGATCATTTCACTTCACCAATTTCACTATTTTGTGTATGTCCATTACATCAAATCCAAATAAAAAATCCATTTAAATTACAGGTTGTAATGCAACAAAATAGGAAAAACACCAAGGGGGATGAATACTTTTGCAAGGCACTGTAGGCTCATGCAAGGCTACTTACTTACTTACTTACTTTATAGTACAGCAGTGCTTACTTCAAAGAAGGATGGAAGTTAGGTGAGATGCAAGTGTTCAAACACATTTCACCATATCCAAGAATCACACCACTTGTTTTCACTGTGAATAGCTCTGGTCTAGGACATCAGAGGGACAGTGTGAGCTGTACTGGCCAAGTATAGGTACCTGCATATATTGAGTGTCTGAAAGTGAGCATTGCTAAATAAGTGGGAGGATCAACATAAGCAGGTATATGGAAACCTAACAGCTAATTAGGCAGATTGGTTGCCATTCAAGATCATTTTGCCTGGCTGCTTGCTGCTTCCTTATAGTGTTTTAGCTAAACTGGTTAGGCAGGTTAGGATAATTACCTTGGCAGGTTAGGATAATTAACGTGGCAGGTTTAGAAGAACTAGTCTAGCACGTTGGGAGAATGAGGTTAAGGTTAGGAAAAGGGTTAGGTTTAAAGCCAATTTATGCTTGATCCGAAAATGTGGTCGGAGGCTTCCTATGGAGGGTGTGACGCAATTTCGGAGCCTACGGAGGCATGCAGAGGCCAAATCAAACTCCATACCGCATTGCCGTGCACCTCTCAAATTGTATAACAATGCGGTGGCGCTGTATAGCTCCGCATTGACATGATTGGTTGACGGTAGGTGAGGGCAGGAGGTTCTGTACAAACACAAACTCACTTCCTTGACAACTTCCTTGGGGGGAAGATGATGCTGAATTCGAATAAAACAGCGAGTCGAGCAAAGTTGGTGATGACGAATGTTCTGAATGGACAACAGTAGCAGCGAAAACAGGAACCAAAAGGAAATTGTCTAAAATTGGAGTGGAGGATACGTGTATGAATGACAATGAATCACTTCTTTGTTAAGTAAGGATGAATATGTGGGAAACCCGTTTGAGGTGTCGAAGATGGTGAAGTGGAGTCTGTCAGAGTGACCAGGAGTGGTCTTATTTTGATTCAATGTATTTCTGAAGATTAGAGGAAGATTGCAATGAGCCTCAAAAGAATCCAGACAACAGAAGTTTTGTGTTTTGAACTTCGGAGTAGAGCACCCGTCAAAGGAGTCATCTCAGGGGTGACGACGGATGTTCAGGTTGAATACCTGAAGAAAAAATTCCTGGTGTTCTTGGTGCCCGGTGCCTGACCCGCTGGGTGAATGGAGAAAAAGAAGAAAGTCTGTCGGTTCTGTTGTTTTTTGCTAAAGAGCAAATCTACGCATGTGAAGCTTGGTTATGTAAGACACGCTGTAAGAGCTTTCGTCCTCAAACCATTGCAGTGTAAGAATTGTAAAGGATTTGGCTATGTTTCAAGTGTGTGCAGACAGACAGATTATATTGAAGAATGGTGTGTAGAAGGACGACGGTGTTGCAATTGTGGTGTGGATCATGATCCCGAGTTCCTGGAGTGCCCTGTAAGGCCGAAGGAGATTGAGGTGCCAAAAGATAGAGCGGTCAATCGAATTTCCTATGCGGAGGCGATTAAAATAATTGAGAAAACAAGTGATGCTAGTGAAGATATGGTAGCGGACGCACCACAGCCTGTAGTAAATGTTTGCTGCCAGTCAAAAGATACCCTGTGTGTTAACATTGTGGATTTTGTGGCGTTCATTGCCACAGTTATAAACTGTACGGCACAAGTCTCAAAGAAGTCTAAGAAACTGGACATTGTTGTGGTTTGGGCAGAAAAGTTTTTGGAACTTAAGGATTTTACATCTGAAGACTTGCAAGGGGTACTGTGTAGCTCAGTTGGTAGAGCATGGCGCTTGCAACGCCAGGGTTGTGGGTTCGATTCCCACGGGGGGCCAGTATGAAAATAAATGTATGAAAATGTATGCACTCACTAACTGTAAGTCGCTCTGGATAAGAGCGTCTGCTAAATGACTAAAATGTCAAATGTACTGGCGCCGGAAGACCCGCCCTCCCAGGTTCCCCTTGAGCCTGTTTAGGGATCAGATCTGTTTTATTTTTTTAACATAAAAGTTGTTTGATTTAGTTTAGTTTATTATTAAATGATTTGGTAGTTTGGTAGTTTTTTTGGTATTTTGTTCCATTTTGGGGAATCCTGTTTACATCCCGCACAGTAGGTGTGATCGCCAATATAGCATAAAAGAAGAAGAAGAAGAAGAAGAATTCCTTCACAACAGCTCTGCGCCATAGATAGAACAATGAGACAGATATTTCACCGGATGTATAAATGTGAGGCATCCGCTTGGCGTTTCCACTCACTACAAGCCCAGTGGCCGGCAGTGGGAGAAGATGGGAATAGATGGAACGAGATAGATTTTGGTCAATTAAATATTTTATCTCAATACAGTTTTCTGTTCCCAAAACTATAATCTGTTACGAACAGAGTGGAGTAAGTTTTGTAGACTTTATCCTTTGCCAAAGTAAAAAAAAAAAGCGCTGTTTAGAAGGAATTAAAAGGCTAATTGAGTTGCACATGCGCACTTCAGAGTAGGCGTTCACTAACAGATATATGCAAATGATGCTGGAACACGCCAATAGGATCTCGCTAGCTCGTGCTTGGCTCTTCCCACCTCCTTGCTTGTTTTGCCCACTATGACTCATTTGTTCCCATTTGAAACGACGGGCTGTGGTCTATCTTGGTTTACTTATAACAATCTTTGTCTGCGCTGTTCGGCGAAGCGCATGAATGCCCTGACTTCTGCAGAGGCCATATCACCCCGTAAATGCTGCTTGACCAATGCAGACGTCGGATTGACCATGCAAAGGTTAGCTAAAATGCTACAAGGAAGCAGCCACGCGAAACGTTCTTGAGTGACAACCAATTTGCCCAATTAGCTGTTAGGTTTCCATATACCCGCTTATGTTGATCCTCCCGCTTATTTCGCAACGCCCACTCATCGTGTGCAGTTACCCATGACTCGTAGCTACTGGTTGGCAAACGTTGTGCATAGGCCACAACACGACCCGAGTGACACTACCAAGCAAGTACGAGTGAGTATCTTTTACAGTTAACCCCACATTTCGCAGGAGATGCACTGAAATTGAGTGTGCAATTTTAGCTAGCTAACGTTAGCTAGCCTATATTTGATACCTAGACTAGAGATAAAGAACTCATACCAGCGGAAGCTAACTTTAGCTAATAGCTAAACTACACCCACAACGGCCTGCTTCCACCGACAGCTTGATTAGTAAGAGCAATCTATATAGCTACCTTGCCACAATCTTTACAGGAATGCATACCCATATTGCTGCCCCGTGGAAATCTTATATGCAGTCTTTTAGTCGTATTTTACAAATGTTGATTGAAGAGGCAAGGCTAGCTGCTCGTTTCCTCGTAAACTGTTGATGAACCGGAAGTTGTTAGAGCGGCAGATAGCCAGCGTGCGTTCTGCGACTCACAACAACAACAAAGCTGATGGATGTTGATACTCAACCAACTTAGGCACGTAACTAGCTAACTTGCAAAACATTTTCCTACTTTTATTGTCTCAGTCATTGGTTTTTGTCAAGTTACGAACTAGCTAACCATGTTTTTCTTGTTATTTTTTTTTTTTTTACCTCAAGACCGTCACTACATGGTATTTAGTGAGACGATCCTATCAGATCTTGTCCACCACGTAACATCACCAGCGGGAGAGCCTTACCTGGGACAGCACATCACAATCCTAGACTCTCCCCTTTCACTTTGGGCCAAGCTTCCTTTCAAGTGCTACAGGAGGACACACCAGAGAAAATGGACAATCAACACACAGATATACTGCAGGTGCAAATAAAGCAGGAGGATGGAGAAGAGCCTCACGATACAGAGGACAGTCTCAAGAGTTCTAATACCAGAGAACAGAAGCCTTGTCACATCTGCCCTGATTGTGGTAAAAGTTATACCCGTTCAGATAATCTTAAAACACACCAGAAAATTCATATGACAGAGAGACCGTACCTCTGCTCTGAGTGTGGTAAAGGTTTTACCCGTACGGATCATTTGAAATCACACCTGAAAACGCATGAAAGAAAAAAGAAGAAACTAAAACACCCGTGTACTGATTGTGTGAAAGGCTTTGTCCATTTGGAGCAGCTTGAAAAACATCTTCAAAAAAATCACCTAACACACAAGGAAAAGAAACCTCACAGCTGTCCAAGGTGTGACGAGAGCTTTTCTGACCTGGAAGAACTAACAACACACTTACCAGTACATACCGAAGAGCTGGCCCTCTACTGCTCTGACTGCGGCAAGCGGTTCTTACACAAAGGAAAATTTGAAAGACACAAGAGAGTACACAGTGGACAAATGCCATACATATGCACTCACTGTGGGGAGGGTTTTACACAGGCACACAGTTTGAAACATCACCAGCGAATACACACTGGGGAGAAACCCTACCTCTGCAACGAGTGTGGGGAGAGTTTCAGACATGATGCAACGTACAGGAGACACAAGCGCAAACACGAGCTACCACCCTCTGAAAAGAAAGCCTATCCTTGCTCAGTATGTGGGAAGACTTTTACCCGCTCCGATGGAGTGATGAGGCATCTGAGAAGGTTCCATTATGGAGAGAGAGCTCTCCAGTGCTCCTGCTGCGACAAACGTTTCTTTCAACAGGACACACTAACCACACACATGAGAATTCACACTGGAGAGAAACCGTACAGTTGCTCTGACTGTGGGAGAAGCTTCTCACAAGATGGCGACCGAAAGAAACACCAGAAGAGGCACCACACTGGAGAGGGTACTTCACCTCTGACCCTCCATGTGGATGGTACAGAGACACACACACTATAACAGAGACATTCACACTAACAGACAGTAACAGGCAGACTCAAGACACAAAAACAGCACAGCGGGCAAACCAGGTTGCAATGAAATAATATTTTTTGTGGATGTGTGTGTGTGTGATAGCATGTGTTTTTCTGTTCTCTCCCCCCCCCCCCCCCTCCCTGTCTCTCTCGCTCTCTGTCTCTCTCTAGTTTAATTAGAGTTCATTGGCAAGGCTAATTTTAGCCCAACTTCTCACTGTTTGTAAGATGCTTACTGCTTATTGCAGCTACTTAAGTGATCATCCCCCACTCTGTTACTCTCTGTTACCCCTCTATTCATCCCCAACTCATTACTCTCTGTTACCCCTCTATTCATCCCCCACTCCGTTACTCTCTGTTACCCCTCTATTCATCCCCCACTCCGTTACTCTCTGTTACCCCTCTATTCATCCCCCACTCCGTTACTCTCTGTTACCCCTCTATTCATCCCCCACTCCGTTACCCCTCTATTCATCCCCCACTCCGTTACTCTTTGTTACCCCTCTATTCATCCCCCACTCCGTTACCCCTCTATTCATCCCCAACTCGTTACTCTCTGTTACCCCTCTATTCATCCCCCACTCCGTTACTCTCTGTTACCCCTCTATTCATCCCCCACTCTGTTACTCTCTGTTACCCCTCTATTCATCCCCAACTCGTTACTCTCTGTTACCCCTCTATTCATCCCCAACTCGTTACTCTCTGTTACCCCTCTATTCATCCCCAACTTGTTACTCTCTGTTACCCCTCTATTCATCCCCCACTCTGTTACTCTCTGTTACCCCTCTATTCATCCCCCACTCCATTATTCTGTTACTCCTCTATTAGTCCACCTCTCTGCTACCTTTTCTGTTCACCCTTCTCTTCATTCATCTCCCCATTATCCTTCTCTTTACCCAAATGAATCCACAAAAACAAACTGGTATTCCTCTTCATTCTATATCTCTAACCTCCTCCCCTTTCCCTGTGCATCCCCCTGTCAGCCCTGCGTTAACCAGATTACAGAGGATTTTCTGCTATTAACACGCTGTTGGGGCCATGGCCTAGCAGTGTATTGTGGTGTCCAGCTTAGCCACACACACCAAACAGATGGTACAATATGAGAGGGAAAGAGAGCGAGAACTACCTCACCACTGATCTGGGTAGAGGGAAACAGGCAGCGATGTGATCGGACAAAGGCCCAGCACGCAGCAGCAAATCCAACCTGATAGTGTCTAGCTATAGCCTCCATATTCTATAGCCTCCATCTTCTAGCCTTAGCCTATCTATACTTCCCCTTGTCTCAACCCAACCCTCTGTCCCAGCCTCTATTCTACCCCAGCCCTCCTCTGGTACTCCCTGGCCTGGCTCCTGAGTGAGCCTCCACTACCCCCTGCTCCCCATGGCAGGTATCATGGACCCTGAGGATACAATTGGAACAGAACCCAAGGCCGAGGATATCATGGAACCTGAGGATAGAATTGGAACAGAGCTGGAGGATAGAATCGTAATGGAACCTGAGGATAGAATTGGAACAGAACTGGAGGATAGAATTGGAACAGAACTGGAGGATAGAATCGTAATGGAAACTGAGGATAGAATTGGAACAGAACTGGAGGATAGAATTGGAACAGAACTGGAGGATAGAATTGGAACAGAACTGGACAATAGAATCGTAATGGAACCTGAGGATAGAATTGGAACAGAACTGGACAATAGAATCGTAATGGAACCTGAGGATAGAATTGGAACAGAACTGGAGGATAGAATCGTAATGGAACCTGAGGATAGAAGTGGAACAGAACTGGACAATAGAATCGTAATGGAACCTGAGGATAGAATTGGAACAGAACTGGACGATAGAATTGTAATGGAACCTGAGGATAGAATTGGAACAGAACTGGACGATAGAATTGGAACAGAACTGGAGGATAGAATCGTAATGGAACCTGAGGATAGAGTGTTCATTGATCCAGAAGGTTCAGATGCTGAGGAGCCAGATGGGATTCTCAATGAGCCAGAAGATCCAGAGGAGCAACAGGAGGAAGATGATGAAGAGGATAATGATAACATATTTGCCACACTGATGGGCCGCTACAAGAAAGCAGCAGAACAGGAGGACAATGATAAAGGGGTGGAGAAAAGAGAGGCAGTGATAGAGGAGAGGAAGAACAGCTTCGAACGACAAGCTCCACCACGGGCTGACCGGCGGCAATCCCTACCCTGTCCGGTGAGTCTGTTTACGTGTGAGATGCTGTTGTAGAGGAATCTGCTTTGTCTTTGGGAGTTGTATACACAGAGCTTTAGGGGTGAGATTTGAGGGGGAGGGTCAGAGCTAGGGCTGCTGGGTTTGACTACTGACACTCATTACAGTCACAGTCACTCCACCAGGATCCTTTACCACCCACCGACCCACCACAGGGCTCTTCAGCTCCTGGCCTGGAGCCCAAAGTACAGGTAGATAGCCATGTCCTCTTTCTCACGCTCAGTGTTATAGGAGTTTCCAGGTGAACAAGAAGGAGAGCAGTCGTAGGGTAAAGTCAATCAAAAATCTATCCGGTTTATTACAAGTTGCAACCGGGAGACACCACCCAGCACAGAAGCAGAGGAAATGTCTAACTGGCCTCTTGGAGACCTGCCCTTTTTATATCCTAATCAGACAGCAACAAATGTTCTGTAAACAGCAGCCAGAGAGATTTGATGGAAGTCAAAACAAAAAGGCAGTGACTGTCAGCCAGAGAAATAAAAGTCATCCCATTGCTTTGTTGTGCCTTAGCCACAGCCAGGGGACAGGAACTCTAATAGGATTAGAATAGGCTAAAGAGCTACAGAGCAGGAGCATCATTTAGACACACACACACACACACACCTCCCTCCGGTGTGAGGGTATGTTTACTTGAGTTCCTCCTGTTGTGAATTCGGATGCATTTACTGAATTATCTGTCTCTCACCCCCCCACTCTCCCGTCATCTCTCTCTCTGTTTTTCTATATCTCTCTATATATATATATCTGTGTTTCTCTCTGTTTCTCTCTCAGGCTCAACTCACAGCGATGATGCAGTTGTCTCGTCTCCACAACGCTACCAGGGCCCCGTCACCCGCCAGGCCAAACTCCCTGCAATGCATCTCGTCCACTGAGGATCCTGGCTGCCCGAAACCAGCCAATATGGAGCGACAATCCTCCATGATTCCATCCACCATTCCAGAGCTGGCCGGAATGCCAAAGATTAAAATGCAAACACGGTTCCGCAGGCGGAATGTCATGTCTCTGGTAGGCTTGCGGTGTGTGTGTGTGTGATGGCCAGGTTGGGGTCTTTCTGAGAACACCGCTTTAGTCTAATTCCATTCAATTAACACTTTGTTAACAGTAAATCTGTGTGTGTGTTGCAGAGCGACGCCGATCGTGTGTGTCTCATCTGCCATGATGACCTGCACAGAGGAGGGAGTGGAATCAGGACGCTGCACTGCTCTCATAGCTTTCACAGTGAGGTAAGAGCAGCTTGAAAACACACACACACTCTCTTTCTCTCTCACACACACTCTTTCTCTCTCTCTCTCTCCCTGAAGTGTATAGAGGAGTGGCTGTGGAGGAAGCAGGCGTGTCCTACGTGTCGTGTGCAGGTGGTGCTCTTGCCAGAACCACTCTACTGGAGCTCCACTCGGGTCAAAGTACCCTGACAACCACGTAGAACAGTCTAGAACTGGACAGAACCAGCTACAACAGCCTAGAACTGAACAGAACCACCTAGAACAGCTTAGAACTGCCCAGAACTGTCTAGAACTGGACCCAACCTCCCACAACTGCATATAGCTGGAAAGAACAACATAGAACTGCCTAGACCCAGACAGAAATACACAGAACCGGGAAGAACTACCCAGAACTGCAGAGAACCCATGAAGAACTGCAGAAAAACACTCAGAACTGCCTAGAGTAATGAACCGTTCAGAACTGTCTAGATACAGACAGAACTTATCCCTCAAATCTCTATCTAGAGTGCTGTGCTTCTCTGTATTCTCCCAAATCCCAATAATCCAGTATCTTCTAAAATTGTTTGTGTGATAGTGTATGAGTGAAATGTATGGATTTTTTCAAAGGTTTTTCTTATAAGGATTGATTCAACCTGTGTTTATCTCAAGATTTAACGTTTGTTTAGTCGATTAGGGCATTTACATTTTTACATTGTATCCTATCTTTGTCTTTGTTTTTGCCAAGTCCTTGAATAAAATACTTGGTTGTTCTAATTGTAAAATGCTTGCTAAATTGCATTATCTTTGATTACTGTGTACTCCTGTGAAGGTTTCCACCACAAATATAAGGCTCTGCTGCCACCTTTTGTTATTGTGGTACTGCAGTTAGCCCCAGCCCGCCTCGTCTCCGTGGTTACACTGGCGGAAGTTTTCGCAATCCACCTGCTGCACTCGCACTTCGAACAGGAAAAATAGCTCGACAAATCGATATTTTGAATTCCTAAAAACTAAGCTAATCGAAGCCACGGGAAAGTTCTAGAACTAGCTACATTCTATCCCTGTCTCAACTTTAATGGACAAACTAAAGAAAGTTTTGAGTGGCCAAGATGGCAACAATGATGACGGCGACATATTGCAAGTAGGTACTTTTTCTAGATAGCTAGCTACTGTAGTTAGCTAATATGTTTTTTACCCTAAATAATAGCTAGCTAAGTTTGGCTTTATCGCTAAGCCGTTTGCCAAGCGTGCTTTATCTACGTTAATACGAGTACAGTTGCTTAGCAATAACATAGTTGCTAGAAACACTTGCTAGCTAGGTCAATGATATCCATGTTTTATAGCTATGTTGTTTATAAATGGTGCGGTGTTGACACAGGCGGCGAACCAAGCCTCCACCCTGGGCTGGGGCACTCGTATGAAGGGCTTTATCGCATGTTTTGTGCTCGGGGTCTTGTGTTCCATTCTGGTGAGTCGTCATCTCTCTCCCATTATTTCAGCATTGCTCTGACTGTAAATAATGTTTGTCACAGTCAGTCAGACTTGGAACAAACCAAGTGTTTCCCCAAACCTCATTCAGTAAGCAAGTTCACATAGCTATGTATTTATTCCAGAAAGTACGGGGGGGGGGGGGGGGGGGGTGATCTCTGAGAAATTAAAAACTGTCTTTAGAGGTCTAGACACGAAGGGCAACTAGAATGTGTCTACAGCAATATAAGGGTCGTTTGGGCCCCAGTGATAGTGTCTACAGCAATATAAGGGTCGTTTGGGCCCCGGTGATAGTGTCTATAGTAATATAAGGGTCGTTTGGGCCCCAGTGATAGTGTCTATAGTAATATAAGGGTCGTTTGGGCCCCAGTGATAGTGTCTACAGTAATGTAAGGATCGTTTGGGCCCCAGTGATAGTGTCTATAGTAATATAAGGGTCGTTTGGGCCCCAGTGATAGTGTCTATAGTAATATAAGGGTCGTTTGGGCCCCAGTGATAGTGTCTACAGCAATATAAGGGTCGTTTGGGCCCCGGTGATAGTGTCTATAGTAATATAAGGGTCGTTTGGGCCCCAGTGATAGTGTCTATAGTAATATAAGGGTCGTTTGGGCCCCAGTGATAGTGTCTACAGTAATGTAAGGATCGTTTGGGCCCCAGTGATAGTGTCTATAGTAATATAAGGGTCGTTTGGGCCCCAGTGATAGTGTCTATAGTAATATAAGGGTCGTTTGGGCCCCAGTGATAGTGTCTACAGTAGAATAGGGGTCTACGCTAAATTGTCCATCCTCTTACCTGGTGGCAGGGGACATGCTTGCTGTGGATTCCAAGGGGTGGTCTGATTCTGTTTGCCGTGCTGTACACACTCGGCAACGTTGCCTCTCTGTGCAGGTGAGTAGAGTTTTGTTGAGCGTGAGTGGGTGTATGTGTGGCTTATGTGGGCTTTTACAAAACAGGCCTATTTTAGATTTAAGCTATCCGGGGGACCCTCGTCCAGTTTTTTAACACCTAACGTGCACATGATACAGCAATCAAATTTGTAGTGCATTTGTACGTTGCTACAATAAAGTCAGTGTAGTAAAATAATGTGTGTATTCTCAGCACTATGTTCCTGATGGGACCCCTTAATCAGCTGAAGAGGATGTGTGCCAAAGAAAGAGCGCTGGCCACAGCTATCATGCTGGTGAGAACACACAACACACACACACAGTTTGTTTTGCTATCCTTGTGGGGACCAAAAACGTATTCCCGTTCAAAATACTATTTTCCCTAACCCTAACTTATAAACCTAACCTCTAACCCTAATTGTAACCCTAACTCTAACCCCTAAGCCTAAAATAGACTGTTTCCTTGTGGAGACCGGCAAAATGTCCCCACTTGTCTGAATTTTCCATGTTTTACTATCCTTGTGGGGACCAAAAAACATATTCCCATTCAAAATACTATTTTCCCTAACTCTAACTTCGAACCCTAATTCTAACCCTAACCCCTAAGCCTAAAATAGACTGTTTCCTTGTGGAGACCGGCAAAATGTCCCCACTTGTCTGATTTTTCCATGTTTTACTATCTTTGTGAGGACTTCTGGTCCCCACAAGGATAGTAAAACCAAAAAAACACACACAGTTCTTGTTCATTAATTCCACGCTGATTGTCTCTCCTTAATTCTCTCCTCATAGACATGTCTGGTGCTAACTATGTGTTCTGCTTTCTGGGTGAGTATAACACACACACACACGATACATATCCTGCACCTGTTGTGTTATCAACTACCTGCAGTCTTTTTTAGCTAGTATGTTTCTCATTTAAACTTCGTCTTACATTGTTCCACCTCAAAGTATGTCTAGCTGAGTCCTGAAGGCTTCTCTCTCTCTCTACAGTGGAAGAATAATGGTCTAGCCTTACTCTTCTGTATTCTACAGTTTCTGGCCTTCGCTTGGTGAGTGACACACACACACACACACACACACACACACACACACACACACATCCTTGAGTAATGTCCTTCCTTTAGTGTGTGTGTATTACGCACATCCCTACAGTCTGCAGACTGAGTGACACACGCACACACACACACACACGCCCGGAGTTGTTCTGTGCTGATGGCTTTTTGGCAGGCAGCTCAATGCCAGGTCCTTATTTGTAACTGAAAACAGAGTAATTATGGCCATAGCTTTTAGCCTGGCTAATCACACACGACTAATGCAGCTAGCTTTGTTCTCTCAAGCACCTCCTTCACAAAGACAGGAGATGCATATATACACACACACACACACACTCACACTCTCTCTTGCCCACACACACTCTGAAATACACACAGATGCACACACATTCATGTACACGCTCTCTCACTCACTCATTCTCTCACACACACACACACACACACACACACACACACAGGGATACACACATGTGCAATTAGTTTACAGACATACACAAACACCATTAAAATAACTTACACAAACACTGTAACACAACAAACACACAACAAACACTCATGGATATACTCTGTTTTCACAGACTCTCTGCCACTGACACACTTCAGATAAAGACCTTATCCAGCCCTTTGCTGTGTATGATGTAGCCTTCAGTGTGACTTCAGGTTGTCTTATACTATACTGTGGTGTTTCAGGTATGGCCTGTCCTACATTCCATTCGCAAGGTGAGTGTTGGTTTACAGTAACTACCGGTCCACCTCTGTCCATAGCCTTAAGCCCTATTGGTTTACAGTAACTACCGGTCCACCTCTGTCCATAGCCTTAAGCACTATTGGTTTACAGTAACTACCGGTCCACCTCTGTCCATAGCCTTAAGCCCTATTGGTTTACAGTAACTACCGGTCCACCTCTGTCTATAGCCTTAAGCACTATTGGTTTACAGTAACTACCGGTCCACCTCTGTCCATAGCCTTAAGCACTATTGGTTTACAGTAACTACCGGTCCACAGCCTTAAGCACTATTGGTTTACAGTAACTACCGGTCCACCTCTGTCCATAGCCTTAAGCACTATTGGTTTACAGTAACTACCGGTCCACCTCTGTCCATAGCCTTAAGCACTATTGGTTTACAGTAACTACCGGTCCACCTCTGTCCATAGCCTTAAGCACTATTGGTTTACAGTAACTACCGGTCCACCTCTGTCCATGGCCTTAAGCCCTATTGGTTTACAGTAACTATCGGTTAGTGCTTAAGGCCACCTCTATCCATGGCCTTAAGCACTATTGTTTTACAGTAACTACCGGTCCACCTCTGTCCATAGCCTTAAGCACTATTGTTTTACAGTAACTACCGGTCCACCTCTGTCCATAGCCTTAAGCACTATTGGTTTACAGTAACTACCGGTCCACCTCTGTCCATGGCCTTAAGCCCTATTGGTTTACAGTAACTATCGGTCCACCTCTATCCATGGCCTTAAGCACTATTGTTTTACAGTAACTACCGGTCCACCTCTGTCCATAGCCTTAAGCACTATTGTTTTACAGTAACTACCGGGCCACCTCTGTCCATAGCCTTAAGCCCTATTGGTTTACAGTAACTACCGGTCCACCTCTGTCCATAGCCTTAAGCCCTATTGGTTTACAGTAACTACCGGTCCACCTCTGTCCATAGCCTTAAGCCCTATTGGTTTACAGTAACTACCGGTCCACCTCTGTCCATAGCCTTAAGCCCTATTGGTTTACAGTAACTACCGGTCCACCTCTGTCCATAGCCTTAAGCACTATTGGTTTACAGTAACTACCGGTCCACCTCTGTCCATAGCCTTAAGCCCTATTGGTTTACATTTACATTTACATTTTAGTCATTTAGCAGACGCTCTTATCCAGAGCGACTTACAGTTAGTGAATACATATTTTTTTTATACTGGCCCCCCGTGGGAATCGAACCCACAACCCTGGCGTTGCAAACGCCATGCTCTATCAACTGAGCTACATCCCTGCCGGCCATTCCCTCCCCTACCCTGGACGACGCTGGGCCAATTGTGCGCCGCCCATGAGTCTCCCGGTCGTGGCCGGCTGCGACAGAGCCTGGATTCGAACCAGGATCTCTAGTGGCACAGACCCTTAGACCACTGCGCCACTCAGGAGTACAGTAACTACCGGTCCACCTCTATCCATAGCCTTAAGCCCTATTCACACGGAACCAGTATTACATCATCCCTTCCCATTCAGTGATAGTTCAGTCCTAAAGCAACGTTTTTGAAGTCTGAAAACTTCGGACAAACTTTTGACTTTGGAGTGTTTATTCTTTTACTAATGATTGTTTCTTTGTTCACAGAGATGCGGTGATAAAGGCCTTCTCTGTCTGTCTGAAGTGAGGCTGCAATCCTCCCCTTTCTCTCTCCCTCTGAGGGGTTATGACGTGTGTGTGTGTTTGGGGTCGGCTAAAGCCCTCAACTCTCTGGCAAACACACAGACTCCACACAGGTGTGCTGGGCTGGTGCCCACTGAGTAAACACTCGTCACCGAATGCTTTCCAGATCAGAAGTGTACGTGAGGGATGATGTTGTGTAGAGGAATCTGTTTGTGAGGGAAGCCTTATCTTCTCTGTGTGTATATGGTGTGGTGTCTGTGTCCCTTTATGGTCAGTGTCTGTGTCCCTTAATGGTCAGTGTCTGTGTCCCTTTATGGTCGGTGTCTGTGTTCCTTTATGGTCGGTGTCTGTGTTCCTTTATGGTCGGTGTCTGTGTCCCTTTATGGTCAGTGTCTGTGTCCCTTTTTCTTTGTTTTCCCACACAGTGAGTCCAGCTCATCTTAATGTACCACCTCTGTCATTTCTCTAACTGTAAATCAAACCAGTCCAAAACTATTCAGGTCTATATTTAGGTGCCAACATGGTGTGTCTTCACTAGTTCTTTGTAGGTGTTTATTTACATGTATAAACTGGGTGGTTTGAGCCATTATACCACAGTCCAGGCACTCCGCATTGCGTTGTGCTGAAGAATAGCCCTTAGCCATGGTATATTGGCCATATACCACACCCCCTCGGGCCTTATTGCCTAAATAGGTGTTCACACTGTACAGATGACTCCTGATCATTTCAACGGCTCAGGTCTGGACATCTGTACAATCAGTAGTACCTAGTTGATTTGTTGCACCTAATCCCAAGTGCACTTACCAGGAGTCTGAATTGAAGTGCCTGCTGTTAAACTTTCTTCTAGCTGGATAGATATAGATACTGGGAAAAAATGAAAGGAAGAACTGCTTCAAGTGCTCTTGAATTGTTCACCTTTTATTTAAAATGTCTGTTTTGTTTAGTTCTTTTTATTTCAACAACATTGCCTGTAAACATGTCTCTTTAACTGCCGTTTTAACTTTCATGGTTAGTTAGTAGTATGATCACTGATTTTGGTTTAATTTTCCACAGGTATTTTAGTTTACGTTATTTCTGTTTTTTAATCATTTCTGGGGGAATTTGTTATTTTTATTTAAATAATGCTTCCTGTAAATATTTCTCTTTAACTGCTGTTTTAACTGTTTCATGGTTAATTTTCTGGCCATAAATAAAATAAATTCTGGATTCAGCTTGCCCTAGTCACGACCATTTCAAACCCTCTCACTGTGTCTGAGTGACTTTTATGTTAACTTGCAAAAGAGAAATGCCTTACTTCACATTATGTAAACCCAGAGAACCGTTTTCTATTGAATCACTGTCTTTTTTATACTGTACTGCTGTAACTCCCCTGAGTGGCTTCTTTTTCACAAAACCCTCCCTATAGATGCTTGTTTCATCTGCATAAATATATACTATTAAACGCTTGTTTTATAGAATAACATTTTCAATATTCAGGATACATTGTTTTAGGACTACAGTATAGTTAGTCTACTTGTCTAATATACATTTAGTATGAGCCCAAGTAGTTACAGGTTTGGAATAAATATTTTTTTCTTTTGAAATACCTTTTTAAAGCATGATTGTTTTTTGTACCATCTTGAATCCATTGAAGATTCAACACTCATATTTTAAAGTGTAATGATAATGTATTGTGTGACTATGACTCATATTTCATGTCTTATTCTCCCTTGTGTGTGACTCGCCATCTTACAACAGAAATAAAAGAAATGGTTATATTGTGGAGTGTTTTAATGTTGACTACAGAGTGAGAGAGAGAGTTGTGCCTGCCACCTGTTTTGCCTTGGCTTTGTATGTTCTGATGGGGTCTCACAACGGTCACTACACACACAAACGCATTCCTGGTACAAAAGGTCTAAGGTGTGTGTGTCGTGGGTTTACCTGTGCTTTGCTTCCCACCTTTTGATATTTGCCTCGTGCTCGGTTAATGACGCTCCTTTATGCGTTTTAAATCAGTAAAGCCCCTAATCTCCGCGCTCCGCCCGCCGCTGATTAAACAATCTCTGTCCCCAAACACATTGCTGCAGCTGCGAGCGCACAGGCGGCTCGGTCACACCGCCAGCCCGTGGGGATCGGGTGTCGCTATACGAGCCCTTCCGGACACTGACCTGTACCGTTCGCTCTTGTTCTTCCCTCCTCGGGAGGCCCCCATGTTGCAAGGTGCTTTCTAAGGGCAAGATTGCAGGGCATGGAGCTTCTACTGTGCACAAACAGGTTGAATCAACACCATTTCGAGAGCTTGGTTCTACCTGCAAAAAGATGATTCGGACATAATTTGCTTTAAAGTTCCGAAACCTCATTGGTTTGAATGGTGTCAGAAATGTATATAGTGTATTATTTTGAATTTAACATGAATTGGAGTATTTAGACTACTGTATAGGTAGAGAACATTGAACAGAACAAGGCTATGTCAATGACTACATTTTGACAAAAATGCAGATAGAACTTTATAGTCCCAAAGTCTAGATTTTTTAGACAACACACAGAAGGCTACATTAGTGTAGTCAAAATGGACTGGCTCTGAGCCCAGTAGGTCGTCAGACCAAGAGTGTAATGTTCTGGGAAGCTTTTTACGTTTTCAGTCGTTCATTCTTTAACAACCTATCTCCCGTTGTATATGTTTAAGAGCAGGAACGTGGCCTAATTCTGAATTATTATCCGAAAAAATTACCGTAGGAAATTACCTAGGCTATATTTAATTTTCTTCAGAAGCTTTTCTGTGGTTTTGGACGAGAGCGAGGCTTGTTCGATCCGTGCGCTAAAAGCATCTGATTTCTCTCCTTGCCAAGAGTACCTTTAGTTAGACCATTAACCTTAGTCACGGATAATGATTTAGATAATAAGGCTACAGGCCCACGAAAGCGACGTTAGTCTTTTTGTGGAATTGTGATCATTTCGAACGGAAAAGCCAGTCAACTTGGCTTCTGGCCACCGCGGACGCACACGCTCGCTATCCATGGTGCTGAAAGTTTGCGCCTAAAAAGTCAACATACTGACAAAAGTGGTAAAATAGGCGTATGGCATTTCAACGCAAGATGAGAGAGAGCCTGATATTATTGATAGGTCTTTGGATATTTTATAAAGCCCTAAATCTTTTTGAGAGCGGAATCCTGAAGACTTAAAGGGGCTATCCTTAGCTTAGTTGAAACAATAACAAAGTAAAATCCCGCCTCTGTTTTGGTCAAAAGATGAGGGATGTGCCTGGGGAAATGTAACCACTCCCAAATTCATAGACCAAGCTATGGATGCAAGGACTGATCATCCAAGATATTAACACTGTAGTTTTAAGCATGTTTTGAGGCTATAGGCTACAGTGTTTGTTTACATTTACAATGTTTACAAGCTTAACATTTGGGTTATGTTGAGGTTTTACAGTTGAACTAAGCTCATGAGGCATTTACACGTTATGTTCTTTAAGAATCAATGGGTATATATAATTAATTTATAAGTCCAAAATTAGATGCAGCAACTGCAGATTGCCCCTTTAATGTCTAGGCTAGCTCATCAAAGAAAAAGTTATCTCTCTCCCTTCCTCTTCCTCTCTCTTGCTCTTCCTCTCTCACCCCTTTGACAGATGACGCTCTATAAACGGTCAATTAGTGACAGTTGATCACATGACCGGCCGGCGAAACCTGTCTTGTGCTCAGCACCAGTGTCGCATTGATTTTCAACTGCAGCTTATCATCCTCATGGCTAAAACCCCCAAATGGGAAATCATTTGTTTTGTTTCAATTTAACCGATTCTAACGACGTTTTTCCCCCCATCACCTGTTGAGTGAGATATTTAGGCTAATTAGTTATCGATATTTTTTTGGTTTGACCTCATTTTAAACTTTCCTTAGAGAAAACATCAGTCTTATTTGAGAGGTAGCCTTTAGCCTCGTTCAGGTCCCCAAATGAAGGTTGAGGGTTTGGCAGAAGGTAGCGGCAGGGCTGGGGCTGGGGCTGGGGGTACCCTCTGCCCCGGTCCTGCCAGCCAGTGCTGTATCTCGCGACTGCTAAGCGTGGTGGAGAGCGAGCTGCAAGCGGGGCGCGAGAAGGGGGACCCCACCGAGAAGCAGCTGAAGGTGACGCTCGAGGAAGCGGAACTGTGGCGGAAGTTTAAAGAAGTCACCAATGAGATGATAGTCACCAAGAGCGGCAGGTGAGCTCGAGCTGATAGTGAGATAGACGATAATTTTAGAATAGTCAAAAATACTTTATTGATCCTCAACCGCAAGAGGATATTCACAGACAAACATATAGACAACACCAAATGCAAGTTTCAAGAGTTTGGTAATTTGATCACCCATTATAGTTATCCACCCATTGCTAAATTAATTTAATGAACACATGCAGGATAATTTAATCCTATACAAAAACCAATATTTCTCTGTCACACATATCACTCTAAAACTTCTAACACGTATGTTATATTAGAGGGGATTTAATCAATTACCCAATTAAGAGACCATTCGATTTCAATTAATAATTCGATTTTCAATTACTCACTTCTTCCAAAACGCATATTGATCGAAACTTTTAATTCAGCCCTTTTTTCAGCTTCAAATTTGTGTGAAATGTATATAAGCGTAGCTATTGCCCTATTCCTATATAATCATTACGATTTCATAACAATTAGATCTAAGCGAAAACTATTAATTACATAGGCCTATCTGTCATTTCAGACCTAGTGCTATTGAATAATATTCGTTATTTAGGAATAGACAGAACGTTTTTTTCTTCTACTTATTAGAGCTGGAAAGTGTCATAGTCTACGGAAGAAAAGGGCAACACATTCTAACAACCAGAAATGTTGAGCTTATGTTAGTTAAGTTTGAGAAAGTTCAGGTCAAATTTAGTAAACCAGAAAATATTGTAAGACAAGGAAGGAGAGACATAAAATGTGTTTTGAAAATGTCAATGACATAATCCTTTATCATGATCCCTTATAGGCTATAGCCTAAGGCTTATACGAAATGCAGAGTTATTAAAATTGATTCAATTTAATTGTATAGTCTGGTGTCTTTGATGTTATGAATTAACATTTGATATGTTAATCGTCTATTTGATTCGTCTACAAAACATTAGTTCGGAACATTCCGACTGCAAACCTAACCAAGCTGGTTATTACTGACTATATTTATCGGCACATTCTTAAATTAAGAAAACATGTTATTTTTTTAAAATCTGCGTTCTATAATCAGTAATGCCCATAGTGTATAGGACGGTTTAATAGATTTTTCTGGTGCATGGACGCTTTTGTGCCGACCCTCTCATGCACTGAGGGGCGGCTTGACCGGTTTTAGTGGCAGGTCAGCTCACCTGGTGGGTGTCTGTCCATTTACACGTTGACCACTTCAGAACATTTTTATTTGGGAAAAACAAAACATTATTTTTAAAAAGTAAAAAGAGACAGAAAAAAAGTCAAAAAAGTCTGAAACCGCGAGTTTAGAGTTGGATTGTGTGTGTGTGTGTGCGTGCGGGTGCATACTGCGTGCCTGTGTGTGTGTGTACGTGTATTCATTTGTGCGTTCCTACTGTGTGTGTGTGTGTTCCAGGCGGATGTTTCCGGTGCTGAAAGTGAGTGTATCGGGTTTGGACCCCAACGCCATGTACTCCTTCCTGCTGGACTTCCAGCCAGCTGATAGCCACCGCTGGAAGTACGTTAATGGGGAGTGGGTTACAGCCGGTAAACCGGAGCCTGCCGGTAATGGTTGTGTGTACATCCATCCCGACTCACCGAACTTCGGAGCCCACTGGATGAAGGCACCAGTCTCCTTCAGCAAGGTCAAACTCACCAACAAGCTCAACGGAGGTGGACAGGTAGAGCATACACACAGGCACACACACACACACACACACACACACACACACACACACACACACACAAACAAACACAAACATACACACACACACACACACACACACACACAGTCAGTCCATTGTCGCTAACATTGTTTCTGGGGCTAAGCCAAAACTCAACAGTTCATCCCCAGCTGCACTACATACATCACTAACTTCATGTTGTTGCATTTTATTTATTTCATATTTCTTCAGGCAACTTCTAAAGTTCTACTAAAATAATATACAGAAATATACCTTCCTCCTCTAGCAGTAGACTGCTAACCACTCTCCAATTTTCCTTTCTCCGTCTTCCTTTTCTGCGGGGGTGAATTAAGGGCCACCTAGGCTACGTTTACACAGGCAGCCCAATTCTGATCTTTTTTTCCCAGTAATTGGTCTTTTGTCCAATCAGATCAGCTCTTTTGTCAATAATTGGGAAAAATATCAGAATCTGGCTGCCTGTGTAAACGCAGCCCTATATCTCCAGTGGAGGGGCCCTTCAGTCATGGATCTTTTCATAATCCATGTCTTTCCCCTAATCTCTGTTTGTTTCCCCGAAAAGCGAAACATCAAGTGTGCATTTATACAATTAGTGCCCTGCTTAGGGCCCCTCTCCTCGCCCACTTCACCCTGTGGCCCCTGTCTCCACGGGAACCAGATAAACAGCTCTTAATTGGCTCTCTGAGGTTTAATGCACTTCCTGCTGAGAGCTGCCCACTCCAGGAGGCCCTCCAGGGGCCACATACGCACACACTAACCACTGTGATCTGCCAATTTTTTTTAATGGTATTTACATGAACCCATAACCCAAACAAACACAAACACAGATACGGACGCACACACGCACGTGCACACACACACACAGAAACACACACACACCTCTGACTGGCAGGTAATGTGGTGTTGGCATTGCGTCCGGTAAAGAAGAGCCGAGGCATAATTAAATAATTGCAGTGGTTAGTTGTACATTATGGTAATTGCCTGTTTTTTTTTTTTACTATGTAAAATTGATTTATCCATCAGTCCTTCAGATGTTTTATAGAGAGATGGAGGCAAAAACAGCATATTTAAAAAGCCCACACACACTCCAACTAGAGTGTACACACACACACACACACACGCAAACAAAAACAACACACACACACACAGACGGAGAGAGAGAGAGAGAGAGCCCTGGGCAGCTGGTTGGTGTGAGAGGTGAAGCTAAGCTCCCAATTAGAATAAAAAACAGTTTGTTTTGTCCTCTCTCTGAGGGCTGTAATTGGTTAATTGGTGGAGTGAGGGATTGAGAGAGGGAGAGCCAGAGACTAGATTTTATGCTAGAATGGACAGTAATGAAGTAATATTGTAAGGACTGTAGTCTATTTGTTCTTAGTTTTAGGGTTTGGGGTTCCTGCAAACCTCTCCCTCAAACTGTCATAATGTAGGCCTACCCAGTGTTCTGAGTTGTACCCACTCTCTTTATTTCTCTTTCTCTCCCTCTCCATTCTCTTCTTTCATCCCCCCTTCTCGTTCTATTTCTTCCTCTCCTCTCCTCCCCCATCCCCATCCTTCTCTCTCTCCAGATCATGTTGAACTCTCTCCATAAGTATGAACCTCAGCTCCACATCGTGAGAGTGGGCGGAAGCCACCGAATGGTCACTAACGTCTCTTTCAGCGACACACAGTTCATTGCTGTCACTGCCTACCAGAACGAAGAGGTGACTGGTCTCTCTCTCTCACACACACACACACACACACACTGTCAATATCAACTGTCATTGAATCAGCGTCATCATCCAGAGTTCACGATTAAACTTCTTGATTAAGCCAGAGCGCCTAAAATGTGTGTATGTTACAGTCAGTGACATTGTTTATTTCCCTCTGAAGATCACTGCTCTGAAGATCAAATACAACCCCTTCGCTAAGGCTTTCCTGGACGCCAAAGAGAGGTAAGGCCTCATCTGTACCAGCTAGCGTTAGGGTTTCCCACCAGAATATCGCTATGATATTACTACATGTTAGCATTAGCTTGTACCATTATGATATCACTGCGGGCTAGCATTAGCTCCTGAAATGGTAAGTGATTAGCGGGTCGTTATTAGCTGTTTAAAGCCTAGTTCACCATCTCTATGTGAGGCTTGTTGAAGAGGCAGTGTGAAGTGTGTGAGAGAAACTAGAGCTCCTAACACACAGACACACACACACACATACACAGACACTACCTTAGCTGTTTACACGTATTTGCTAACACAATTAGCATGGTTAGCACAGGTCTCACACTAGTCACTGTAATGCTGTATCTCTTGCTTATTTGAATCGCACCAGTTCACAGAGTGAACTCATATAGCTTATCATTGAATTATTCTCTTTGCAGGAACCACCCGAACAGTCCATTGGAGTCCCCATTTGATAGCCATGTGGGAATTCAACACTGTGAGTGGGCCTTTAGGACTAATTTGATTCAAATTGAATTATTTGAATCTACTAAATAACAATAATACACTTTTAAACCTTGTGTTCCCTCTTCCTATAGGTGGTTGGTTTCTGTCTAACCCAGACTCGCTGTGTTCAGGTGGGGGTCCTAGCTTCCCCTATAGTGGGGGTCTGCCTCTCGCCCCCTCTCATGGGTACAAGCACTACCCCCCCAGGCCTGCCCCCTACCCCTCCTCCTACCTGCCGCACCGCACGCACACTTCTGGTGAGACACACCGCCATCTCCCCAGCTCTCTCTCTTCCACACCCTTTTAAAAACTTTTGTTGAAAAATGAAGCTATCACACCAGCCTGACCTGTTCCCTTGTCCCTCTTGTTCCCCACCCCTTTGTCTCCCGCTCCGCCTCACCCTCATCTCCAACCCTCCCTCCAGTCTCTCTGTCTGAGGGGCTACAGGTGTTGTCTGGGGGTCCTGATGGCTGGTCCAGTGTCTCCTCCCCCGGCCCCTCCTCCTCAGCCCTACCCGTGACCACACCCTCCTCACCCCCGTCCACCAATAGCAGCAGGTACGACATGAAAACATAGATATAGATTAAGTAATGGTATAGCTCTTTAGAATCTACTGTTTTTGTTTATAAAGCAAGGTGTGTGTTCTCAGTCAGTACCCGTGTCTGTGGACGGTCGGGCGTACAGACGGGAGTACCGCCTCTTCTCCCTGCGCCCAGCTTCACGGACCAATCAACAGCGAGAGCCACCCACAGCCACCCAATCATGTCCGGCTGGGCGGGCCCGGTTGGCCACCTGTCTCCACCCATTCCTTCTAATAAACGATGTGATTGGTCAATGCCCACATGGGCATGATCAGTACTGCCCTGGGACCCGGCACCAGAAGGCCTTTAATTAACTCAACATCTTAGATGCTGGGTGTTCCTCTGCCAAGGCGTTGCAAACGTATGCCAGATCTTACATCTTCTGGAAAGGTATTTTAAGTATCAGCTAACCACATCATATATCATAGCAATCTGATGCCCGACAGCACAGTCGATGACGTGGCACGGAGCCATTGGTTGATGAATGCAACGTCTGAGCAGGGCAACGCGACCAATGTGTATGTGCATATGATGCCAAACAAATGTGTTAGTGTATGTGCACCTCAAAAAACAAAGGCCTAGATTCAATCAGATCAAGTGTTAACCAGCAATAGCAGACGCCTGCATAGCGGATGTTTTGGTGTTGTTGGAGGTGGAACTGCATTGGAGCTATCAAATCGGTGAGCCTAACCACACCCGCATTAGAAGTTCAGAACGAGAAAGTGTAGGCTATATAGAAATAATGACGCTCAAATTGAAAATCGTTAAACTAAATGAGGATTTCTATCATCTTAATGGAGGTGTAGATTACATCTCACATTCCAGTGTTCAAACTTGTGAACAAGGCTGCATGGGATTTCTGTTAATGTGACTCCGTGCAGCCAATGACAACGTCCGCTTTAGGTATAATGCCAGGAGCCGCTTGTGGATCTGACAGCTCTAACACAGTTCCACCACCGACACCGCCAAAACAACCGCTATGAGGATGTCAGCTAAAGCGGATCTGATTCAATCGAGCCCTAAATGTCTCTGTCTGCTTTCAAATGACTTATCATTCTGTTTGTGGTTCAGCCCTGACAGATTCTAACTCTGGGCCCTAGTAAAAAGCTATGTAAAACTGCCAGCCTTAATATGCAGGAGTCAGAAGAAATAACTATGTGAAACTACGGTACAGAAAAATATGTGTTATGTGTCTGTGCCTTCATTTTGTAAGCTTTATGATAATGTTTCTGTCTGATAAATGCTGTTCATTGTAATACGCTGAAAATAAACATTGGCCAATCAAATCTTTCTGGTATGTGTGTTTTCTGGGTGTGTGTAACAACATAATGACTGTTGGCGTTGGGTAAGCACTAGGCAGTCTGGGTACACTGTTAACACACAAATTCAGCACTGGCATGTGAGTTGTTGGACAACAAATAAATACTCTACTTATCAAAATGACTGAACATCTCTACAGCCAGGACACACAATTACATAATAGTAGAAAAGTACAAACTTTAAATGAAGACTTCTGTACACAAAATTGCTTTACAATTACTTAGACACAAACTCTTCCTTAAGGGACCAGTCACACAGAGACTGATGAAAACTCCCCTGCAGCAACACACCTGCTTCAACTAACCCCAGTCCAGACTGAAACCCATGATTGGTTGAATTCCAAAGCAGGTTTGACGTCATAGTGTTATAATGACGTTATCACAACAGCCCTATGACAATGTTATAATAGCGTTACAATACTGTTGTGGAACAACATCGTCAGCTTCCTCCTAAATACAGTGAGTTAAACTCTGCCTCCAGCAGGTGGTCTTTGTGGGCGGAGTCTGATTCAGGACAGGTGATGTCATCATCTCCCAGCATCTTCCACCAAGGCAGGCGACCGGCCTGGAGCATTGCATTGTGGGATTGCCGGGCGCGGGCGGCTACGGGGGCAGAGCGACTCCTGAACACGTCACAGTTGGTTACCGTGGCGTCACTGAGTGAGGGGGCATCTAAGAGAGAAAGATAGATGAAGGGAAGGAGGGAGAGGAAGAGAGGAAGAGAGGAGAGACTGGTGTGTGTGTGTGTGTGTACGTGTGATACCTACTCAGCAGCAGTTCCAGGTCGGTGTTGATCTGTGCCAGCAGGGCCTGTGTGTGTGTGTGTTCTCTCCTCTCCGCCTCTCTCCCCTGTAGATGCTGGAGCAGCAAGGCTTGGGTCTGAGCATGGAGCTCCCTACTGTCCTCTAGAGACACCACAGAGGACTACACACACAGAGACATCGTTACACACACACGTTTGTTCTCCTATCCTTGTGGGGACCAAACAACCGATTCCCATTCAAAATCCTATTTTCCCTAACCCCAAACCCTCATCGTAACCTTAAACCTAAGCCTAAAATATACTTTTTCCTTGTGAGGACCGGTGAAATGTCCCCACTTGTCCAAATATTCCTTGTTTTACTATCATGTGAGAACATCTGATCCCCACAAGGATAGTAAAACCAAACAGACACACAACTTGAAGTAATATTCAGACTCACCGGGTGCAGGGCAATATGTTCCTCCACCTCTCTCTTCAGCTCTGCCCTCCGACTGTCAGTCAAACCCCGAGGACCAATCCAAGGAGAGAGGGAAGGAGGGGCTTTCTCAGCTCTCCGCCGCTTCAGAAAGCGAAGAACCTAACGGGGGAGGGACAATAAACTGTCAAGATGAATTCAGATGCTGCTGCGTGCTACATTTGTTTGATCGTTGTGTTCAGCTTTAGCTTACAACAGCGGTAGTCTATTGGAAGTGTGTGTGTGTGTGTTAATACTGCTCTCTGCAGGACGACAGCAGCTCTGTGCTCTGTGTGTGTGTGTGTGTGTGTGTGTGTGTGTGTGTGTGTGAGTGTGTGTGTGTGTGTTAATACTGCTCTCTGCAGGACGACAGCAGCTCTGTGCTCTGTGTGTGTGTGTGTGTGTGTTAATACTGCTCTCTGCAGGACGACAGCAGCTCTGTGCTCTGTGTGTGTGTGTGTGTGTGTGTGTGTGTGTGAGTGTGTGTGTGTGTGTGTGTGTTAATACTGCTCTCTGCAGGACGACAGCAGCTCTGTGCTCTGTGTGTGTGTTTCTCCGTTGCTGGAAGTTCCGTCTCTCTCGGTGGCCTCGCCAAACCCTCTGGATCCGTATCGCAGCCTGCCTCTCAACCTCCCCGAGGTACTGCTGCACCTGACCTACACACACACACACACACACACAATGTGAAGGCTGTAGATGGCAGGCCTAACTAAACGAACAAACTGGCATCATTCTGCTCTGTCTCTGCTGTAACAGGTAGTGTGTGTGTGCCTGTGTGAGTGTGTGTGTGGTGTGTTTGTGTGCCTGTGTGAGTGTGTGAGTGTGTGTACCTGTGTGAGTGTGTGTGTGTGTGTGTGTGTGTGTGTGTGTGAGTGTGTGTGTGTGAGTGAGTGAGTGTGTGTGTACCTGGGGGCAGTAGGTACAGTAGCTGTAGTTGTTTCTGATGGAACTCTCTCCTGGCTCTCTGTCTCTTGACACACAGCTGTAGTCTCAGCTCCTCCTCCCAGCACACAGCCTGAGCCTGCTGCACTCTCCTCCGCCGCCGCTCCCTACACACACACACACACACACACACAGTGAAATGTCTGTGGAATTATTATTATCGTATTTATTTAACCTTTATTTTGAGTCATGCTGAGACCAATGTCTCTTTTACAGATGAGCCCTGGAATTTCAACACATTTAACAGAGATACAAAACACGATCATAGATTGGTGAAAAAGTAACGGCCACACACACCTGAAGCTCCTCTGCAGTGTTCTGACAGCTCTGGGCAGACTCTTCACTCTCCTCCTGGTCTGATAGGATCTCCATGCTGCCTGGATCACACACGCCGCTCTCACACACTCCTCTGGCCACGTCTGTCAACAAAGAGAGAGTGTAAGGCACGCACACACACACGCACACACACAATATATTTTACCTCTGTGTGATCAGCTGGTTTGGGGACTTCTCTTTGCAGCAGCTTTATCAGCTGGTCCACTTCCTCATCGAAGCCCCGCCCCCTCCACTCTCGACCAATCATGCCCTCCAACCCTGCAACACACAAACCATAAAAAACGTCATGATTGCTTTTGCAAGCATATAAAGTCTACGCATGAAAGTCCTTTTTTAGTTCATAGCCTGAAAATATGCAAACCCTGCCCCCTGACCTTTGAACCTGTGGATGATAAGCTGCAGGGCGGATTCTTGCTGCCGGGCAACCAGGAGGAGTGTCCTAATTGCTGCCCCTCCCACAACAGGGTTGGATGTGTGAGCCATTCTGTACACGACGTCATCCAGAATCACAGACAAGGGGCCTTTTCCCAAACCTGCTACTAACTCACTACAGAGAGAGAGTGGGGTAATGAATTGATGTGTGTGTGTGTGTGTGTGTGTGTGTGTGTGTGTGTGTGTGGTAATATGCTACCTGTTGGCTGTCAGAAGCTGATGCCACAGTGACACACACACGGTTCCCACTCTCTCCTCCTCACTCATTAACATCCTCTCATAGTGGTCTGACTGCAGGACTGAGTGAGAGAGAGAGCGAGAGAGCGAGAGAGAGAGAGAGAGAGAGAGAAAGAAAGAAGGGTGTGCATTGTTAGTTAGGTAAGGGATAGGGGTTAGGGGTCTGTTTGGCATTTAAAAAAAATATATTAAAAAAAAAGTATTGGACGTTAGATCTCACCTTGTGTGGCCAGGTGACCATGGGCTTTCAGAAGCCAACACACAGAGTCCATCACCTTCCTGAAGAAACGAAACATCTCACGCTGCCCATTCTCCTACAGAGAGAGAGAGAGAGAGATGATGTCAATAGACATATTTTTGTTGAGGACATTCCAAACTTGAAATGTTACGTCCCTTACCGCCAAAGCTCTGTTCATCAGCCGACTGGCCAATGACAGCAGGCTGTCTGTGACGGACGGGAGCAGCCGCCTATGGAAGGCCTCAGTGTCTCCGCCCAGGTCCACACCCACACAGCAGGAGCTAAAGGAGAATGCATATGCACACAAAGAAATCAATGCCAAACCACTGCTAGCTAAAGTTTACATACATATGACCCCCCCACCTCATAGATCTGCTTGCATCAATTATTATTCCATCCTAGGCCTATCAGGGGCCTTGAAGAAGTATCTGGGGTAGGCATTGTCCATTGGTAGTGTCATGTCTAGGGTTGTTTGTTTTAGTACAGTCAACACAGACTTTGTTATATCTTTTTGGTGTGGTTCAAGATTCTAAAATCGTACCTGAGAATTTCTGCCAACTGTGTGGCAGTTGCGTAGCCTCCTTCAACTTTGGCATAGTTCAGTTTGAGGGCGTCTCCTGCGCAGTATTGAAGTATGCCATGGCTGAATAAGGCGTTCTTGAACGCACCCAACTCTCTATCGTCTTGGGACAGATATCCTATTCAGAATATCTTCAATGTCGAAAAATAAGGAATGATAGTTAGTTGGGTATCAGGAATGACACACACGTGCAAGCAAAGTCAAATAACACGTTTTTGCATATAAAGGAGTTAGCTAACTAATTTAACCTTGTAATTTTGAGAGAACTTGAGGAACCTTCTGCTCTGGCTTAATGTTTGTGCTCGCGACCAGTGCCCGTAGCCCGGCGTCTGTGTCATTTCTAGCGAAACTCATCCCGAGTTTATTACAGTAATCTTTCGCTCCCAAATCTGAAGTATAAAACCATATACAAAATTGACTAGCTACATTATTCTTCGAATGAAATCAGACGCGATCAAATAGAAATCAATTTTCGTGCTTTCTTGTTGCCAACAGCCACAAGCACGGACCAGGAAGCTTAACTTGTTTCTACAGCAACACTCCTTACGTCACTAATGTGCGACTACAGTTAGCAGGGCACAATTCCCATTCTTTCTTTACAATACATCATATTTCCTTCTCCCTTAATTCAAATGACGGGTTGGTTGTTTAATAACAAAACTATGGGGCAAAAGAGACAGGGTTGGCATATATTGTTGATAACATGTGAACTATATTTCGTCTCCAATGTTTATTGAAAACATAAATTAAGTTGTACAAATCTAATCAAATCAAATTTTATTGGCCACATGCGCCGAATACAACAGGTGCAGACATTACAGTGAAATGCTTACTTACAGCCCTTAACCAACAGTGCATTTATTTTTTACAAAAAAGTTAAAGTTAAACAACAACAAAAAAAGTGTTGAGAAAAAAATAGCAGAAGTAAAATAAAATAACAGTAGGGAGGCTATATATACAGGGGGGTGCCGGTGCAGAGTCAATGTGCGGGGGCACCGGCTAGTTGAGGTAGTTGAAGTAATATGTACATGTGGGCAGAGTTAAAGTGACTATGCATAAATAATTAACAGAGTAGCAGCAGCGTAAAAGGATGGGGTGGGGGGGGCAGTGCAAATAGTCTGGGTAGCCATGATTAGCTGTTCAGGAGTCTTATGGCTTGGGGGTAGAAGCTGTTGAGAAGTCTTTTGGACCTAGACTTGGCACTCCGGTACCGCTTGCCATGCGGTAGCAGAGAGAACAGTCTATGACTAGGGTGGCTGGAGTCTCTGACAATTTTGAGGGCTTTCCTCTGACACCGCCTGGTATAGAGGTCCTGGATGGCAGGAAGCTTGGCCCCAGTGATGTACTGGGCCGTATGCACTACCCTCTGAGCACTTGTCTCTCAAATACATCATTACAGTTGTTGGTTAGCTAGCTAGCGAATTTGAGCCATATTACCACTGAAGTGACATCTGTCAAAACACCTCAAAAAAAGACATGGTATCAAAAAGAAAATACAACTAGCTGAAATGAGCCGCTTATAATTCCCCACATGGCAGTTTCTTGTCATTGTTGCTAGCCATCTGGCCACCCAGAATATAATATAATATGCCATTTAGCAGACGCTTTTATCCAAAGCGACTTACAGTCATGCGTGTATACATTTTTACGTATGGGTGGTCCCGGGGATCGAACCCACTACCCTGGCGTTACAAGCGCCATGCTCTACCAATTGAGCTACAGAGGACCAACACATGGCCTTCTCCCCCATTGAAGTTTGTGCTTCGTTTTCGTGAAGTTCTCAGCTAACCAGTCTATAAAGTAAATAATAAATATTAACAAATAAAGAATACATATTTTATTTGCCATTTTATTCAAATAAAGTACAATAAAAAAAAAAACACAAACCTAGAAAAATACATTGGTTATTTTATTACATTGGAGTAGATTCAGACTACCTCGCTGTGTGTGTGATTGCATGTGTCTCTGTCTGTCTCATCTCTTGAGGTCCTGCTTTATAGTTCTCTGCAAGCTGGCAATGCTGGCGTCCAGAGCGGCCAGCCCATTCCGGAACTCCTGCTCGTCACGCGTGTCAAAGGTCGAGCTTGACCCTGCGCTCCAATCAGAAGCCAAGGATCTGACCTCACATAAGGAGAGGCCGGTGGAGTCAAGTGAAGAGTTCTGCCCCTTACCCGGTGATGCCATATCCATGTCCAGACGGCGCCGGTGACTCTGGGACAGGTCAGAGGGTCCAGCGCCATTAGAGCAGAGTCCGTTCGATTGGTGGAGATTAGAAAATAGGCTTTTTAATTGAGGGAAACTCTCGAGGGCAACACTGAGGCTCTGAAGACCCTGCGGTGACCTCTGACCCTGAGCATAAGCTCCTCCTCCTCTCTGTGACATCACAGTAAGCGGTGACCCCCCTCTCTGTGACATCCTCACAGGAAGCGGTGACCCCTCAACAGGAAGTGGTGACCTCTCATTCTCTCTCAGGGGGGCGAAGGCCAAAGGCGGGGTGGCTTTTCTTTCCAGAGCCACACACACACTCATGTCCTGATTCGCAGACGCACACACACTCGGACCACCTGGCGCAAACACACTGAAGTCCTGCTGGTGTGTATAGTTGCATTCAGGGCCTTTACAGGGCAGGGAGACAGAACCACACCCCTTCTGCTCCAGCGACCACAGGTATTGGCTGACTGGGTGGTCTGACGGACCCTGCTGGTCCTGGTATTGGTCCAGAGCTCGTTTAGTGAGAGGGAGGCGGGACGTAGGGATGTCAGTCACAGTGGGAGACTCAGCGACAGGGACCTGTAGAGCTCTGAGAGAGAGAGAAGGGTAGAAAGAACGAGCAGGAGGAAAAGACAGAGAGAGAGAGAGAGAGAGAGAGAGAGAGAGAGAGGGACAGGTCGATAGAGAAAGAATGTCAGTAAAAAATAAAAATAAAAACTCCTTCAATCAATTATTACAAAGTACACACACACACACCTGAGGTGCTCCTGTAGTGTGTGGATCTCTTGCTCCCTCTTCTGGATGTTGAGGGCCAGTGCAGCGTTCTCCTTCTGACACTCCTCCAGCCTGCTGTTACAGCCCTGCACATCAGCCAGAGCAGACTGCACATCTACACACACACACACACACACACATACACTTATATAAAGAGATTATATCCATATTAGATAATACACACAGACACCACAGAGATCCTTTAATCTCAGCGTAATATGGACCAGTTTAAGGCCCTGATCTTCATGTATTTTATGACTCCTCCTGATTCTGGAGATAGAAAATAGAAAAGAAGTTGAGTACGTTCCCCCCCTCATCTATTACCTTTCCTGATGTGACTGCACTCCGCTTCACTCTGCTGCAGCTGGCTGTGTGTCCACCAGGGCTTGCCGTAGCTCAGTGTTGTCGCGCTGCAGCTCTTGCAGACTTGTGTGAGCGTCATTGAGCTCCGACTGCAGAGCCGACACTAAGAGACAGAGGTTAGATACTTAGAGATACAGACACACAAAATAATAAACTCACACTGATAGACAGTTGAAAGAGTGTCGGGCAGTTTATCTTACCGTCAGTGTCACAGTGGACATCTCTGGCCTCCTTCTCTGCTCTCTCTCTCTCCTGCAACTGTTGGTTCACTATCCTCAGACGCCTGAACACACACACACGCGTTAAAATGATCAACCTCCTGTATGAAACACTCACACCAGGACCTGGGTGATGGGGATGGTCCTGACCTGCGTAGCAGTGTGTTCTCACTGCGTAGAGGTTGCAGGACCAGAGCAATCTCAGCCTGGATGTTAGAGCTGCCCACCATGACAGGAAGTAGAGACACTGTCTGCTCCAGCTCACCCACCAGACGCTCTGCTACACCGTCTACAGAGGGGGAGGGGGGAGGGAGGGAGAGAGATGAGAGAGGGAGGGAAAATGGTTTGAAGGAGAGAGAGTGAAAGAGAGAGAGAGAGTGGCGGAGATCATTAACATTTGATTAAATAGTCATTTTGACTGACTGATTATTTTGACAGTTTGGTTGATTGAGTGATTACCTTGGCCAGCGAGCAGAGCCTTCAACTCTCCAAGGAGGTATTGAACAGTCATCACCTGACGAGCCGTTTCCTCTGGACTACAGCCCTTACAGCCCACTGCCAGCGCCATGCGTGTGTAGGAGTGTGTGTGGTTGGGAGCCACACCTGGATGTGTGTGTTGTAAGTATGCCTGTACAGGCACTGGATCTTTGTGTGTGTGTGGGTGTGTGTATGCAAGCTGGGTGTGTGTTTGTATGTTAAAGCTGGTCTGGGCACTGGTGTCTCTCACGGGACACTCCTCTTCCTCCTCTCCAGCGTTACCCTCCATGTGGCCCCTTGCCTCCCTGGCTAAGGCCTCTCCATCCTGGGTAGAATCCAGCTGACCCCCCCTGCCCAGGGATGGAGCATCTGGGGCAGACTGGGGTTGAGTGTTGGCAAGGGGGTGAGATTGGGACTGAGGCTGGGAGTGAGAGTGAGGCTGAGGGTGAGGCTGGGGGTGAGGATGAATTTCAGAGAAGAGTACTGGTGTTCCCTGACGAGGGCGAGAGCAGGAATAAGAGATTGGATGTCCACTTTCTCCAGACACAGAGATATCAGAGGGCAGGGGGGCAGACAGGGCTAGCCTCTCCACAGAGAGAGCACCAAGGTGCAGACTACAGGACCTGGATCTCCCCTGGGCAGCCGGACCTCCAACCCCAGAGATGAAGCCTCCTGGTTGGGCTGCGAGGAGAGAGAGGACTGGGCCTGTGGGTGGAGGTGTAGCTACAGCTCCAGGAGCAGCTAACGGAGCTGTGGAGGTAGAGCCCCCCAGGTGGACTGATGCCACCCCAGAGATGGAGCCTCCAGGCTGGGCTAGAGGGAGTGAGGGGCATGGGGGTAGTGTTGATAGTGTGTTGTTAGGGGGGAGTCTTTGAGGACTCAGGGTGGGGGTGGAGGTGGTCAGGCGACAGTTAAAACGAGCGCCTGACCCCGGTTCTGACGTTCCGGCTGAACTCTGAATATTGTTCCTCATCCCAGGATACGACAGGGATGATAGGATCGTCTTCTGCACGGGAGCTGGAGCAGAGAGAGGTATTAATTTTTACACACACACACACACACACACACACACACACACACACACACACCCACACACACACACAGGTCCCACCTGTTTTTTTAGCGGTCTGAGTGACAGGTCTCTTTGTCTGCTTCCTCCTCTCTGCGTCTACTCTCTCCTTTCCCAGAGTACACAGCGGTCGGGATTTGGCGGCTCGAGTCTTCCCTGTTCCCCTGACGGAGATTGGCTTGGCCTCTATCACACAATGCAAACACTTTGGTCAATAATTTAAACTAGAAATGTAAAGGTTCTGTGGAAACAGAGTAAATAGTTGACTGGTACCTGCTGTCTCTGCCTGGAGAATGCCATTGAGCAGTGTAGCACACCGATCCAGACCCTTGTGAATGATTGTCACCTTAGAGAGAGCATAGATGCAAAACATGGTTACAACTTACCATATAATCACTGTTAGGTGATTATAACTCGTATTAATATATTACACATTATAGGCTTGTTTTTAAAGTTGCTACTGACTGTTTATGGATGTGTTATTACCTGGTTCTCTGAGTCGGTGGAGTAGAGGGAATAGGCCGGCTCAGTAGAAGTTACTAGTGGACGCCCTGCTCCCCTACAGAACAGAGTGACAGTGAATGGATATGATGACACTCTGTAACAGGGTTAGGTTTCAAATCTGATTTGTATGCCTGTGCCAGCTAGTGACCACTCTACAGAGCTGCCTCCAGGGCAAGATTCATGACAATAAATGCCAATCTGCTCGCTAATAATAACCGAAATGAAAGCTAGACAGTCGGGGAGCCTTAAATTCCAAAAACGATGGACAGAGGACTATTTTTTGCAAGTTTTGGCGGCGAGGAAATATTTCAGTGCGGCCCTCCGGACCTCGTTGAAGACCGAATGCGGTCCCCGGGGCTAAACGAGTTTGACAGCCCTGACTTACCTCTTCTTTGAGCCCTGGCCCCTCCCACCTCCAGTTAGTCTTCCAGAGGATATCACCTGTTAGTCAAAAACAGGAGCAGAATATGAATACGCTCTAAAATGGTGTCCTTTCCCTGAGAGGCTAGGGGGAAAAGCTAGACACTACTGTATGAGGCTAACTACAGTCATTTTCAGGAAGGCTAAGAACCAGTTCGCAGGGACATTGTGAATAGGTGAGATGTCTTACCTTGTGTCTAGCAAGCCCTTGCTTTGGCATAGCTGGCTAGCCAACTGCTGTCCAAATCAAAGGAATAAAAACGACGGTAGCTAACAGCTAACAAATTCTTTCCAAGAGTAGCCCTAATCAACTATCTGCAAACTGCACCAACTTTCAGTTCAAAAAATGTCTGAAGCATTCTCTGAAGCACTATCTTGAGCGAAACTAGTTGATGTTGTCAAGTTGAAGCTTTTGTTACATTAACTTTTTTTACTGGCGCTAGCATAAACGGGAACTGGCGGGTTTTGTTCGAAACGGGAAGTAATGTCGTGACCAATGAAAACATCGCTTCCATTCTTCCAATGAACGTTATTGGCGGATGTAAGTTGATTTCGCAATTTCCAGTTTATCGATTGAATGAAGCAAATGTCACTCAAATGTAACCCTCCCCCCCGCCCCCTCCCCACACACACCCACACACATTTTGGTCTGACGACGCTGAATTCGGTGTCACCATGGAGACGAGATGATACAATTTAACGCCAAAGATTATTTGATTACCATTCGCGGTTTTTCAGAAGTTTTTCCCGGTGATTTGTGTTAAAGTATATATATATTGTGTTGTTGGATTAATGTAAATCTTACTATGGAAATGAATTTTATGATATAAATATATGTTCAAAGTTACTAGTGAGGGTCTTCCAGTGGCAAACACACAGAGACACACAGTCTGACTGGATACAGTTTATTTACACAACATGTGCAGATTAAGAATTAACATCAACACTGACAAACAGCAGGGGTGGGAGTGGGGGATAAAAGCAAGGAGCGGGATTCCCTAGAAAATATATATACACGTAGAAAAGTATTGTGCTGTTGTTTTTGCAGTTACATTTTTTTATGATTTTTTTATGAAATGGAGCTATCCCTCTCGAGTCTTGCCAAAAGTTGGCCAGAAAAGATAATGGGGGATGTAGTAGCCTAGGTGCCAGACTGTTTCTGCATTCAAGAACACTACATCCTTTACCTCACCTTGACAAGACCACAACAAAGGAGTAGTTGGCCATAAAGCAGAAACAGACTGGGACTCAGCCCACTGGATGGTCAAGCAAGGATAAGACAGGGACCTTTATTTGAGGGTAGTATGGGGTATCAACTCCTGTCCTCGAGGGCCACAGTGTCTACTGGTTTTCTTACTTCTCGTTTAATCAGAGACTGATTTCTACCTGGGAAACCAGGTGTGTGTGCACTCTACAGCCAATCATTATCAGTAACACTAAACGATCAATCAAGTGCCAGGGAGAAAGGAAAACCAGCAGGACTGAGGAACTGGAGGGCTTGAGCTTTGGAAAAACCCTGTTGGAGGTTAAAGGTAGTAAATAGTAAACACAGTCAATGTAGTGAACGTAGCGAGCGCTGTACAAGTTTCACTGGCACACAGCAGCAGACAGAGGAGAGGGACCCTTGTAGGTGTGAGCTTTTCGAACACTATTCTCAGTGTTCAATTCTGGCATCTTACAGCTGGATAGGAGTGGGTTAAGAACCCTTTGTGATGCCATTACCAATTAGAATTGGTTGGAATGTTCAACAAGAAGAAACGATTCAAACTTCTCCCCCTCCCTTCTCAATATGCTATGACAGCGATCACGTCATTTGCTGACATCATCACACAGCTTTAGAGACACATACTGTACATCACTAATACTAATTGGACAAAAAACAACTGTTTATTTTTGCTGTTCTGTTTTGCTTGTCATGTCTAATATTAACTGATAAACTGGCAATGCTATGTAGCTAGTAAATGACCAGACTGTGTTGCTACTAAATGTCCAGTCACTGTCATCGCATATCAAGTTCCTCCCTCTCACCCTCTCACCCGACCCCCTTCAACAGTCTTCGGGTTTAGAGGACAGAAAGTCAAAGTGCATGGTGGGTTGCAGGTTGATTCCAGGTTATAGGAGGGTTATTAACAGTAATAATCAGCGAAGAAGCTTCATAACATGTGTAAGTGACACAGAGGGGATGGGGGGTGGGGGGGGCAGTGATATCAGACCAGACAGGTGAAGTCACAGGTCATCTTGATCTCTCTCTCTCTCTCTCTCTCTCTCTCCCTCTCTCTCTCTCTCTCTCTCTCTCTCTTCTCTCTCTCTCTCCCTCTCTCCTCTCTTCTCCTCTCTCTCTCTCTCTCCTCTCTCTCTCTCTCTCTCTC